>NW_006159542.1:1208296-1212887 GCF_000334495.1 Tupaia belangeri chinensis
TCTCAAAAAAAAAAAAAAAAAAAAGAAGAAGAAGAAGAAAAAGGCTGGAAGCTTCTGAGAAGGCACCCCAAAGTTCCAATAAACAAAAATGTACACTTGTGGCAGTTGAGGATCCTCCACTATGACCTCTTGTCTCCCCATCAGCCAGTCTATATGAGTCACCGTCTGGGATCTTTTATCCCCAAACTGACTATGTCTCAGCTCTTCTGAAGACAAACCATTCCAATAACCAATGGCATAACCTTATAAGATAGCGAAGATGACTAGGAACAGGCATTAGAGCGTGAGAGAGCTCATCGGGTGACATTGTCACAGGCGCCTTCTACCCGGATGAGGAAGCAATTTAGCCACCTCTAGGCTCCTTCCACTTTTATTCAATTTGGGAACTATTTAATTTCACCCCTAACCCTCACAAAGCACCAGCGTCCACTGTGTTTACTGTGGGTAGAGTGGGCCTGAGCTGGGGCTGGCGAATGGACAGCCCTGTGAGAGGGGTCTTCAGAAAGTTCATAAGGAATGCGTACTATAAAAAAACTAGGCGTGGGGGGTCAGCAGGTGGCGTGGTGGTTAAGGTGCTGGACTCCCAAATGGCCAACCATGCTCTAAGTCCTGAACCTGATGGCTTTCTCTCTCTCCTGAGTACATGTGCCCAATAGTAAATTAAATAATAATAATTAAATAAATTATGTAAAAAATAAAGCTAAGCATGAATGATACACCCCAATTTGAGGGCAATTTGGCTAATCTGTTGATCCTACAGTTGTTCTCAGGTCCTTGTATCTCTCACAGCCTGACTATAAACAAACCCTGAGAAATCCTGGAGTTTTGAGATATGTATTTTTTTGTACAACAAGATCCTTAGTAGAAGCCAACATTGTCTGATATTTAACAGAAGAAGGAGGTCTGTTCCAAGGCTGGAACACAAAGCGACTCTACAGGGCTTACTGAAATGCTATATTGTACTTTCTGGGAGATTTAAGGAATTTCCAAGGGCAGTTCTGACTATGCAGCATTTTACCTTATGTCCTTAGAACCTAAGCCCTTTGTGAGATGCAATTACCTTATCAATAAGCACTTGGGATAGTGGAAACAGAGAGTGACCCAAAAGGAGTAGAAAGTGTGGACCATTGTAACCAGAAGAGACAAAACTAAAATGGCAGGATTGATTTAGAGGATAGGCTAGAACATAGCACATTTATACAAAGAACTCTCTAGAATGGAAACCTGAGGTTTATGGGGAAGGCAAGTCTGGAAGGGCCTGATTCTTCCTCTATGCAGCTGGCTTGGTTATGCTGCTATAATAAATAAACCCCGTGGCCAGCAGGTGGCGTGGTGGTTGAGGGTGCTGTACTCCCACATGGCCAACGGTGGTTTGAATCTCAGACCTGGTGGCTTGCTTTCTCACTTTCTCTTTCTCTCTCTCTCTCCCTCTCTCCCTCTCTGGTCAAATTAAAATAAATAAATAAAATAAAGTTAAATAAAATAATTCTTAAAATAATAAATAGAAAGAAAAGAATCCTATCAATCCTATGGCTAAAAAACGATACAAGTTCAGTTCTCACTCATACTGCGTGACCTTAGTGGGTTAGCTGTGTTCTGCTCTGTGTTACCCCTCTGCTGGGAGTGAAGCTAACAGAATTGCAGCTCTCTGCAAGAGGGCCAGCCAGTATGGTCAAGAGGAGGGGTGCTCTGGAGGGTCCTACATGAGCAGATAAATACTTTAGCCCAGAGGTGATAGATGTCACTGCTGCCCACACCCATGTGCCACAACCCATCACATGACCTATCACCTCTAGGGAGGTCAGTAAGTGAATCCAGTTGTGTCCACAAGTGGATGGATAGCTCTAATGACCACCACAGTCAACTGCTTTGTCCAACCACCTATTCTTAAATCCACGTGGGCAAATGAGCTAGAACAACAGTGCTCCACTCTCTTACATATAAGGGCCCATTCAGACTTTTCTTTCCTTCTTTCTTACTCTACTTTCACCTGTGGACACCTTGTGATTCCAGGGAGTCCTTGTGATTTCATTCCAGCTCCCTCCCATGCAGGGCTGCCCACTCCTCCTGGGCCTCTGACCCTTTATTTTAATTTTCAGCTTACATTCAGTGCTAAGCAGGAGCAGAGCTAAGGAAGTCACTCAGTGCTTTTCCCTGGGAGGCCATTGGTGCTGCCCCACCAAGTCTCCTTCGCTGCCTTGCCGTGTTCACTGTTCAGGGTTATGGTCCATCTCCCTCTGTTCAAACATGCAAAGCTCTTTGTACACAGATTATTACACTTAAGCCCTCATGGCTACCCACGATGAGACCAAATCCCTATCCTTGCAGATCCTCCTGTGTGACCCTGGCTTCTCCAGGCAGGGCCTACACTTAGCTCCATTTTGGTGGCACTGCTCTGTTGACCTTCCCTCATACCATTCTCAGCAGAATCAAAAGCAGGGAGGCACCACGTAAGTCAGCAGTGTGCTCTGTGAATGTGGACAGAGATGTTGGCACTAGGAAACAGGGATAACAGATTGACAATCAGTGTGCAGGTAGGCGAGAAAATGTACCAGAAGCAATAAAACAAATTTATGATGGCCGATTTGATTTATTTCTGGGAGATCTGTATAAAGCTGTCCCTGAGGAAGTATTTATAATCATACTTCAGCTATTAGTAGACAGGTCTCAATTTCTCTCCGAGCAAGGAAATACAAACTTACTCTCTTCTTGGAGAAAGGTTTATTTTTTCTGGAAGGTTTCATCTAGGGCTTTAAGAATGGAATTAGGGCCAGGTAGTGTTGTAGCCCTAAGATTCAATACTTTGTGAGGCTGACCCACATGGGAAGGCCTGGGTTCACCCTTTCTCTTTCTCTCTCTCTCTCCCTCTCTCCCTCTCTGGTCAAATTAAAATAAATAAATAAAATAAAGTTAAATAAAATAATTCTTAAAATAATAAATAGAAAGAAAAGAATCCTATCAATCCTATGGCTAAAAAACGATACAAGTTCAGTTCTCACTCATACTGCGTGACCTTAGTGGGTTAGCTGTGTTCTGCTCTGTGTTACCCCTCTGCTGGGAGTGAAGCTAACAGAATTGCAGCTCTCTGGAACATGGCCAGCCAGTATGGTCAAGAGGAGGGGTGCTCTGGAGGGTCCTACATGAGCAGATAAATACTTTAGCCCAGAGGTGATAGATGTCACTGCTGCCCACACCCATGTGCCACAACCCATCACATGACCTATCACCTCTAGGGAGGTCAGTAAGTGAATCCAGTTGTGTCCACAAGTGGATGGATAGCTCTAATGACCACCACAGTCAACTGCTTTGTCCAACCACCTATTCTTAAATCCACGTGGGCAAATGAGCTAGAACAACAGTGCTCCACTCTCTTACATATAAGGGCCCATTCAGACTTTTCTTTCCTTCTTTCTTACTCTACTTTCACCTGTGGACACCTTGTGATTCCAGGGAGTCCTTGTGATTTCATTCCAGCTCCCTCCCATGCAGGGCTGCCCACTCCTCCTGGGCCTCTGACCCTTTATTTTAATTTTCAGCTTACATTCAGTGCTAAGCAGGAGCAGAGCTAAGGAAGTCACTCAGTGCTTTTCCCTGGGAGGCCATTGGTGCTGCCCCACCAAGTCTCCTTCGCTGCCTTGCCGTGTTCACTGTTCAGGGTTATGGTCCATCTCCCTCTGTTCAAACATGCAAAGCTCTTTGTACACAGATTATTACACTTAAGCCCTCATGGCTACCCACGATGAGACCAAATCCCTATCCTTGCAGATCCTCCTGTGTGACCCTGGCTTCTCCAGGCAGGGCCTACACTTAGCTCCATTTTGGTGGCACTGCTCTGTTGACCTTCCCTCATACCATTCTCAGCAGAATCAAAAGCAGGGAGGCACCACGTAAGTCAGCAGTGTGCTCTGTGAATGTGGACAGAGATGTTGGCACTAGGAAACAGGGATAACAGATTGACAATCAGTGTGCAGGTAGGCGAGAAAATGTACCAGAAGCAATAAAACAAATTTATGATGGCCGATTTGATTTATTTCTGGGAGATCTGTATAAAGCTGTCCCTGAGGAAGTATTTATAATCATACTTCAGCTATTAGTAGACAGGTCTCAATTTCTCTCCGAGCAAGGAAATACAAACTTACTCTCTTCTTGGAGAAAGGTTTATTTTTTCTGGAAGGTTTCATCTAGGGCTTTAAGAATGGAATTAGGGCCAGGTAGTGTTGTAGCCCTAAGATTCAATACTTTGTGAGGCTGACCCACATGGGAAGGCCTGGGTTCACCTCCAAAGACCTCACTGAGTATGCCAGGCATGTGTGTGCCCATGATCTGGGGATGGCTGAAACTGGGGGGATCACAGGATCAAAACACTGTGGGGTGCTCCCTCTCTCACTCTCTTTTTTTTTGCCATGGAATAAATAAGTAAACTTTTTTGGGGGGAGGGGGAGAGGTTTTTGCTATAGGGCGTGTGAGCTCGCCAGACAGACAGAGAGAGACAGGGAGACAGAAAGCGAGAAATCACCTCCCAGGGGGGATGGCCACACCGCAATCCCTTCTCCTCCATTCTCCTCTCAGGATCTTGGGCACGCACGCACAC
>NW_006159542.1:1212923-1218338 GCF_000334495.1 Tupaia belangeri chinensis
TATCTCTCTGTCTCTCTCTCTGTCTGTCTGGCGAGCGCACGCGCCCTATGCCGGTTCCAAAAAAAAAAAAAAAAAAAAAAGAATAAAAAGAGTAGTCGTATTTCTAGAGATTGTAGGAATAATATAAAATGTAATTTCTCAAAGAAGTTATAGAGAAACATTTGAGTAAAGGGAGAAGGAATAGATAAACAAAACTGTTTTTGACAGTCGCTTATAGAAATAGATGTTTTGTGTGTATAAAATAATCCAAGGTGGGTTGGTTAAGGTGCTGAAGCCCCACAGTTTGAGAACCAGACCTGGCAGCTTGAAAATCACACTGGACACGTGTGCATGTGTGCGTGCCCAAAATCCCAGAAGGAAAAGGGAGGAGAAGGAATTGTGGTGTGGCCTGCCCCTCTGAGGATGATTTCTCAGTTTCCTTCTCTCTGTCTGTCCCTATCTCTTTCTGACAAGCACACAGTCCTTATGACAAAAAATAATAAAGTAAAATAAAACCCAAGGTATTAGATCAAACTCTTTATATAGGTTTTTTCCTCATGCAATCAGAGTAGATTGTGCTTCTGTAACTAATAATAGAAATACATCATTCTGGAATGTCCGCCTCTTACTGTTAAACATTAGAGCTGCTTAAATGTTTATGATGTAGTTTTAAATTGAGAATTTTTATTTAAAAGAGTTATTTATTATTTCTTCCTTAAGAGAAAACGAGAGAAAGACACATCCCCAACAGGGTCTTTCACATCCCAACCCACCCCCAGCCTCACCTGGCCCAAATCACAGGGATGCACACATGCCTGGCATGCTCAATATGTCCCAACATGCAAGTCCAAGACCTTTCTCACATGGGTCTGGTCATGTACCTCTGCACCACTCTCTGGCCCTTACACCACGGGTCTTACTGTAGTAGAAATTTCTTCTCCAGAACTCAAACATGAAAGCACATATTGGAAGTTGCTGATAAAATTCTAGAGCTGAGGGCATCTCGAGAGCAAGCCTTCCATGTTATTGTCCTATTGTGTTGTTGATAACAGAAATACCTAAATCTGCATAATTTATTAAAAATAGAGGTTTCTTCAGTTGATGGTTTGGAGGTCCAAGGCTGAGGGGCCACTTCCAGTGAGGGTCTTTTGGATGCATAACCTGTTGGAGGGCAGGAGCACACATGCCTCTGTGCTTGTGTCTCCATAGAAGCCCAAGAGTGGCCAGTCACAAGGACCCCACCCTGCTGCTTAATCACTCTCTGACAGACCCACCTTTCAGCACCGTAGTCAGATTAAGTTTTCCACACTCTCACCACCATTACAGTGGCTCACCAGAGTTTAATACACGAATTCTAGGGGGGCATATTCAGACCACAGTAGCTATCCTCCTGTACACTGGTGGCTCAGTACTTTACGTGTTGGTAAATGGAAAGTGGCATTTTCAGAGGTGTAAGTATTCTCTTAACAAATAAGCATCAGTCATCCTACAACTCTGAAACCTCACTGTAGCAGTCTCCTTCCTTTTGACACTCATGTAAAACTGACCTGTAGCCCTATCCTGCGTAGTGTGTGGGTCAAGTATCTTCTGGAAGATTCTTACAGCATGTCTTCCTTGCGTTCCACTTTTGCCGGGAGCTCCCATGTGCGTGTGACCACTTTTTTCTTTACTTTGAGATCTGAATGCAGGACTTGAGTCCGTTTCCACCAGACATGACCAACACAAGTCAGTGGTGTAGGACAGATCTCCACTGCAAGTAGGATAGTGAGGGAAGAATTACATAATGCACAGCACGGTAAATAATTTAAAAATAGATTTTTAAACATTGCCATTCTTAAAGGTCCTTTATATTATCCCCTGGAGATTTCTTTCTGCCAATTCTTGTCCTAACTTCTTTTAAGTTCTCTCCTCTTCTAACTATACCTCTTCATTTCTTTCCATCCTTCTGGAATGTGGGACCCACCTTTTTACACTCAGATAGTTTTATAAAGTTGTTTCATCCTCCAGGACATGGTTTTTTTTTTCCCTATAAGGAAAAACAATAGCTTTTAAAGTAACATCTCTCTGTCCTTACAACTTGTTATCAGAATTAATAACGTTTTAAAAACTGTCATGTCTGTTTTCTCTCCCTCTTGCTGTGAAATGCTATGATATGATAGGCTATCTGATTTGAAGTGTTTTCTTGATTGCAGGCTACATTTTTGATAATACATGTATATTTACCTTTAAAAAAAAAGAAGCCTATAGGCTTTAATAAAGATAGTATTGTTGGCCCAGCAATGGCATGGTGGTTAAGGCAGCTAGATCTTGAATGACCAACTGCATAGTTCGAGTCTTATCCCAGCAGCTTGAAAAACTTGCCAGGCACATGTGTATGCATGCTTAAAATCCCCAAAGAAGAAATGGAGAAGGGATGGTGGCATGACCTTGCCCCGTGAAGGGGTGCTTTCTCACTTTTTCCTTTCTCTCTCTCTTTCTCTCTCTCTCTCTCTCTCCCCCTTTCTCTCTCCAGTGAGCATACATCATGCACTCTGACAATTTTTTTTTTAAAGATGGTATTGCTTACCAAAGAATTAGTATAGCAGGGAAAAAAAAATTCTTCCCATATTAGAATAATATATGTATATAATATAGATGAGAATTGAAACTTATAAATGTAATTCTGTGCAACAAGAGTTATATTTGCATAGACGTACTTGATTCCAGATTATTTTCATTTATAATTTTACTTACCGATTGTATCTGTAGGCTATTGTTACAGTCATGCCTCTTGACAAATCATCCCAGAAGTCAACAGCTTTTATTGCCATGTGTGTGTGCTATTAGGCTAGGAGGTGTTTGATCTCTTGGTGGGCTCCAAATCCGTTCCCAAAACTCTCATTCCCTTGCAGGCTAACTGGGTCATGTCCTTCTCAGACTATGGCAGAAGTGCAAGAGGGCATGTGTCACCCCACAGGGTCTTGTCTTTTCTTTTTTCTTTTCTCCTCTCCCCTCCCCTCCCTTTCCCTTCTTTTTCTTTCCTCTTCTTTCCTTTCATTTTCTTTCTCTCTTTCTTCCTCTCTCTCTTTCTTTCATTTGCCATAGGGTGCCTGGACTCGCTGGAGAGAGACAGAGAGAGAGGGAGAAATGTAAAGTGAGAAAGCCCCCCCCCCAACTCCCCTGGGGCAGAAAATGGCCACACAAAATCCCATCTTCTCCATTCTATTCTTAGGATTTTGGGCAGGCAAACACATACATTTGGCATGTTTTCAAGCTACTGGGTCTGGGACTCAAAGCACGCAGTTGGACATGTGGGACCAGTTGCTAAGCCACCTTAGCAACCACATCACCAGCTGGGCCCACAAGCCCATGTCTAACCTTTGCTTGCATTATGCCCACTCACATGCCATTGGCCAAAGCAGATATCCATGGGACAAGGAAGAAAATTTCTCCCACAGTGGGAGAGGAAGGGACTAATATTTGTTGATCAGTAATTTAGACTCTTACATGAACTAATTATATTAATTATCCATCATGCCCAACATCTGTGTCTGTCAGCCAGACCCACCCGGCACCAACAGTGGCTCCTACCAGGAGAGGTTATTAGACTGTTAAATGCAGGTCATGTCAAAGAAGTAATCTCATGTGAGGGCAAAGATTTTTTCTCCCAGAAACATGTATTTAAGGTAAAGCTGACAAACTCCAGCAGCAGTTTTTAAAGAAGAAATTACAGGGCAAGTTACCAGACGTCTCTGACCCAATTTCTGCAGCTGTTTGTACCTTGCTATGAAGTATAGCCCACGGGTCTTGAGCAATCATTATTGTGCATATATTCTGTAAAATAAGGCTATCAAGGATCCAGAATATGGAATAAGGAAATACAATGGGTTTAGAGCATGGCTTCCCTGAACGTACCAGGACACACCTCAGCTTTAAAACGGCTTCTTGTCTGAATATTTTGGGAGTCTCTCATGAAGGAAATAAACTTAAAACCAAACCAAACCAAACCAAACCAAAACAAAACAAAACAGAACTAGAGGCCAACAGGTGCCATAGTGATTGTGGTGCTGGACTCCCACATGGCTGACTGTGGTTCGAGGCCTGGACCTGGTGGCTTAAAACTCATGCCAGGTGGGTGTGCATGCTTGCCTGAGATCCTGAGAGGAGAATGGAGGAGAAAGAATAGCGGCATGGCCATTTCCCTGGGGAGTGATTTCTCACTTTGTGTCTCTCTAGTGAGCAAATGTGCCTTATAGCAAAAATCTCTCAAAAATCAATCAACAGGACAATGGACTCCAAAATTAGAGATCAGGTAAAAACAAAAGAGGTGTCATTGACCATATTTCTAAAAGGAAGTCTTCCCTATAACTACCAGATAGATAAGGAGCTATACATAGGTCATCATTGATTTCCTTTATAAGTTACACAGAATTGGAATCTACAGAATGACAGCTGTATGTCTGTCCACGTTAACTAAATCTGTTCAAATGTTATTCTTTTCTGTTTTAGGAGTCGGGTGGGAGAATGAGCTGTTAAAGGGAGATGAGGTGACCTCAGATACCACAGAAACAACCAGCCCAGACATGACCATCAAGGTAAGGACCCTTTCCACATTGTTTCCCAGAGTGCATTTCTAGAGGAAAGAGAGCTTGTGGCAGGTATTTGTGGAGGCAGAATGAACACCACCCTCTTGCCCTCTCTCTTCATCAAAATCTCAGTGAGGCAGACATTTGAGTTCCTGAAATTCGAGATCTGGATTGGGACATCACTTGAAAGCCAGACTGTAAAATGTGACTTCCAATGGGCCTGCTGAAGGATCTTCAGTCATCTTTGCAAGTGGTAACCCCAGGGGGCAGTGAAGCAAATCTGAAGATTCTGAGCTGAGAAACCCGGGCCTCACTGGCCATTGTGCAGAAGGGTCAGAGAGGCATAAAGTCACTTTGATCTGGACTCCAGATTTCCGCTGATGTCAGCGGAGAGGCAGCACACGGCCCACTCCAGCTGGAGAACTAATGGCCACGGGCTTACAAAATGAGTCATCTGGAAATCAGCTTAATTAGCACCGTCCAAATTAAATGCATAGATTTGTAATCATTGCCCAGATTAAGGAATCTGTAACAAGAGTTATCAGTGAGCCAACCCTTTCCCTTTCATTATTGGATTGGACACAAGGGGCTGGTCCTTCTCTCTGGGAATTCTGCTTTTGTCTTAGTTCACAAAGGCTTAGGGTGGGAAGGATTGCTAGCATTTTTGCTTGAATTCGTAGATTTAAATATAAGCCCCATCTGAATTTAAAACAAACAAAAATGTACTATCACTTTTTTTATATTGAGATAGAACTGGAGATATTTCACTCCTGCATTTATTAGTTAGAGAGGTTGTACCAAATATACAGGATGAGTTTAATCAGGCTGGCTTTTGTAATGTGGGAGCTTAATTAATATTAAATGTTTCAAA
>NW_006159542.1:1218369-1235707 GCF_000334495.1 Tupaia belangeri chinensis
GAAAGAAAGCAAAGATTACCTCAATGAAATTAATGAGTGATGGGAAGGTAGCCTGATTGGTCAAAAAGTCAACTAATCTAAATAATGAATACCCAGTGCTGAAAGTTCATTTGCCTATAATTGTGGTTAGCAGAATTTACAAGACATTTGTATAAATTGCAATGATATGTTGGTGTTTTATTGACTAGTCTTGTGAAGACTGACGAGTTTAAGTCTAGGACCACATTGGGCAGAGGAGCATGGATGCTAATAGTAAAAGCTGAAGAATTTAGATTTGCCATCTGAGAATCTGTCCTCATTTTGAGAACTAGTTTTTGAGATGTATTATCAGTATAGCTACAGATGTGACATAGACATTTAAGTGATCAAAAAGACTGGAGTTTGTTTTTTATAAATGCAAATCACATGTTCTTCTAGAAGCAAGTCTTGTTCAAGTCTCATTTCATAACATTAAGACTAAACCAGTCTACTCACCCTTGGGACCAGGCTCATCTAAGTGAAAGTATTATTTTTTCTCTTTCTATAAGTGCCTCTTATATATTTACCTACAGTTATTCCTGTTTCTAAAAGCTACTTCACATACCCTTACAATATCAACTGTTCCTGCCTTTTGTCCTGGGAAAACAAATACTCTGTTAGGACATTAATTACAATAAAACCTGAATCACTGACACACCCCAAGGGGAGCATCAGTAGAAATCACTCGATAATTTGGGTTTCTTCTACGTTGCACTTTTTGTAATACAGTTTATTTAAATGCTTAGAAAACTTTTTAAAAGGGGGCTTAGGGCCAGCAGGGAGGTGTGGAGGTTAAGGTGGCTGGATCCCCCATGGCAGGCTGTTCAGTTCGACTCTCAGACCCAGCATCTTGAAGTTCAACACACTGGGCACATGTGTTGCATGCCAAAATGTACCAAGAGGAGAATGAAGGAGAAGGGATTTCGGTGTGAAAATCTTTCCCGCAGGTGGAGGGAGTGCTTTCTCACTTTCTCTCTCTGTCTGTCTTTGGTAAGTGTAAGCTCCCCAAAGCAAACTAAAAAAATGGGAGGGGATATAATTTTTTTTGCAATATCATAATTATCTAACTAGTTTTCTCTACTATATGTACCATTTTAATATCATATCTCAATGTAAAATGAGCGAGTCATATTTCTAAAAATATACATGACTCAGGAATGAATTCATTCATAAACTTCTGTCATTCTGAGGAACATTGAACAAAGAGCATTTATATTGAAAACCCCCTCTGCGTGCAGTGATGTAGGTAGGGGCATCGTACACATCTGCTGAACGATGTGAAATTACTCAGTGAGGTAGGCTGAGTTGTAAAACACCACCCCTTCCCTTTCCAAAAAGAGAGAGAGAGAGAGAGAGATCTGTCCAGATGCAAACCTCGGGGATTTAGTAACATGATCTTGTTTGGAAGAAGGGTCTTTGCAGATGTCATTAAGAATTTTGAGATAAGCCTGTGGATCAGCCATGTGGACCCTAAATCCAGTGACACGTATCCTTATAAGAGACAGAAGAGAGGGAAGCACAAATATGCAGAGAAGGAGACGGAGGTGCAGATTTCATTTGTGCGGCCCGAAGCCAGAAAACACATGGGACCACCAGTGGCTGGAAGAGGCGAGAAAGAAGACTTTTTTCTAGAGCCTTTGGAGGGGGTACAGCCCTGTCGACACCTTGATTTTGCACTTTCAGACTCCAGAATTGTGAAGAAATACAAGTCTGCTGTTTTAAGCCACTGAGTGTGGCCATGTGTTATGGCAGCTCCAGGAAACGAGTACACTGGCAGAAAGCAACAGCGAGCATAAAGACTCCCAGGCTTCTTCAAGATTCAGTCAGAAGATCTGGATTTGAAAAGCTCTCTAGTAATTTTTCTGTAGGGTACATATGCTCCCCAGAGAGAGAGACAGAGGGAAAGTGAGAAGGCACCCCCCAGGAAGGATGGCTACGCCATAATCCCTTCTCCTCCAGTCTCTTCTCAGGATTTTGGACAGGAATGCACAAGTGCCTGGTTTGTTGTTCAAGCCACTGGATCTGAGCCTCGAACCATACAGTCAGCCATGTGGGATCCAGCCACCATGCCACTGGCTAGCCCAGTATTAATATTTTTAATAAATGCCCCAGGCGACTTTTATCATCACCTCTGGGAATGTTGCCTTCTCATGGATGCCACTAATGCAGTGGGCTCGGGGGAAGGGGGGGTCACATGAGCCCCATCTCTGTTCTTGGCTTTCTAGTTGTCCAATTGATCTGACATGATTCCTGGACTTACCTGTTCAACATCCTTCAAATTCCTTCCTTTCAGGCACTGAGTAAGACTCAGACTTCTTCTTTCCACTTTCCTTACTCTCATCCTTTCTTGAGAGAGAGAGAGAAAGACAGCATCCCCCCACAGGGTCTTGATGCTACAATCTGCCTCCAGCCTTTGGCCAACCCGGGATCGTGGGGAAGTGTGTGCCTAGTATACTCAGGGAGGTCTCTTGACTTGAACTAGGAACTTTCTCATGTGGGATTGCCTTGCAGAGAATTGTGTTTTACTTGTGCATCACTGTCTGGCTCTTGTTCTCTGTCTTTTGATTATTACCATCCTAATGAGTGTAAAGTAGTATCTCATGACTTTTTAAAATTAATTACTTACTTAGTTTGTTTAGAAAGAGAGGAAGACCGGTACCCCGACAAGATCTGACCATGCTGCAACCCATCTCCTGGTCTCCCAGCTAGTTGGGATCACAGAAATGCCCATGGACATGCTCACATGGCATGTCCTGAGGTCAGGTCAGGACCTGAGCCCCAGGTCTCCCAAAAGGCTCCAGTATAGAACAGGGGCATCGTACTACCTGTGCCACTGAGGGCAGGCTTCATTGTGATTTTGATTTGCATTTCCCTGATGGCTAAAAGCATTGAGTATCTTTTTTTTTTTTTTTTTTGGAGAGATTTTCACTGTAGGGCGCGTGCGCTCACTAGACAGACAGAGAGAGACATAGAGACAGAAAGCGAGAAATCACCCCCCAGGGGGGATGGTCACGCCGCAATCCCTTCTCCTCCATTCTCCTCTCGGGATCTTGGGCACACACACACATGCACCCAGCGTGAGTTTTAAGCCACCGGGTCCGGGACACGAACCGCGGTCGACTACGTGGGAGTCCAGCGACATAGCCATTACGCTAACTGCTGGTTCCCAGTATCTTTTCATCTGTTAATTGGTGCCTCCTATGCAGTTCATCTATAATTATTTTATTTCCTTCCTGTATCTGCCATAGTTTGCTGAGTTATTACATTGGAGCACTTGTTCATTGCAGGTGCTCAGCAAATGTTTTCTGAGAGAGCCTCGTCTTGACTATGGTAGGAGGGGGTGCCCAATCCACCTTTCTCTCTTAGGAGCACTGCCCTTTCTACTGTACAGCTCTCTGAGGGCAAGGAATGGGGGCTAGAGAAAGGTCCTCACCAATTTATTTTCTATTTCATTTCTTTATCTCTTTTATAAAAAAAGATTTCTTTAATTTTATTTATTATCACCATTATTATTTTAATTTGCTGTACAGTACACACACTCACTGGAGAGAGACACAGAGAGAGTGAGAAAGCAAGCCATCAGGGTACCGGATGCAAACTGTGGTTAGCTATATGGGAATCCAGTGCCCCCCAACTGCCACACCACCTGCTAACCCCTCTTTCTTTCATGTCTCAGTTTTTGCTTTTTTCATTCAGTCATCTTTATTAGCCTATCAGTGTTATATTTTTTATTGTGGTAAAATTAATACAACAGGGGGCCCGGCAGTTGGTGGAATGGCTATGTTGCTGGACTCCCATGTAGCCAACCGCGGTTCGAGTCCTGGACCCGGTGGCTTAAATTCATGCTGGGCACATGTGTGTGCGTGCCCAAGATCCCAAGAGGAGAATGAAGGAGAAGGGATTGCAGTATGGCCATCCCCCCCCGGGGGGGTGTGATTTCTCACTTTCTGTCTCTCTGTCTCTCTGGCAAGTGCTTGCGCCCTATAGCAAAAACCTATCCAAAAAGAATTAAATAAATAAAATTAAAATTAAAAAAATAAAAAATAAACAAAAACAAATAAATAAACACAGCAGGGCCAGCAGGTGGTGTGGAGGTTAAGACAGCTGGATCCCACATGGCCGACTGCACAGTTCAAAGTCCTGGATGGGCAACTTGGAAAACCTGCTGGGAGCCTGTACATGTATGCACAGAATCCCGAGAGTAGACTGGAAGAGAAGGGATTGTGGCATGGTCACCCCCCATGCGAAGGTGATTTCTCACTTTCTCTTCTTTTCTCTGTCTTCCTCTCTCCAGTAAGCAGATGTGCCCTGTAGCAAAAACTAAAAATAAATAAATATATAAAGCATAACATAAAATTTAGCATCTTAACCATTTTTTACATGTAAAGTTTATTAAGTGCATTCATATTGTTTTGCATACTCCACCATCAATCCATTGCTATAACTTTTCATCTCCAACTGAAACTCTATTATTTAAACACAAGTTCCCACTCTCCTTCCCACAGCTTCTATATTTTATAATATTTTCTTCTTGGACCAGTCCCATAGCCTAGTAGTTAAGGGAGCTGGATCCCACATGGATGACCATGGTTCGAGTCTCAGCCATAGTGGCTTAAAAAACACAAGGGCTGTGTGTGTTGGGGGGGGGTGTCCAAAATCCCAACAGGATGGAGAAAGGATTCTGACATGACCACACCCCTACTGAGGAGTGCTTTCTTCCTCTTCCCCTTTCTCTCTCTCTGTCTCTCTGCCTCTTTATTGCCAGAGGGTACATGTGTTTGCCAGAAGGAGGGAGGAAGAAGAAGAAAGCCCCCCTCAATAGGGCGTGGTTGCAATCCCTTCTCCTCCATTTCTCTCTTGTCAGGATTTCGGGCACGTACACACAGGCACCCAGTATGTTTTTCAAGCTGCAGGGGCCAGTACTTGAACTGTGTTTGGCCACTCAGAATCTGGCTCCCCCTAAACTACTCAGCTACATGATTGGCCTTCAAAGGGACTTTTAATGCATTATCTGAGAATAAAAAGCCAGTACAGTAGTTAAACCCCAAACCAGCATTTTAATATCCTGTGATCAAGGCAAGCTAAAAAAGGCAATCACATTGCTGGACTCCCATGTAGTTGACCCCAGTTCTAGTCCCAGACCTGGCTATTTAAAACTCACCCTCAGGGTATGTGTGTGCGTGCCCAAAATCCTGAGAAGAGAATGGAGGAGAAGGGATTGCTGCATAGCCATCCCCCCCGCCCCCAGGGGTGATTTATCACTTTCTGTCTCTCTGGCAAGTGCACGTACACAACATCTCTCTTAAAAAAAAAAAAATAAAGTAGTGTTCTGGATTAAAGTAAGAAGCTACTACATGCTAGATTTTTAAAGAAATTGCTGGTCACAGAACTTCCTTTCTTCTGAGGAGCAAACCGCCCAGAGCCAGCATACTGAAAGCTTCTTGGCCTCAATCAGCTGGTGCCTTGCTACAAGTCCCAAATTGCACCTGCTTAGCTCTGCATTGTCTCCTTGAATTTTATCTGATGATTGAACAAAAAGGACATCAAATAATCCATGTTAAAGAAACACCTCTAAAGTTGAAATTTTGTCACAAAACTACATCAAAAAAAAAAATCCATGTTAAAGAAATATTGGGTCGTCGGAAAAGTCATGGTGCATTTTTGCATAGAAGAACATAGACAGATGTCATGACTTTTCCTATGAACCAGTACCTCTAGGGTTGAAATTTTGTAACTTCACTGCCATTTTAATCAAATACTCCAACTAAACCCAAAACCCAACTTTACCTTGCCCCCTCATCCTATGTATGCTAAGACTAAAAACTAAGCGTTTGCAAAAAAGGATCACAGAAAATTCTAGTACACCAGCATTTTTCTCAGAAAGGAGCCTTGCATTCTTATTTACATATTGATATTTCTCACTTACGCTTCGGCAAAGACAAGGTTGATACTCTTTAGGCAAGTTAGAGATTTTAGCTATAAAGCCATTTAAAAGGGATGCTTTTCCTACTCAAGGCCATGAGAAAGCCACATGGGGTGGGGGGGAGAAGAAAAGAAGGATGTTGCTACTTTTTTTGTAAAACTTCTTGCTGGGAAAAGAGTTGTTTTAGAAGGGCAGATGTTCCCAATTACAAAAAGGGAAAGCATTTAGACTCTTCCGGTGTTGAATAGAGGCCACAGGTTACAACTTTCTTTGGCCTCGGCTTTTCAAAAGTCATTCTGTGAGGGCCTTTTGTTGCCGGGGTGTCGAGTCAGTTGCCCATTATGCTTGATGATGACGACATGGAGAAGGATTGTTTTGTGCTGGGCACTGTGGACAAAAACACACATTTGGGATCAGAAGTCCTTTCCACAGTGTACTGTGTACAAACATAGAGATCACTCTAAATGTGCTTCCTTCCTTGCCAAAGAAAGTCATTCATTGTAGGTTCTCCTTTTTAAGTCCTTGAAACTATTTAGGATAGTGGATCGTTTTTTTAAAAAGTACTGATTTATTTAATTCCATTTGATGTTATTATTTTTTATTTTGACCAGAGAGAAACAGAGAGAGAAAGGGAAAGCAAGAAAACAAGCTGCCAGGTCTGGGGCTCAAATCGTAGTTGACCATGTGGGAATCCAGTGCCCTTAACCACCACACCACCTGCTAGCCCCTAGGGTAGTAGATATTTTTTTTTTTTGAGAGGTTTTTGCTATAGGGCGCGTGCTATAGGGTACATGTGTTTGCCAGAAGGAGGGAGGAAGAAGAAGAAAGCCCCCCTCAATGGGGCGTGGCTGCAATCCCTTCTCCTCCATTTCTCTCTCTTGTCGGGATTTCGGGCACGAGAGAGACAAAGAGACAGAATGTAGGAAATCACCCGCCAAGGGGGATGGTCATGCCGCAATCCCTTCTCCTCTACTCTCCTCTCGGGATCTTAGGCACACACGCACATGCTCCCCGCGTGAGTTTAAGCCACCGGGTCCAGGACGCGAACTGCGGTCGACTACGTGGGAGTCCAGTGACATAGCCATTATGCTAACTGCTGGTCCCGGGTAGTAGATCTTAAAGGGCTTTGGCAGTGATGGGTAAGGAAGTATTCCAGGACTATACGGGACCATTTCACAATACTCCTTGTTCGTTCGTTCGTTCTTTCTTTCTTTCTTTCTTTCTTTCTTTCTTTCTTTCTTTCTTTCTTTCTTTCTTTCTCCCTTTTTTTGAGAATCACTGTTTTGAATTTTCAATAAATACATTATTTTAAAGGAAATGGATCTGAATGGCTCTGTTGTAAACTGTAGTATACTATATCATATTGGTTATTTATTATTGCTATATGTTACTATTTGTCAAGTTAAATGGATATAAAAAAATGAAATCACCACCATCGACAGTTGTCATTGATCTATGTATAAATAAGGAATATTTCTGGCAAATGAAAGATCTTTGATACCACCTTCTTTTCCCTTGTATCCCTCACTGTGTATTCTTGCCAACAATAATTAATAATATCAACGGAGCATTTTCTATGAGCTGAATACTGGACCTTTACATGCACCGTCGCATACAATCCTCAAAACAGCCCTGCTAAGGAGAAACTGTTAATAATCCCATTTTACAGATATGGTGACCGTGGGGTAGTAAAGTTAAGTAACTTACCCAAGATCTCAAAATGAGCAGTGATGGAACCAGTATTTTTAGTATTTTTGTTTGTTTGTTTGGTTTTTGCTCTTGCCAGAGTGACAGGAAGCGAGAAATCACCCCCCAGGGGGATGACCACATCGCAATCCCTTCTCCATTCTCTTCTCAGAATTTTGGGCACGTGCACACCACCCCCCCCCACCCGTTTTAAGCTGCTGAGTCCAGGACTCACACCATGGTCAACTACATGGAAGTCCAGCAACGTAACCATTTTGGCATCTGCTGGTCCCTAGGATTATCTGGGGTGTTTTTGTTTATTTGTTTGTTTGTTTGTTTTAGTTTAGCCATTCTAGTTATATGGTAATGGTACCTCACTGGATTTTTTAAGTTTACATTTCCGTAATTACTAATGATGTTGAGAATTATTTCATGAGCTTATTGACCAGGACTTGAACCATGGTTGGCCATGTAGGAGTTCAGTGACGTAACCATTACACCATCTGCTGGTCCCAGGGGTCAGGTTTTAAACCCAGGTAGAAAGACACTTTGTAACCTCTCTATTTGGGTATTAAGGAATTCAAATTCATTATCTTGTTAGTTATTTGAGGATGGGGCAAAAGTAATTTAGCCAGTTAAAACACTGGATGCCTAGATAAATTTGAATTTTAAATAAACAATGAATAATTGTCTGGTATAAGTCTGTCCCACATATTGCAGGCATATACTGAGAAATTATTGTTTTCCTAAAATTTAATTTAGCCTGAGTGTCTTGGGTTTTTATCAGTCAAGTCTTGCAGCTTTATGCAGGAGGTGCATTGCGAAGGACGTGAAGGAAACTGCTTAATGCATTGGATTACTGTGGTTTGGGATTACTTGTAGGTTTGGATTTTTTGGGTTATGCCATGACTTTTTTAGAATTTCAGGGATGATAATATGTTATGTTAGATATTAAACTAGACAGATTCGTAGTTTCAAGAAACAATGTATCAATCACCTATTAACAGACTTCTGAAACATGTTTTTCCCTTAGGAATCAAGGCATCTAAACCTGACTCATGGCAAAATGTACCCTTCACTGGCTTCTCATAAAGTGAACTTATGCAAAATTCTGCCCGCTGTTTGTTTGCTTTTTCTCTTGAACAGAAAAAGCCCTTTTCTTTTTTTTTATTTTTAAGAGTTATTTTTTAATTTTATTTATTCATTCATTTATCTTATGTTGACCAGAGAGAGAGAGAGAAAGTGAGAAAGCAAGCCACCAGGTCTGGGACTTGAACCGTAGCCTGCCATATGGGAGTGTCCAGTGCCTTAACCACCATGTTACCTGCTGGTCCCAGAAAAAAACCTTTTCAAGCCAGCTGGTGGTATGATGGTTAAGGCGTCAGGATCCCACATGGCTCACTGCTCTGTTCAAGTCTCAAACCTGGTGGCTTGAGTGCCCAAAATCTTGAGGAGTGAATGGAGGAGACTGAGGTGTGACCATGCCCCACAGGGAATGCTTTCTCACTTTCACCCCCTCTTTGTCTTTCTCTAGCGAACACACACACCTTCTGGAAACAATTTTTTTTTAATAAATAAATAAAGGCCCTCCCTTTTCCTCTTCCTCAATCTGAGTGTATCACGACTCCTCTGAAGCTTATTCTTGGCTCTTCATTTTAGCTGGCCTGATTCCATTTTCTGCAGATAGCTTCATCATCCCTATTTTTAAAATGTTGATGAAATACTCTAGTGCTTTTACCAATCCTATTCATGGGTAAAAAGCCCCTCTCTGGGTGGTCACCCCCTAAAATAGATGACACTGGCATGGCTGTTCCCAACAAAGGTTCTGCACATCCACAAGCCTTTCCTGACTGGCATCAGTGTGCTTCTTTAGATGCACACCTCAGGCGTTCCAGCAGAGGGAGTGACTAATGATGATAAAGCTCCAGAAATTTCTCTCCTCTGTCTAGTACATCAGAGCCCAGGAGCAGATAAACCTGTTTTGTTTTTTGTTTTGTTTTAAATGAACTGCCACAATCCAGCTGGTTTTGAAACAAGGCTCACTTGCAGACCCTGTACCAAAGTCAGTGACTCCCGACAGAACTGAACTAAACAAACGACACAGAACCCATCAACAGAAACCACTGGTCATTAGACAGATGGGAAGGTAGTCGATCTCGTTCCCATTAGGCAGGAAACTGGTTTGCTTCTCTAGTTCATGTCTGAGTAAATTGTCATTAATATGCCTGAGTACTCAGAATTAGCACAAATTATTTCTGAAATCCCAAGTAAAACTCATAGGCCTTGTCCTGAAACAACTAAGGTGTCACAGTGGTCTCATAAGTCTGGAGCCTAATTCTCAGGAACATCTGTTGGATCCATAGAGGAATGACCTTGCATCATTGTGTACATGCTTACGATGGTTTTAGTGCGTATCTAGTGCTTCTATTTTTTTTTTTTTTTTTTTTTGGGGAGGGTTTCGCTACAGGGCACGTGCGCTCACGAGACAGACAGAGAGAGACAGAGAGACAGAAAGCGAGAAATCAGCCCCCAGGGGGGATGGTCACGCCACAATCCCTTCTCCTCCATTCTCCTCTCGGGATCTTGGGCACGCACGCACACGTGCCCGGCATGAGTTTTAAGCCACCGAGTCCGGGATGCGAACGGTGGTCGACTACGTGGGAGTCCAGAGACATAGCCATTACGCTAACTGCTGGTTCCCTAGTGCTTCTATCTTAATAAATTATGATGCCTTTCTTATTTCTTTTACCCATTCCCCAGTGGCTTTCCTCCTGCTTTGTTGTTGTTGTTATAATGAAAACTTATAGTTAAAAATATACTTGGTCAGGGACAAGCGGGTGGCATGGTAGCTAAGGTGTTGGACACTCCCACATGGCTGACCACGGTTAGAATCCCAGACCTGGTGGTTTGCTTTCTCACTTTCTCTCTCTGTCTCTCTCTGGTCAAATTAAAATAAATGAATAAATAAATAAAATAAAATAAATAAATCTTTAAAAATATATACATATACTTAGTGGGGGTCAGCAGGTAGCATAGTGGTTAAGGTGCTGGACTTGCACATGGCTGACCATAGTTCAAGTCTCAGACCTGGTGGTTTTAAAATCATGCCAGGCGTATGTGCGTGCATGTCCAAAATCCCAAGGGGAAAAAGGAGGAAAAGGGATTGCAGCTGGCCATCCCCTGTCGGGGGTGGGGGGTGGTTTCTCACTTTTCCTCTCACTGTCTCTCTGTCTCTCTCTGGCAAGTATACACATCTTATGGCAAAAACCTTAGAAAACATACACTTGGCAGAGCTATTGCCTCAGTTTAGCAGGTTAAGTGCTGTGTATGGAAAGACAGATATCACAGGACTGAATACTGTGGTTTCAATCCCAGGCCCATCAGTCTGAGGAACATTCTGGGTGCCTGTGCACTCATGTTGGATGGGGGCCAGCAGATGGCATGACAGTTATGTCACTGGGCTCCCACGTAGTCGACCACAGTTCGAGTCTTGGACTCGGCAACCTAAAACTCACCCTAGGCACGTGTGCATGCTTGCCTAAGATCCTAGGAGGAGAATGGAGGAGAAGGGATTGCAGCATGGCCATCCCTCCTGGGGGGTGATTTTTCACTTTCTGTCTCTCTGTATCTCTCTGCCTCTCTCTCTCTCTCTGTCTCTCTGGTGAGCACATGTGCTCTACAGCAAAAATCTCTCTTCTTTTTTGGAGAGGTTTTCGCTATAGGGTGTGTGCACTCACAAGAAAGACAGAGAGAGACAGAGAGATAGAAAGTGAGAAATCACCCCCCGGGGGGATGGCCATGCCACAATCCCTTCTCCTCCATTCTCTTCTCCTCTCGGGATCTTGAGCACGCACACACACGCGCCTGGCGTGAATTTAAGTCACCAGGTCCGGGACCCGAACCGCGGTCGACTATGTGGGAGTCCAGCGACATAGCCATTACACTAACTGCTGGTCCCAACAAAAATCTCTCTTAAAGAAAAAACCCGATGGGATGGAGAAATGGAGCAAGGGGATTGCAGTGTAACCAGATCCCATTGGGAGGTGCTTTCTCTCTCTTTCTCACTCTCTGAGAAGTGCACACACCCAGTGATGATTTTAAAAAACCCCTGTACCCCCAAAGATTATATATAAACCCCAGTTAAAATAAAACTTATTTTCACAAATACACTTGATAAAAATCATGACATACATGTAATTGTATGTAACAGAAAGAACATATGCTCAGACAAGATGATTGAGTCATTGGCCAGAAGAACAGGATGAAAACACGAATTGATCGCTCTACCAATGGCTAGGGCATTTAAAAAATTACTTATGGAGACCAATAGGTGGTGTGGTGATTAAGGTGCTGATCACTCCCACATGGCCCACCACAGTTCGAGTCCTGGACTTGGCGGCTTACTTTCTCACTTCCCCACCCTCTCTGTCTTTCTCTGGTCAAATTAAAATAAATGAATGAATAAATAAAATAAAATAAATAATTTTTAAAATTATTTATTTAGGGCCCAACAGTTGGTAGTTTAAGCACTGGATTCTATGTGACCAACTCCATGGTTTGAGTTCCGACTTGATGGCTTGAAAAACCTGGTGGCCGGATATGTATGCATGCCCAAAATCCTGAGAGGAGAAGGGATTGTAGTATGACCATCTTCCCTGGGGCATAGTTTCTCACTTCCTCTGTCTTTGTTTCTCTCCTGCAAGCATACTCATCCTATGGCAAAAATCTCTTAAAAAACACACGATTATTTATTAATTTCTCCCATGAATTAGAGATAAAGATACATACCCTAGCAGGGACACGATGTCTCCATCCACCCCTCATCTCAGCCAGCCCCAGATCATAAATATGCTTGTGCCTGGAAGACTCGGGGAAGTCTCTGAGCACAACCCGGGAAACTTACTGTGTCGGTCAGCCTAGCAGAATGTCGTATTTTATCCCTGGGCCACCAGTGGCCCCATGATCTGGGCTGTTTTGAAGTCCCTGGAGTTTATTCCATTGCAACAATTTCTTCTTCCTCAGAAATGAGCCAGTGGTGATGTGACATTTATTTTAGTTTTTTTTGGTCAGTTGCTGAAAAGAAAATGGTATCGGTAACTGCAACCCTCACTCCCTCTCCCAAAGGGACCTGGGTTAGAGGAGAAGATATCGGATCCATCATCATACTTCCACATGCTCACAGATTGTGAGTTTTGATGTCTGATACATAGTTTCCTAGTGGATTTCAGCTTAATGGAGTGAATAATGAGAATAATGGCTAAAACGCATTGGGAACCAGCAGTTAGCGTAATGGCTATGTCGCTGGATTCTCACATAGTCGACCGCGGTTCACGTCCCGGACCTGGTGGCTTAAAACTCACGCCGGGCGCATGTGCGTGCATGCCCAAGATCCCGAGAGGAAAATGGAGAAGGGATTGCAGTGTGACCATCCCCCCTGGGGGGTGATTTCTCGCTTTCTGTCTCTCTGTCTCTCTCTGTCTGTCTGGTGAATGCACGCGCCCTATAGCAAAAAGCTCTAAAAAAAAAAAAAAAGAATAATAGCTAAAACGCATTGAGAACTTCCCATGTGCCAGGCATTGCTCTGGGAGCTTAGGGTAGGTGGTGTGTTATTAATATTTCATTCCTAACATAACCTTAGTAGGCAGATACTATGAATCTAAAGAAAATAAGGTACAGAGGAACTTGTCTAAGGTCACACAGTCAAGAAGTGCCAGAAGGCAAGCCTAGCCTAGGTAGCACTTATTTCTTTTCTTTTTTAAAGAAATAGATTTTTGCTATAGGGCTTATGTGCTCCCTGAAGAGACAGACAGAAAGGCAGAAATCACTCACTGGGGGATGTCCATGCTGCAATCCCTTCTCCTCCATTCTCCTCTCGGGATCTTGGGCATGCACACACACATGCCCAACGTGTGTTTCAAGTCACTGGGTCCAGAACTTGAACTGTGGTTGGCCATGTGGGAGTCCAACAACATAACCATTATGCCACCTGCTGGTCCCAGTAGCACTTGCTCTTAATGACTAACTCGAATTGCTTCACCCTTTAGAAGAAAATGATGATGTTTACATGCAGACTTATCAGTAAGTTTTCCTTCCTTCACAATCTGAGCAGTAAGGGAGCTTTTCTGTAGTTCCATTTGCATTCATTCTTCAGATGCAAAGCTGAGTTCTCCTGGTGGGACAAAATTAGGTTTTCAGCCCCGAGAATGGGTTGTTTCACGTGTACTCTCAGGTCTTCATCCTTTCACCATTCTGATTACATTTTCATTATCACTCTACTGCAGTGATTCATGAATATGGTAAAACGACGCTTCTCCAGTAAATACAGCAAGCTGGGTCTGGGTGACAAACAGCAGCGCTTCCTTTGAGTCTGCAGACATTTAGCATACATATTTCCTACCATGTTTATTCCATCTCTATACACAACACACTTGAGCTTGGGGTACTTTCTTCTTGTAGGTTTTCCTAAGGTATCTGCATTTCTATGTTAGGCTACAAATAATAATACAGTATTTGTGTGTTTAGGTGAAAACAAAATTAGCGAATGTTGTGTCACATGCTCATACATGTGGCATGTCCTGTTGAAGCAGTTCAAATTTGGGGAGTGATTTTTTTCAGACAAATATTACTAAATCCTCTTGAAATGGAAAAGACAAAACCTTATTTAAGTTCATAAGCAGACAAAGATTTATTCATGAAGAATTATTGGATTGTTGGAAAAGTCATGATGTCTTTTCCTATGCAAAGATGCATTATGGCTTTTCAGATGACCCAATATTATTTTTAATCCTAACTGTTTGGGGCATGACAACAGGAGGAGTGTGAGTTTGAGGCCAGTTTGGACAACACAGTGAGACCCTGTCTATTTAAAAAAAAAAAAAAAAGGCCTGGCTCTGTGTCCTGGTAGTTAAAGGAGATGGATTCCGCATGGATGGCTGACTGTGTGATTCAAATCTTGGAGCTGTCCTCCTGGTTCATGCGCATACCCAAATCCCAATAGGAGGGAGAGATGGAGGAGAAGGGATTGCCACTCTTAGGGGTGGGAGGTGCTTTCTCCTCTCCCTTTCTCTCTGTCTCTAAAGAGCACATGCATGCACTAACATTAGGGAGAAAATAATTATTATTTGTATTTTTCTTTTTTGTTTTATTTTCATTTTCAAGAGGTCATGTACTTACCAAAGAGAAACAGAAAAAGGGAGAAAGCACCCCTCTAAGGCGTTATTCACACTGCAATCCCTTCTCATCTGTCTCTCTCTTTTTGGGGGGACTTGCGCACACGTACACAAGTGTCTGGAATGTTTTTTAAGCTGCCTGATCTAAGACCTGAACTCCATGAACAGCCATGTGGAATGTAGCTCCCTTAACCACCAGGCCACAGACTGGCTCTATTCTTGTTATTGTAGTTCAGAAATGGTCATGTTTACAAAGACAACATGGACAAATCCCAAATATGAAAAAAATTTCCAAGTATATAATAAGTTTATCCCTTGAGTGACATAGGAAAATCCCTCTTAAGAGAAATGACATTGCAAAAGAAGCAAAGAATCTTTTTATGTTTCAAATAAAACTATGCATCCTGCTTCTAAACATCTTTCATAGTATTTGACAGTTCGTTAAAATAAACTTTTCTCCTCCATGTGGATTTTACCCAAATTTATCTTTTTAAAGAATTATTTTATTTAGCTTTATTTATTATTGTAATTTGACCAGAGAAGGACAGAGCGTGAGAGAGGGAAAGTGAGAAAGCAAGCCTCCAGGTCTGGGACTCAAACCATGGTTAGCCATGTGGGAGTCCAGTGCCCTTAACCACCATGCCACCTGCTGGCCCTTTACTCAACTTTCTTATCCTAGAACCATCATGGAACCACTCCTGTTCATTCAGGGGGGATGGTCACGCCGCAATCCCTCCTCCCCTTTCTTCTTTGGTCATTTCTTCCTTACCTTATTTACTTCCTCCCTCCCTTCCTCCCTGTCCCTTCACTTCCTTCATTTCTCATTGACTATGGACAAATAGGTACCCTCATTTGTCCCATTGTGCAGATGGAGACGTCTCTACCAAGGTGACAAATCTGGAGGAGTGGAGTCAGGATCTAATCCTATGTCTGGAATCTGCCAGATCCCACAATATATTGTTTCCCAGACAAACATTTTTATTTTTTTTTTTGAGAGTTTTTTGCTATAGGGTGCGCGCGCTCGCCAGAAAGACAGAGATAGAGAGACAGAAAGCGAGAAATCACCCCCCAGGGGGGATGGCCATGCCTCAATCCCTTCTCCTCCATTCTCCTCTTGGGATCTTCGGCACACACGCACACGCACCCAGTGTGAGTTTAAGCTACCAGATCCGGGACTTGA
Source organism: Tupaia belangeri chinensis (assembly GCF_000334495.1). Lineage (NCBI taxonomy): Eukaryota > Metazoa > Chordata > Mammalia > Scandentia > Tupaiidae > Tupaia > Tupaia belangeri. The sequence goes on from NW_006159542.1 coordinate 1,234,346, forward strand.
ACTGCGGTCTACTACATGGGAGTCCAATGACATAGCCATTACACTAACTGCTGGTCCCAAATGGATTTTTTTTTTATAATTGGGAAAATATTTTAATAAAATGTAATAATAGGAAAATAGCTATGGTACTCTAGGAAAAGGAATTAGTCAAAAACAAAACAAAACAAAACAATCTAGTCTAAGATCAGTTTGGCTAATTGGACAAGACATACCAAAGTGATGGGCTGGCACTGATCAATGATGATAACAAAGAGCCAAAACCTACTGAGAATCTAAAAAGTAGGTTGTATGTCCCTTATATGCATTAATTTAGCCATTGTATGCCATAAACCCGTGATGCAGGTCGTGCATAATTGTCCCCATTTTGAAGTCCAGGAAGTTGAGGCACAGGAAGGTAGAGTCACCAGTGGAGCCATCAGCAAAGGTACAAGGGTTCTGTGTCCAGAACATGTCCCCTGACCTGGATGCCAGGGACCTTCTTGCCTGTGCTCTTCTGCCTACAGGTTTCTGGGGAAATTCTGAGCCAGTTCACATCACAACCAACCGTTCACTTAGAATTCAGATGCAGAGCAAAGAAAGCCCATAGAGTCTGCTTCCCGTGGAGGGACTCCATAACTGTCAACCCACACATTCTTTGTCCAAGTGACATGTCTGAACATAGCTGTGAGTTAAAGGGGAAAGAATATTACAGATAATTGAAGAGAAAAATGAAAGGCTAATTGAATTCATCGATGGTTAATGTTGGAAACGTAAGGGTTGGAGTGGTCCTTTCATAGGAAATACTAAATTCTTGGAATTGCCTCGTGGGAAAAATCTAGTTTGTTTAGTGTTTTGACAATAAACAGACTGGCCTTGTGGTTCATAGAGCTGGATCACACATGACTGACTGAGGTTTGAATCCTGGCTCTGGCACTTAGAATAACACTAGGTATGCACACACGCCCAGAATCTTGACAGGATAGAGAAATGGAGGATTGTAGCAAGACCGGCCCATTGATGATTCTTTCTGCCTCCTCCCCCTCTTTTTTTCTCTGGTGACTGCATGGACCCCTTAACAAAGTACAGTTTTGTTTGTTTGTTTGTTTTTTTGGTTTGTTTTGTTTGTTGTCATAGAGCATGTATACTCACTGCAAAGAGACAGAGAGAGGGAAAGTGAGAAATCACCTCATTGGGGGATGGCCACGCTTCAATCCCTTCTCTTTCATTCTCCTCTTAAGATTTTGGGCATGTAAACACACTTGCCCAGTGTGATTTTCAAGCCACCAGGTCCAGGACTTGAATTGTGGTCTGCCATGTGGAAATCCAGCGCATTAACCACCATGCCAACTGTTGGCCACAGTACAGTTTTTTTAAACTAACATT
>NW_006159542.1:1240634-1262818 GCF_000334495.1 Tupaia belangeri chinensis
TTAAGATTTTGGGCATGTAAACACTTGCCCAGTGTGATTTTCAAGCCACCAGGTCCAGGACTTGAATTGTGGTCTGCCATGTGGAAATCCAGCGCATTAACCACCATGCCAACTGTTGGCCACAGTACAGTTTTTTTAAACTAACATTCTAGAAGTGCTTTTGCCCAATGTACATTAACAGGCTGATTCAATGAGTTGGTACTTTGTTTACAAAGGTAAATTTCCCAGAAACCGTGATCGAATGGATTTTTTTGAACTAGTTAAGAGTGTTTTACTGAAATGAGAATGAGAATTATTTGGGCATGCATCCTATAAATGCATAGTGAACGCTTCCCAACTGCAATGCTTCATGCCACATGCCTAGTATGTCTCCTTCAATTACATCTGGAATCCGACTCCGCCACTGACACCACCTGCACCATTACGATCCTGGTTAAGTCATTGTCCTCTCTTGTCTAGATTATTACACTAGGGTGACATAATGGTAGAAGTCTACACTCTGCAAGGCTGAACCATATGGGATGGTTCTGGGTTGTACCTTGAGACCTCCCTAAACATGCTGGGGGTGTGTGTGCCTGTAATGAAAGACTGACTGAGGCCAGGATGAGTCCTGGCGTTGGGACCCAGCCAGGGTTCTTTCTGCCTCTGTTTGTCATTTTCTGTCTCTCTTGCTCATAGAAGAAACAAATAAATACACTTTTAAAATGATATATCTATGGCTATCTATAAAACTGCATCAATATATTTATATATAGATAGATCTATGTATAGATAGATATATCTTTGTAGCTATAGATAGATATAAAGATCTATGTAGAGATAGATATACATTTAGAGATGAAGAAGGACCAGAAAAAGAAACTGGGAAATAACGGCCAGTGAGTTCTGAGAACTGAGAGTGTTTTGGAAGCCAAAAGAAGGAAGTAGTTCACAAAGGAATGACTGATGATCTGTGTTAAAGCTTGCTGAAAGATCAAGTCAGATGAGTTCTCAGAAGTGGTCATGGGTTCCTCAACCCAAGGTCATTACTATCTTTGATAAGTACTGTGACCAGGCAGTGCTGGGGGCAAAGAAAGAAAGGGGTGGGGTTGGGAAAAGGAAAAGATAAGTAGAAACTTGGTTTTTTTTTTTTTTTTTTTTTTTGGTTAGAGGATGCCGCTCACCAGAGAGACAGAAGGAGAAGAAAAACATCCTCCACCCGCCATGATCACACTGCAATCCGTTCTCCACCTCTCCCTCCTCTCAGGATTTTGGGCATGCAATGCACACACCCCTGGGGTGGTTCCTAAGCCGCCAGGCCTGAGTCTTCAAGTGTGCAGTCAGCCATGTGGAGCCAGCCCCCTCAGCCGCCAGGCCACAGAGCCAGCCCAGAAACATCTTCTATTCAGAAAGTTTGCTCCCTAAGGGGAAACAGAGAATTGAGATGATAGCTAGGGAGAGATACAGGATTAAGAGAAGTTATTGTGTTTCAATGATTGTGGCAGAAAACACTACCGTGACATCTACCTTCTTAAAGTTTTAAGAGCGCAGTATAGTATTATTGTTAAATATATGCACGAGAAGTTGTTTTTGTTTTATAAAGTGGAAGAGATCCAGCATGTTTGTTTTTGTAAGAGGGTGTATGCTATAGGGTGCATGCATTCGCTGGAGAGACGGAGAGAAATCACTCCCCCAGGTGTTTGGCCGTCCCACAATCCCATCTTCTCCATTGTTTTTGTTTTATAAAGTGGAAGAGATCCAGCATGTTTGTTTTTGTAAGAGGGTGTATGCTATAGGGTGCATGCATTCGCTGGAGAGACAGAGAGAAATCACTCCCCCAGGGGTTTGGCGGTCCCACAATCCCATCTTCTCCTTTATCCTCCCAGGATCTCGGGCATGCGTGCACACAGGCCCAGTGTGATTTTCAAACCTCTGAGTCCAGGACTCAAACTGCGTTCGTACATGTGGGAGTCCAGGGATATAACCATTACACTATCTGCTAGTCCCAATCACAGTATATTTGATGAGATGAGAAAAAATTTATTTTACAGGGAGAATGCAATTGCTGAGACAGTGTCCTGGAGATAATGAGAAGGAGGATTTGGAGGGATGGAGAGTCTGAGCTCATCTCCTAAATTCACATAGCCAACAAGTAACAGAGCAGGATTCAAACCCAGACCTTCTGGTTCCAGAGACCTTGTTTTTCTACCTTTTTCTTATACTGTAAAACCGCTTGGGTGGCCTGTAACTTTCTTCCTGGCTGTAATCCTCTTATTTCAGTAGACCTTCACCCACCCCAAGGAAGTCAAGGATAACACAAGAGGAGCAGCAGCAGAAACCACCTAGCTGAACGCACACTTCTTTCTTTGCGCTTCCTATCTTATCGCAGCCAGTCTATAAATTACTTAGCAGCCAGGCACTTGGACTTCTCTGTAGGAGTCACATGCTGCTTCTGCTACCTGGAAGCTTTGCTCACTGACGTTGGCTGGCTGGCTTCTTACCGTATTTGAGTTTGCAATGCCTGCTCTTAAAATCAAGTAGGCGTGGATCTGGAAAGAGAAGGAAGGAAGAGAAGGGGGCAGGGAAGGAAGAAATGAAGGGAGGAGGAAGGAAAGGGAGGAAGAGAGGGTAAAACTTAGGAAGGATAGGAGGAGAATAGGAAAGGGAGACAACGGGGAGCTCTTTAGAGAAGATGTTTCCTTGATGACTTGGAGAAGTTTCAAAGGCAAGGTGAGTGTATATGCTTTATTAAATCAATAAATTTGATTGATTTTAGAGAGAGATTTTTACTATAGGGCATGGACACTCACCAGAGAGAGAGAGAGAGAGAAAACGAGAAATGTTCTCCCCCAGCCCCCCCCTCGTGAATGGCCACGCCAAAATCCCTTCTCCTCTATTCTCCTCTTAGTATCTTATGCACCCATGCCTACCATGAGTTTCAAGTTGCTGGGTCTGGGAATCAAACCACGAGCAACTATGTGGGAGTCCAGTGACATAACCATTATGTCATCTGCTGGTCCCGGGTGTGTATGCTTTAGCTGATTATATTATACGGTATTGCATGTTTCTAAAGTGATTTCATGTTGGCCATGGTCTTGATCCAACAGTTTTTAATATGTTGTGGAAGAAGCTGTTAATTTTTTCCCAAATTTAAATTATCTTAACACCTCACAGTCTTAATGCTTACTTAGAAAAGCAATGAACTTGTTCTGTGTATGACAGACTTAAAATGTCTTCATACTATAGCCCCAACTTACATTAATGTTAAGATAAGAGATTTAATATGCTCAATATAGTGGAAGGAAAAAGCCTATCTTCTCCTTGATAATTCTTGGTTCTTAATTTTAAAACAATTGATTTGTAAGTCAGAGATTACTGCAATAATCAGGATAATTGGAGTTCTTAAAAAATACTGGGGCCAGCAGGTGGTGTAGTGGTTAAGGTGCTGGACGCTCACATGGCCAACCACAGTTCATTCAAGTCCCAGATCTGTGGCTTGAAAATTATGTCAGGTGCATGTGCATGTATACCCAAAATCCTGCGAGGAGACTGGAGGAGAAGGGACTGTGGCATGGCCATGCCTCCTGGAGGGTGATTCCCTGTCTCTGTCCTTCTGTTTCTCTCTGGCAAGTATACACATCTTATAGCAAAAACTATTAAAAAAAATTTTTTTTCATCAAGATTTATTTTTTCCCCCTTGAAATATAACTGACAATCCTTAAGGTTCTTTCTATAAATTAACAGCCTATGTTTAAAAGTTCTGAGGACTGCGGTTCGTGTCCCGGACCCAGTGGCTTAGAACTCACGCCGGGCGCGTGTGCGTGCGTGCCCAAGATCCTGGGAGGAGAATGGAGGAGAAGGGATTGCGGCGTGACCATCCCCACTGGGGGGTGATTTCTCACTTTCTGTTTCTATGTCTCTCTCTGTCTGGCGAGCGCACGCGCCCTATAGCGAAAACCTCTCCAAAAAAAAAAAAAAAAGTTCTGAGGAAAACACGTGGAATTGATCAAAAATTTTATAATCCCAATTTAAAGAAACAAAAATATTTTTGTTTTGGTTTTGGTTTATTTTTTTAACTTTTTGCTATAGGGCATATCCACTCACCAGAGAGAGAGGGAAAGCAAGAAAGCACCAACAGGCGGAGTGGCCACACCACAATCCCTTCTCTTCCATTTCCCTCTTGGGACTTTGGGCATGCGCACACACATACTCTGCATATTTCTCAAGCCACCAAGTCCAGGGCTCCAACTGCGCAGTTGACCGTGTGGAATCCAGCTGCCTTAACCTCCACTCCATCTGCTGGTCCCTAAAAAATAATTCTTTATCTCACTTAAGATCAAAAAGGAGTTAAGCACCACTGGGCATGAGGCATGAATTTGAATTTAAAACACAGATCAGCGACTAGACAGTGGAGCAGCAATAAAATGTGATGCTCTGTGAGGCCGATCCCCATAGGAAAGTTCCAGATTCATGTCTGGAGACTGCCCTGAGTACACTGGGCCCATATGTGCCCATGGTCTGGGGCTGGCTGCTGAGGCTGGGGGTAGATTGCTGCATCAAGATCCTGGGGTGATCTCTCTCTCATGGAAATAAATGAATAAATAAACTTTAAAAATTTAGATTGACCCCTCTTTAAAAAGAAGAGGGGGCAGGGGTGAAACACAGCTTGCTCACGAGAAGCAAATTCACGTGGTTGACTCAGTGAAAACTCATTTGGGCTCCACACTGCGGGCACTGCTGTCCAGCATCCTATCTGCAAACAAGCTGTATGCATTCCAAGTCTATGAGGCATGGTTTATGTTTTCAATGCCATGCCAAAGAGTACCTTGTTTAATGTTGTCTCTCCGTTAGGTCACAAACTCTGGAGTGTTTACTAGATATTTTAAATGCTTTAGTTATTAAATGAGATAAAATTCTTAACCAAGACACAAAGAACTTGGACTCCATAGGACGTCGTTGTTGTTAATTACTGACGTATTACATGCGTACATCCTTGAATAACAAGCACACAAGCTTTGAGAACCTGCAACCAAGAGATACTGGAGCCCCAGTACTTGTGGGTCTCTTGTAGCCTCCTGTGCTGTCTTGTGTCACTTTCCTTACCAGGGGACTCTGTCCTCTGGGCTCTCTCAGGGCCCCACTCTGTCTGTCCCCTGCACAGATAGTCTCTCCTCACTGCCCTCTCCAACACAAAGCTTCCTAAATTTCACTAAAGATTTTGGTTTGTATCCGTGTCTGAATTTTTCTCCTTATCGTACCATTTAAATGTGTGTTACCACACGCAATCTGGATGGCACCAGGTCACATTGTACATGCAGAGAAGGCACAGTCTAGCTACGGTGTGAGACACGGTGAAAGCAACCAGATGGGAAAATGTGCTTGGGTTTTGGAATCCTTCCTTGGCGTGTGAAGAGAGTCTCCAGCAGCTGGGTGATTGTAATCAGGTCACCGTTTCCTTATGTTAGAGGGTTTGGCAGAGGAGAGGCCAAGGGCGAGGATGCAGGGAAAGGAAATAAATGTGGAATAGGCAGGAAAGAAACTCACTTGGGCACAGGAAGCCAGAGACCCTGGAGAGGAAGGGAAAGGAAAGGCAGGCACCACAACCAGGCCAGGAAAGCAGTAAACATCATCCAGGAGCCAAGTGTTCTCAGCTGACACCGTCCCTGACGCTGTGCTTGTTCGCTCCCTCCTTGCCCCGTCCAAGGATGATTTGGTCCTCCCCAAGTGGTGCCCAAATCTGGCTGTGTAGCTGGTGGCGTGGTGGTTAAGAGCATTGGACTTCCACATGGCCAATCATGGTTCAAGTCCTTGACTTGGCAGCTTGCTTTCTCGCTTTCTCTCTCTCTCTCTCACTATGTCCCCCTCTGATAAAATTAACATAAATAAATAAATAAATAAATAAATAAATAAATAAATAAATAAATAAGGTTAAACAAAGTAATTCTTAAAAAATAAAAAAGAGACAGAAAACTTAACCACTACAGATTCCTGGGCCCAGATAAGGAAGTCAGAATTTTTTTCCTTCCAGGTTTCCAGCTACTCTTAATATGAGCCAGCTTGGAAAACAACTCTTAAGAGTTGACTAACACTTAGCAACCAGACCTAGTCTTAGAGAAGAGATGCTTTTGAGAAAAGTGTTTGATAAAAAACTACTCTAAGTCAATATTAAAAAATACATAGACTGGGACCAGCAGATAATGTAATGGCTACGTCGCTGGACTCCCATGTAGTCGACTATCGTTTGAGTCCCAGACCCGGTGGCTTAAACTCACACACTGGCTATGTGTAAAACAAAAAAAAAGTCAGCATTGATTTACAGAAAAATAAATAAATAAATAAATAAATAAATAATCCATAGACTGACATGTGTTGGTCTTATACATTATGCATTCAGAAGGTTATGGTTAAATTAAACTATGGATGGATCATCCTTGCTATGAAAAAGCCAGTGATGCTTTTAGAGTTTATCTTTTTTAAACAAATAATTATTTAATTTTCTTTATTATTATTATTATTTTAATATTCTTTAGGGCATGTGCACTCACCAGAGAGAGACAGAGAAAATGAGGGAGAAGGAAGGTGAGAAAGCAAGTCACCAGGTCTGGGACTCGAACCATGTGGGGAGTCCAGTGCCTTAACCACCATACCACCTGCTGCCTCCCAGAGTTGATCTTTTTGCCCGTAAATATGAATCAGAGATTGGTGGAAAAAATGTCTTAAGTGGGAAAAACATACAAAAGGTACAAATGAATAGTGTAAACCACAGGTTGGGTTAGAAAGTAAGCAGGTGCTCTGTGTGCATCCTAAGAATTAGCTGACTGGCTATCCCAAGTCCGCCGGCCTGCAGGGGTCTAGTCTCTACTGTCATATTTAAATTAAAGTTGCTTAGATCCCTGAGCCAGTCTGTGGATCCCACATTGCCAACCACATAGTTTGAGTTGTGTACCTGGCGACTTGAAAAAACACACTGGGCATGTGTGTGTGTGTGTGTGTGTGTGTGCCCCAAATCCCAAAGTAAGAGAGAAGTGGAGGAGAAGAGACTGGTGTGACTCTGCCCCACGGGGGCACTTTCTCACTTTCCCACTTTCGCTTTCTCGCTCAGCTAGTGCACAAGTCCTCTGGGGGAAAAAAATTCTTAGACCCTACTGACATAGTGTCAGGTATATTGTCTGCTCACGAATTTTTACCTTGACTAGGGCCATGGAGCTGGTGGGGTTAGTTGTTCTGCTCAGTTCTCTTTCGGGTTTCTCATTTTTCTGAACTCCTTCTCTCACGTCCCTCTTGCCTCCTGCGCCTGGTCTCCGCCATGCACCAAGCCTCTGCAAGCCCTTGCTTTGGTTCTCCAAACAAATGCTGTTATCAGAGGGAGGTGTAGGGATTACCAGAAGTGCTTACATCACAACAGAACACTCAAAGAACTTGAGAAGAGTATATTAAATGTTCTTTTTCGATCTGGAATTTCTTATTTACTGACTCGTTCCCACCACCCCAGTCTTTCATCTGACTCCAGAGATTTTGTAAGCTTCTGAATTCCAAAAGAGAATGGCAGGTTCAAGTGTCTAAGCATTTTTTTAAGAGATAAAAAGAGATGATTAATAAATATTTCAGATTTACTAACTGCTTATTATCAATGGATATTCCTGTCAACAGAGTACAATCGCTTGATGTTCATTTTCCTTCACTAACAGTAGATAATTACTGATATCGTAGGCAAAAAGATATTAATCCCATTTTTTTTAATGGTCTGAGAATACATTTGCTTGCCAGAGAGAGAGAGAGAGATTAAGAGAGTGAGAATGCACTCCCTTCCCCCCCACCCCAGTAGGGTATGGCGACTTTCCAGTCTTTTTCCTCCATTTCTCTGTCCCATGAGGACCCAGAGCACACATGCGTATGCCCCCTGCATGCCCCTCAGGCCTCCCGGGGGGCAGGACTCGAGCTGCAGTCAACCATGTGGGATCTGGCTTCCTATACACAGGGCTTACCTGCAGCACCAAGGGGTGGGCTTTATGCCCCTATTATCATTTATGTTTCTTTAATTATGAAGACTTGGAGCATTTCTTCATAAGTTCAGTGGCCCTTTGTGTTTATCTACCTATAAACTACTGGTTTGTTTTTTCTGTTAAGAAGTTGATCATTTTCTTCAGTGTTTTTATAGACTTCTAAGAACTTTTTACATATCGGAGATAGTAACCCATTGACATATATATTGTACATGTTTTTCCTTGTTCACCTCTTTTCTTAGATGTTCAATTGGGGATCTGGTCCCCTGGGGATGCCTTTGGGCTTTGGATTGTTTTTACTTTTCCAAGGATTCCACCTGCTGTTTGGTGGAAAAGCCCCAGGGATTTAGAGCTATTGGTGTGGTGAGAGCCAGCCCTTTTGTGATTGTTTTTTTGCAAAGCTTTATGTTCTGAGGGACAGTTGAGCACTAGGAATTACTCCCAACTGATGCTTTTTGGTTCATTTCCTCTCTAGAAGTAGGAAACACCATTTCTCTTTAGATAGGCCAGTCTCACCATCTTTTGGGTTTCAGATAAGCTCTCTGAATCACTCACAAGTCTTTTTCTTTTTTAGTTTCCTTCTTCCCTAGCTTCTAGTCTTCTCTAAGCTTGGGGGCATGTGTCTGCTGCTAGACCAGTATTATTTGCTGCATTTAGTTCATTTTGCTCCGTCTAGTAAGAGAGGGAGAAAAGTTCTGTTAACTTGCGTCGAGGCTGCCTTCTGTCCCAGAAACCTGGTGTTTAGTTTTTCTGTTTCTCCGGTACATACATTCTACTTCTTGGGTCCTCTGGAGGCCACTCGTGCTCAGGGGCATAGTGTAAAGTGGGCCAGCAGCATGGGAGATGTAACATGAGCAAAAATGTGCTTTGAGGCCACAGGGAAAGCAAGCCTGGTCTCTTCTGCCCCCAAGTATTAGGTCGTCAGAAAAGTCATGACGTGTTTATCTGTGCAAAAATACATCAAGACTTTACCAACAACCCAATTAATGTTTATGGAGCCTTTGTGCCTGGATAGTGTAAGGCCTTTGGGAGCATACAATATTTATATAATGCGTGCTATGCTTCTTTCACAGAATTAGTAGCCATTTATGTGCTTCAAATGTGCTCTTAAAGTACACCTAGGAGACTAAAATGTACTTCTTTCATAAAATAGCCCCAGCTCTAACACCCATTATTGTGTTAACAACAAAAAAACATAATGATGTGGAACCAGCAGATGGCATAATGGTTATATCACTGGACTTCCACATACTAGACCACAGTTCAAGTCCTGGACCTGCGGCTTGAAACTCACACTGGGCGTGTATGTGTGTGTGCCCAAAATCCCAAGAGGAGAATGAAAATGGAAGAGGAGGAATTATGGCATGGCCATCCCCCCAACACATCCCCCCGGGGAGTGATTTCTTGCTTTCTATCTCTCTGGTGAGCACACAAACCCTAAAGCAAAAATATCTTTTTTAAAAAAAAGATAATAATGAGACCAGCAGTTAGCGTAATGGCTATGTCACTGGACTCCCATGTAGTCGACTGCGGTTCGTGTCCCGGACCCAGTGGCTTAAAACTCATGCCAGGTGCTTGTGCGTGTGTGCCCAAGATCCTGAGAGGAGAATGGAGGAGAAGGGATTGCGGCGTGGCCATCCCCTCTGGGGGGTGATTTCTCGCTTTCTGTCTCTATGTCTCTCTCTGTTTGTCTGATAAGCTCACGTTCCCTATAGCAAAAACTTCTCCAAAAAAAGATAATAAATGATGTAAGGAACCACAGACATGCCTGGGTAGTAAGACCAGCCTTTCTCAACTCCCCCGTTTCTCAAATTTCTATGTTCTTAAGAACTGAGGGGCAACTATTACAACTGTTTTCCTGGCCCTACCTCTAGAGATCCTGATTTAGTAGGTAAAGGCGAGCCCAGGAATCTGCACTTTTAACAAGCACAGAAGTGGCTCTGACACATGCGGTCCTTAGTCTTGGCTTTGAGAAATACTGTCCTAGCACAGGGTAAGATATCTCAGTCTTGGCACCGTATTGACATTTAGGACTTGATAATTCTTTGTTCTTATGGCGGACCGGTGGGGAGGAAGTGGAGGGGGAGCTTATCTGTACTACCCTGCAGATGGCAATAGCATCCCCCTATCTTGACAAACAAAAATATCTCCAGATATGGCAAATTTTCAAATGGAAAGTTAAGTCACCCTGAATCAAGAACCAGTGGCCTAAAGGAAAATCGGTGAGAATGTACTAATTTAAAGTGGTCTAAGGAGGCCAGCAGGTGGTGTGATGGTTAAGGCACTGGATCCCACGTGGCCAGCCCTGCTGTTCCAGTCCCAGACCTGAAAATGCACTGGGTGGATATGTATGCCCAAAGTCCTGAGAGGAGAATGGAGGAGAGAGGACTGTGGTATAGTTATCCCCCGGGAGTGATTTCTCACTTTCTCTCTTTCTGTCTCTCTGGCGAGTGAATGTGCCCCATAACAAAAAAAAAAAAGGGGGGGGGGCTGGGAGGTGGCACACCACTAACACAGAGCTCTGAGAGGCTGAGAGCTCTCAGCTGTTCTCCACATGAGAAGGTTCCAGGTTCACTTCAGGAGACCTCCCTGAGGGCACCAGTACAAGCATGCCCATGATCCCAGCTGGCTAGGGATGGATCAGAGCATCAGGACCTTGGGGAGGGGGAGCTGATCTTTACTCTCAATTTGTATGTAAATAGAGTAAAAACAAACACACACGTGCAGCCATTCAGACCTTTACACTGATTTCACTGAATAAATTAAACAAATATTTCTAAGCATCTGGTATGTACCAAGCCTTTTATATTAAAAATGTTTAATCATATCTCCCTCTTTAATACCTTGGAAGATGGAATTAGAGGAAATGTTCTGATAGTTATTGAGCATGCATTTTTCCTAAATGAATATTCCTAATAGTTTCTGTAGGATGCTATTTTAGAACTTTAAGATTAGTGTTGATGAAACATGGACATTGCTCTCAGAAAGACGGAACTGGGAACCAGCAGTTAGCGTAATGGCTATGTCGCTGGACTCCCACGTAGTCGACCGCGGTTCGTGTCCCGGACCCGGTGGCTTAAATCTCACGCCGGGCGCGTGTGCGTGCGTGCCCAAGATCCCGAGAGGAGAATGGAGGAGAAGGGATTGCGGCATGACCATCCCCCCTGGGGGGTGATTTCTCGCTTTCTGTCTCTATGTCTCTCTCTGTCTGTCTGGCGAGCGCACGCGCCCTACAGTGAAAATCTCTCCAAAAAAAAAGAAAAGAAAGAGGGAACTCGGAATAAGACGGGTATGGCTTGCTTTACGCTTGCTACTAGTGACACACATTGTATGTGTAAATCTTGCACTCCTTCGTCAGGAATGCATGGCAAGAGAGCGATGAAGCACCTGCAGGATACTGTTTCTGAACTCTGACCTCTGCTATAATTGAAACCTCCTTCCTTAGAGTCTATGGTCTGTGCAAATATTAATAAATAACTGTGATACGCAACCATGCTCACCTCATTGTGAGTTTTATCACATGATATTAAAATGGTAAAAATAGATCAGGATATAGGGCAGCCAAAGTTTTAACTCCTTAAATCAGTGACATGAGGAGGAGAGAGAGAGGAAGGCAGGAAGGAAGGAAAGAGAAAGGAAGGACAGAGTTGATTTAAGTCTAAAGTTTTTAAATTTTCTTTCTTTTTTTTTTTTGGAAAGAGATTTTTTGCTAAAGGGCGTGTGCACTCGCCAGATAGGCAGAGAGATGGAAAGTGAGAAATAACTCCCCCACCAGGGGAGATGACCACGCTGCAATCTCTTCTCCTCTCAGGATTTTGGGTATATCCGCACAGGCACCCAGTGTGAGTTTTAAGCCTCCAAGTCCAAGACTCAAACCTCAGTCAACTACATCAGAGTCCAGAGACAATCATTATGCCATCTGCTGGTCCGAAGTCTAAAGTTTCGATGAGACAGCCAGTGGCTTGGTGATTAAAAGGGGTTGGATCCCACAAGGACTTTGTGGTTGGAACCCTGGACCCATGGCTTGAAAAACACATCGGGCATGTGTGTGCATAGTGCCCAAAATCCCCAAAGGAAAAGGGATTGCAGTGTGGCCCTCCTCCATGACAAGGATGGGAGTGGTGGTACTTTCTCCCTCTCCCTCTCTGTCTCTGGTGAGTGCAGGAGCCCTCTGGCAAAATTAAAAGATAAAGAAAAGCGAAAGTTTTGGACTCTCTTGAAATTCAATAGTGTAAGAGACAAACATACAAAAAGCACAGTGGAACAATCCTTAAATGCCAATAAAAGGATTCTGTTGACATTCAGGAGCCGGGAGAGCCAGTTGCTGTCTCCACTGTAGACACTGCAGGTGTGAATAAGGCCCCAGTGATAGAGAAGCCTTTCTCTGGGGGATGCTTTTCATCGTGCCCGGAAGGTGGATGCGCTTTCCCAGTACCTCCCGTGGGTGTCATTTGTATTGGAAATTAGGGTCCTTTGTGGATTATAAGTACAATCAGGCCCAGCCAGTGGCTCTTCCCTGCTCTGTTTGACATGCAAAACTGACTTCAGAAGAGGGCCCCAGGGCCTAACCCAGGGCTGGGAAAGCAGCAGGCCACCCCGGGTGGAGATTCCACAGGAAGCACAAGGAGTTCTAATTCGCAGAGCTGGAGAGAATTCCTGAGAAAAGCATGCCTCGTGGAAGTGGAATTCAAGAAATCGGACGTTATGGGATTTTCCTCTGCAGAGAACTCGCCCCGAAGCAGAGTGACAGCTCGCTTTCTGAAAATGCTGTTTCTGTGTGGAGTGTCCGCGCGGGTGTCCTCAGGATTTCTAGACGGTCCATTTTCAAAGGGTCATTAACATTATTTAAATATTCATGGTGGGGGAGGGGACGAGACTGAAATTTCAGACAGCTCGGGAGTGAGGGCCGGCTGGCCGCGAGCCTAATCGAACGCCTCGCTGCGGATCAGCTGCCTCCCTCCCCAACGCTGGCTTTGTTACCACCGGCGCTTTGACGCTGGGCCAGCGGCTGGCCCCACCCGGGCGCGGCGCCATTTGTTACCACCGTCGCTTTGCCGCTGGGCCAGCGGCTGCCTCAACTGGGACGCGGCGCAAGGCGTTAGCCAGCCGCTGAGCCGGGAGCGTCTCTGTCCACACTTTGGCCTCTGGATCACTTCAGGGGAGCCCCAAACCCACAGGGACACCATTTCTATAAGAAAGACACCAGTCGCAGCGGTGGCACTTACCAGGGTATAATCGTGGGACTGAGAAAGGGACAAGGAGCCCTCTCCTGCTCGGGTGGGGTCTCACCAGCGCCTGGCATTTGAACGCGCGCAGGCCCTCACACACTTCCACCTACACTGGTACTCCACGTGTGCGCACCAACACACACGTCCTTGTGCACACACGCCGATACGCCCACCAGTGCACTGACGCTGGTCCGCATAACCCAGACCCCGCGCGCTCCCCAGTTGGGAAACACTAGGCCTGGGCCGCCCCTTCCATCCTTCCCCTCTCCATCCAGTCTCTCCGTTCATTCATTTCTCGGTTTGCGCGTAGGTTCAGCCGAAGCCACAGACAGGGGCAGAAGTGGATGGATGGGGAGGGGGTGTGGAAGGGCTGGGCGGACCGCCGGCTCCCTGCGCAGAGTAGGGCGGGAAAGGGGCGCCGGCCGGCAGGACTCCCGGCCCTCCAGCGCGCCCAGCGGCCGCGGCTGCAGACAGATGCGCTCGCCCCAGCCTGGGGCTGCTGCGCCTTTATCCCGGGAGTCACTTGCAAGCCCCTAGCAGGGCACTGCGACCGTGCGGAGCTGGAGGGGAGCCCGAGGACTGCGCCCCGGGAGCTGGCGCTCAGAGGTGGGTGTCCACGCTGGGGCGCTGCGGCCCGGGACACGGGTGCTGGGTGTCCTTGGGCGTGGGGAAAGGGTGGCTGGGGAAAAGCTGGAGACCTGGGAGTCCTCGGAAGCACCCGGGCTGTTAAGGGCTCTGCCTAGCGGGTCGTGTGCCGGCCGCGAGTCTGGCTGGAACGGCTGGGGCCAGGTGGATTAGAATGCCAAGCTTTGGGAGGAGGGCCAAGGCTTTGGCTGATTTATTCACTACTTATGCCTTCATGTGTGCTTTAAAAATAAACAGAGGACCCCCACTCTAGCCCCCGGACACACAGCGGGCTGTACATGAAAAGCAGTGGAATCAAAAGTGGCTGCGGTGGCCCCTCTCGTCCGGGAGGACCGATCCACCAGTTCCAGCTCGCGAGGTGGGCACGGGTCCTGCCTCTGGGCTGGCATCTCTCGGGCGCTTTCGGAAGCCTGAGCTCTGCGAGGAGCCTGAAGCCGGGAGGGGTCGGGCCGCTGCCAGCCAGAGCCTTTTCGGAATGGGGTTCAGGAGCTGAACTCGTGAGCTGATGCCGGAGGAGAGAACAGTTCTGCCCAGAGAGGGAGAGGATGGGTCGGGTCCGACCTGAGCCAGGAAGTTTGTCCTGAGGTTGGGATCTCGGCAGTTAGGATCTGCTGTTTTATTGCCCCCCCCCGCCCGGGAGGCCCGATCCACCAGTTCCAGCTCGCGAGGTGGGCACGGGTCCTGCCTCTGGGCTGGCATCTCTCGGGCGCTTTCGGAAGCCTGAGCTCTGCGAGGAGCCTGAAGCCGGGAGGGGTCGGGCCGCTGCCAGCCAGAGCCTTTTCGGAATGGGGTTCAGGAGCTGAACTCGTGAGCTGATGCCGGAGGAGAGAACAGTTCTGCCCAGAGAGGGAGAGGATGGGTCGGGTCCGACCTGAGCCAGGAAGTTTGTCCTGAGGTTGGGATCTCGGCAGTTAGGATCTGCTGTTTTATTCGGATGAAGTTGGAGGTTAGGCGTCTTTGCGCTTTTCTTGAGGACCCTTTGGGGAACGGAAGGAGCAGGTCTTCGGGGAGAGTGCCGGGTAAGCGCTGCCAGTGATGCAGGTGGGGGCGGCGCACCCGCAGGGACTGGGGCAAGGAGACCCTGGCGGCCCTGAGAAACCCAGGGCAAGAGGAGACTGAAATTGTGTCCCGTAGAGCCGGGAGCCCAGCCCCGGGAACCATTTTTGTGGTGCCAGGGGCCGCAAGACGGCAGAGAACTAGGGACTGAGCTGCGGGCAGTGAGGACCGAGGCTGCGAGACGCTTCCCAGCGTCGGGGATGCCTCCCCACCCACAGAAAGGGGGCATCTGTGAGGGAAGTGAGTCACTTAGAGGAAAGTGGATTATCTCTCTAGACCCGCAAAGCCAGTTTCCCACGTGGGGTAGCTTTGACAAATCAGTCCCCTTCCCTTTAGCTGTTTTAAGTGCAGCCCAATCATTGGGGCGAACTTCATCAAGGCGTTTACCTTTGAAAGGGACTTCACTTACGTAGGCTGCACCGCTCTCTGTGTTAAATCTTTCGATCGGAGCAAACTGTCTTCCTCCAGATGCACCCTTCTGTTGCAGCTGAACGCTCACAGGTGCCTGGAGGCTGAGTAAGTACCCACCTCCCTGCTGTAATCCCAGGGCATTGGCTTCCTCCTCTTTGTTCTGAGTTTGCTTGAGCATCACACTTTCCTTCCTGGAAAAGTTCCCGATGTAATTAAACATCCTCTCCTTCTCCCAGACTGGCAGCCTCCCAATGTTGGTCAATAGCATTCCATAGTAACATGTCTAGAAATGAGATCTAGCCAGTAAAGAGTTTACTCTGTTTCTTCTGATATAAACATTTACCCTAGAGCACACTGTCCCAGCCAGCTCACTCTTCCTTAGTTTTGACCTTTGGCCCTTTCCTTAAAGGGCATCATCTTTGAGTGAAGGCACACCAGAGTATGTGGGCCCAGTAATCATTTTAGACAGCATCGACAAAATTTTGTGCTAAGTTGGGAAGGACATGGGTCTTCCCGGGTCTCTTCGTCTCCAACCCAATAGACTCCCGGTGACATTTATTTCATTTTCTTTCTGGGATGCTGAGGTGCTAGGGCGAAGGGGCACTTGGCTTTGAGATGGGACAAACATTTGGAAATACCCATTATCTCATAGTTCTGGCATGACAGTTGGCACAGCTTCCTGCCTGCAGAGTTCAGGGTAGTGTTGTCAAAATTTATTTCACTTTCGTAAGTGGTTGATTTTGACTTAGCAGCTTCAGGATCTCCAATGAATTAGGTGAGGTAGATTATCTTAGTTACTAGGTGGGGAGAAATGATCCACTGGTGGTTTTCTTTCTTTCTTTCTTTTTTTTTTTTTGGAGAGGTTTTTGCTATAGGGCGCGTGCGCTTGCCAGACAGAGAGAGACATAGAGACAGAAAGAGAGGATGCTCATGCCGCAATCCATTCTCCTCCATTCTCCTCTCGGGATCTTGGGCACGCATGGACATGTGCCCGGCGTGAGTTTTAAGCCACCGGGTCAGGGGCGCAAACTGCGGTCAGCTACATGGGAGTTCAGTGACATAGCCATTATGCTAACTGCTTGTTCCCGGTGGTATTATTTCTAAGATTTTGAATATCTTATTATAGAATGAACATATTGCACGTTACTTTACAAAATGCTAACACTTTGGACTTACTGTATTACTGTAATTGTTAGTAAAATTATTGTCTAAATACTGTCCTTGTAAATTTAGTGGGCTCTTAAAATACCCATGTCCCAAATTACTGTAAGTGATTATTGCTAGTTTCTACATATTAAGTAATGCAAAATATTTCAAATAAGGATGAGGTTGAATTGCATAGAGCTTCTGTAGAGGGATTTTAACAGCTGAACCAGGAGCATACTGAAATTTGCACCTGCCAAAGGAATGGTGTTTAGTTCCGTTCTTTAATCTTAAACATGTCTCCACACTGATAGAATTGATGCTCTATCTTGAATTAACTTCTAGAGTGACTGTTCTTTGATCTTGAGAAATGACCACATCATTAGTCTCTTGATCAAGGCTCCTGTGCCAGCTATTGGAAGTTCGAAGAACTTCATGTCCTTCTGAAGTCAACAATTTTAGTAACTTTTGCATCATTTTCTTTATACAATGCAAAGGCAACACCCAAGGGCAGATTTTCTGTGAGTCTAAAAAGAGTCTAAACATCAGGTCCCCTTACTGGCTGCACTTACCCGGTAGCACTTCGGGTAGCTTGGGCTAAAGGGGGGCATTTCTCATGAGCCATCGAGGGAAATAGGACCAACTCCTGTTATGTGGAGTGGATCTGATTTATAACGTTTTGATTTAGGATTTTCTGATTTTCTGATGATACTAAGGCGATACACATTCAGTAGAAACTGCATTTCAAGTGCCAATACAAGCATGCTGTTTTTTCACTTTCAAGGTAGTATTCAGTAAATTATATCAGATAGTCAACATTTTACTATAAAACAGGCTTTGTGTTAGGTGACTTTGCCCAACTTTAGGCTAGCCTAAGTATGCTGAGCACATACATTTAAGGTAGGCTGGGCTACGCCAGGATGTTCAGTAGGTTAGAAATATTAGATGCGGGGGCCAGCAGATGGTGTAATAGTTAGGTTGCTGGACTCCCACATAGTCAACTGCAGTTCGAGTCCCAGACTTGGCAGTTTACAACTTACACTGGGCGTGTGTATGTGTGTGTGTGTGTGTGTGTGTGTGTGTGTGTGTGTGCGCGCGCGCGTGCGCGCCCAGAATCCCATAAAGAAAATGGAGGAGAAGGGATTGCAGTGTGGCCATCCCCCCTGGGGAGTGATTTCTTGCTTTTTGTCTCTCTGGTGAGTGCACGTGCCCTATAACAAAAATGTCTCTCTAGAAAAAAAAAAAAAGAAATAAAGGAAAGAAAGAAAAAAGTATTAGATGCATTATCAGTTTCTTTTTTATTTTTTTAAAGAATTATTTATTTAACTTTATTCATTTGTTCATTTTAATCCAAACAGAGAGACACAGAGAGAGAGAGGGAGAGAGAAAGTGAGAAAACAAGCCACCAGGTCCAGGACTCGAACCATAGTCGGCCATATGGGAATGCCCAGCGCCTTAACCACCATGCCACCTGCTGGTCCCCTGCATTATCAGTTTCTATTTTTAGGTTATAGTGGTTATATTGGGATGTAACCCCATCAGAAGTCTGGGAGTATCTATCACTCATTCTTTGGAAGATCATCCCCTTTAAGAACATATCCAATTTTAGACATTTGCCCTACAACCATAGTTTCAGGAATGTATATAGGAAAGTTGAAGCAGTCTCTATTCTAAAAGGACAACCCACCATTATGCTCAAAGGGAACGTTAATAAGATTTATCTGTGTGACTATGGGCAGTACTCGATAACCAGTGTTTAGGAAATGAAGTGCTTTATTATGTTTAATACTTGAAGTTTAAACCTGAGTTTGTGTTTTGTTTTGTTTTGTTTTGTCATAGGGTTCATGCACTTGCTGGAGAGAGACAGAATTACAGAGAGAGAGAAATGAGAAATCACTTCCCCAGGGGGAATGGTACGCTGAAATCCCTTCTGTCCTCTTAGGAGTTTGGGCAGACATGCATGCCTTGTGTGATTTTCTTTTTTTTTCCCCGAGAATTATTTATTTAATTTAATTTATTATTATTATTGTTATTATGTCTTAATTTTCTATGGGGCACATGTGCTCACCAGAGAGAGAGAGAGAGAGAGAGAGAGAAAGTGAGAAAACAAGACTTCAGTTCCCAGACTTGAACCACAGTTGGTCATGTGGGAGTGCAGCACCTTAAACACCATGCCACCTGCTGGTCCCTAAACCTGAGTTTTAAAAATTTGTTTCGACTATTGTTGATTAAAGTGTTTTTAAGATGTAATGAGTGGCTACCCTTCCTTCTTGCCTTGGTGAGTTTATCATGATGAGGATGTTGCCTTACCATGGCAGTTCAGGACTTTGTGGTATCAGTGTGGTATTAGCGTGGATAATTAATGATGATTTTGTTGGATTGTAGAAGTGTAATTGTGGACCTACTTCAGATAGACTCTAGAGGCAAGCTTTTTCTTGAAGAATTATTTATTTTAATTTCATTTCTTCTTCTTCTTCCTCTTCTTCTTATTATTTAATTTTATCAGAGAGAGAGAGGGAAAGTGAGAAAGCAAACCACCAGGTCTGGAACTTGAACCACAATCAGCCACGTGGATTCAGTGCCTCAATCACTATGCCACTTGCTGGCCCAAGGCTAGTTTTTTAGAAAACTAAAATCCCCAATACAGGTTTATTTTTGCTCTTTTCCCGGCTCTCTTGAAAACTGAGTGACAGATAAGTGAATTGACAAGCCTCTCCCTTCTCCCCACCATAATATATAGTATGTCTCTCTCTAGGGTTCAGTGGTAGGGTCTTTTTTCCTATTGAGGTAACTTCTGAGATTGAGGGAAAGCAGACGGCTTGGGAGGAGGGACTGAACACATCACAGAGCCCCTGGTCCTCTTTTTCTATTTTGTAATCCCGCCTCCCATCTGGGAGTGCCATTGCCACCAGGCTTTGGGGAGACTAACTTGAGTAGGATCAACAGTCATGCAACTGGAATGTGCTCCCATCTTGGTGGAAGTCTCAGAGTGACCGAGTGGGCTGTGCAGTGGAGAAGGTGCCCATTGGAAGCAGAATGTTGCTGGTGTCATTCTGGATCTGATCAGCAGAAGGATGAGCCATTGAGCTACTACCCAATTGCCGGCATTTTAAATTGACTTGTAAAACTCTTTACAGGCAGAGGATGGCGATGCGGATGACATGATGGAGCTTCCCTCCAGTGGGTTGGAGAGCTTGAGTGTTTTGTTGGTTTTTTTCTTTTAAGTCTTGGGAAAATACATTTGCTAGCTGAAGGAGTCATGGTGTGTCAATGCCAGAGAAGAGAAGAGACTTGTAAAACTCTGTGGGGAAAGTTACTGTTCTTCAAATCCTCTTTTCTTAAATGTGGGCAGGAACTGATCGGTTAGTGTTGATGCTTGAAGGGAGCAGGTGGGGTGCACAGAGACAAATACAGATATTTTCATGTCCTAGTTATCCATAGTGCAGTGGCCAAGTTCCCTGAAGATCTTGAGCATGTCATATAAACAGTATCTGGGTTCACTTAGCTATAAAAATGGGAATACCAAAACCTACATACTTTTTTTTTTTTTTAAGAGAGATTTTTGTTATAGGGCACATGCACTTGCTGGAGAGACAGAGAGACAGGAAGTGAGAAATCACCCCCTGGGGGGAAGGCCACACTGCAACCCTTTCTCCTCCATTCTCCTCTCAGGATATTGGGCATGTGCACACACATCTGGTGTGAGTGAGCTGCCAGGTTCGGGATGTGAACCACAGTCAACTATGTGGGAGTCCAGCAACATAACCATTACACCACCTGCTGGTCTCGGTAAATCTACTTACTTTTAAACTTGCATTAAATGAGATGTATGTGAAAGTGCCTTATACATGTAGTCTCTCTCCAAATTAGTTGTGTTCTTAGATTAACCAAAGTCCTATATCATCTTTAGGACAGATGCAAATGATGAGCAAAGGGTTTTACAAGTCAATTTAAAATGCCAGCAATTGGGTAGCAGCTCAATGGCTCATCCTTCATGCTGATCAGATCTAGAAGTTTTGAATGTGGAGACTCTCCAAAGCTGATCACCTCGCCACAGCCTCCTTCCTTTTGCCTTTGTCATCCTCTTCTTGCCTTAATTATGAAGCACTTGCATTATGGCTAATTTTTTTGTTTTTCTTTATTTGCTCCTTTATTTTTTGTTGGAGACGTTTTTACTATAGGGCGCATGCACTCGCCAGACAGACAGACAGACATAGAGACAGAAAGCGAGAAATCACCCCCCAGGGGGTATGGCCACACCGCAGTCCCTTCTCCTCCATTCTCCTCTCGGGATCTTGGGCACGCACGCACACGTGCCTGGCGTGAGTTTTAAGCCACCGGGTCTGGGACATGAACCGCGGTCGACTACGTGGGAGTCCAGCGACATAGTCATTACACTAACTGCTGGTTCCCTATTTGCTCCTTTTTAAAGCTTTGAGTGGGTCAGACATTGCTCCTCACTGGGAGAAGGACTCCAATTTTCAGAATCCTAGTAATGAGCTTTAAGCTCACTCAGTGGCCCACAGCACGTTGGATGTCACTGGGATTCCCCTTTTTGACTGTTGCAAGCTCATTATAAGCAAGCTCTAATAAGTTTACTCTGTTTACTAAGGCAGGAATGTGAGTTCATATATAAAGTGAAAATTTGCAGTGGAGCTTGAAATATAAAAGATTTTCAGAAGGACCTGGAGAGTCAAGTTAATGCATTCCACTTTGCCTTACTGAACTTGTCGCTGTTTTGCAGTAGAGTTGGTAACTGGATGGATTTTTATATAACACCATGGTGAAGTGGATATAGTAGAAAGTTACTTTGAATTAGTTCTTAAGCGTTACAAACTATCCTTTTAAATAAGCACATATAGGGGGCCAGCAAGGAGCTTGGTGGTTAAGGCACTGGACTCCCGCATGGCTAACTGTGCTTCAAGTCTCAGACAGGCAGCTTGGAAACCATGGCAGGTGCATATGCATGCATGCCCAAAATTTCCGGAGGAAAAGGGATTGTAGTGTGGCCTTCCCTCTTGGGGAGTGATTTCTCACTTTCCCTCTCACTGTCTCTGTGTCTCTCAGTTGAGCACATGTGCTCTATGGCAAAAACATTAAACAAATAAAACACATGGAAAAGGTATCCTCCACCATTGGTCCAAATCTCTTTACCAAATGGGACAGGAGGCGCCAGCCAGCACTGGGGTCCTAGGCTAAGATGAGCTTGTCCATTTAAGGAAGTGAGTCAGTTAGAAAAGGTATCTGGGGATTCACAAGCGACATGGTTTAGAAAGTAGAAAACTGTAGCACCTCACTCCGTTGTGGTGTCTCTGTGAAGAGTTGTCTTTGCAGTTAATGTCTGCTGGAAGGAAGTTCCCCCTCAAAACAGCATGGACTAGGGACTGTCCAACATAGACAACACAGACTGTCCAGTAGCGCTCCAGCGTCTGTACTCTGATTCAGGACCTTGGCCCTGCACCAAAGACTTATTTCCGAGGAACCTGTCTCGTTCACTTGGCCAGTGTATCTGGATGTGTGGTTTAGTCACTGCCAGTATCCATGTAGGATTCCTGGGCCCTAGCACAGACTGTCAGGAACACACATCTGCGAGTAAAGATACAGTTTAATCCAACTATCTCTTGGCAATCCCAAATAATGCTTGAGAAGTTCCTTTTTCTTTTTCTTTTTTTCTTTTTTTTTTTTTTTTTTTGAGAGATTTTCACTGTAGGGCGCGTGC
>NW_006159542.1:1262999-1270114 GCF_000334495.1 Tupaia belangeri chinensis
ACACCATGACCATTACCCTATCTTCTTGTTCCCTTTCTTTTTTTTTTTTGAAAGGTTTTCACTAGAGGGTGCGTGCGCTCGCCAGACAGACAGAGAAGACATAGAGACAGAAAGCAAGAAATTACCCCCCAGGGGGGATGGCCACGCCGCAATCCCTCCTCCATTCTCCTCTCGGGATCTTGGGCACACATGCAGACGCGCCCGGCGTGAGTTCTAAGCCACTGGGTCCAGGGCGCGAACCGCGGTCGACTACATGGAAATCCAGCGACATAGCCATTATGCTAACTGCTGGTTCCCCCTTTTCTTTTTTTCATTAAAAAAAAAAAAATTGGTAGAGAGTATGTTTACTCACAGGAGAAAGACAGAGCAGGAAAAGGAGAAAGCACCCCCCCACACACTCCCCCCCATAGAGAATGGTCATGCCATAGTCCCTTCTCCATTTCTCCTCCTTTCAGGATTTTAGGCAGCCACACACATAATGTTTTTCTCAAGCCACTGGGTCTTGGACTTGAACTACACTGCCAACCATGTGGGATCCAGCTGTCTTAACCACCACGCCACCTGCTACCCAGCTTGAAAATGTTTTTTTACCTTAGGGAATAAGCCTACATACAAGGAGACTTCAGAACATTCCTGGAAAAATAGAATTAAAATACAAGTTCATTTTGGTGCAAGGAAAAATAAAGTGACATCAATGCATGACTTCTTCATATGCATTTTCCGTGAAGACTCCTCATAGTGAATACAGAGTAGTTCTCCACCAGCCACACGTGCGGTCCCGTCTAACTGAGGACATGACAAAATGTGCCTGGACCAGGTTCCCGGTGACATTCTGAAGTAAGCTGCTAGCTCCTCAATTACCTGCCTTAGGTCGTGGGTAATTTCACTGCTAAAACCCAAGCAATTCTGGAGCTATTTTAACTGGCCTATTGATTCAACTTGAGCTTTTCGTCCTGTGGACCCCCTAAACTCTTTATCTGCTACCTGGGATTGGTGTGAAACTGAGCCAAAGTGTACAGAGAGACGAAGACATGTATATACATGTGAACTTTCTTTGAACTATGTGAAAATGCATTTTGTGAGTTTGCCCATGCTCTAGTGAAGGATGGTTTTCATTTGTTCAGGCTATTGTAACAAAATACCATAAACTGGGTGACTTAAAGATAACAGAAATTTGAGGGGAAGCAGGTGGCCTGGTGGTTGGGGTGCTGGACTCCCACATGGTTAAGCACAGTTCAAGTCCTGGACTTGGCAGCTTGCTTTCTCATACCCCCCACCCCTGCTTCTCTCTGGTGAGTGCACATGCCCTATGGCAAATTAAAAAAAGAAGAAGAAGGAGGAGGAGGAGGAGGAACAGAAGGAGGAGGAGAAGGAGAAGAAGAAGAAGAAGAAGAAAAATTCTAAAAAAAAGAAAAAAAAAGAAATTGGTGTCCCACAGTTTTGAAAGTGGGAAAGTCAAAAGTGGGAAAGTCAAAGTGAAGGTGTGTAAGTTCAATATCTGGTGAAAGCTTGCTCTCTGGTTCGTAGGCAACACCTTTTTTTTTTTTTTTTTTAGAGATTTTCACTGTAGGGCGCGTGCGCTCGCCAGACAGACAGAGAGAGACATAGAGACAGAAAGCGAGAAATCACCCCCCAGGGGGGATGGGCACGCCGCAATCCCTTCTCCTCCATTCTCCTCTCGGGATCTTGGGCACGCACGCACATGCGCCCAGCGTGAGTTTTAAGCCACCGGGTCCGGGACACGAACCACGGTCGACTACGTGGGAGTCCAGCGACATAGCCATTACGCTAACTGCTGGTTCCTGGCAACACCTTTTTAAAGAGATTTTTGGTACAGGGCATGTGTGCTCGCTGACTAGGCAGAGAGAGACAGAAAGTGAGAAGTCACTCTCTGAGGGGATGGCCACATTGCAATCCCTTCTCCTCCATTCTCCTCTCGGGATTTTGGGCATGCATGCACACACAGACTGGACGTGAGTCTCAAATGATCAGATTTGAGATTTGAACTTCAGTCAACCATGTGGGAGTCCAGAGCCTTAACCACTATGCCACCTGCTGGCAACACCTTACTTCTGTGTCTGTATGTGGTAGGAGTGAGGGATCTCTCTGGGGTCCTTTCTTAAAAATAAAGGTTCTAATTCTGCTCACAAAGGCAGAGCTCTTATGTCATAATCCCTTTACAGCCATGCTTTCTAATCCCAGGTACTGGAGATTGAGAACTAGCATATGACTTTGGGGAATTTACATTCAAACCATAGCAGGGACCTTGAGAAAGGTTCTCATTAAGAGGAAGAAGGACAAACAGTGATGCTAGAGCAGATTTTCCAGGGTTGTCAGAGGAGGCCGAACCAGAAATGTCTCCATGGTGCTTTGAGATCCCTGCATGGGTTCGCCATAGGGTTTCAAAGAAATTGGTAACAGGAATTCTGGACTCGTAGTCTTTCATGGGTGTGAAAGAAGAGTGTGTGCTCAGATCTGGCACCTACAGCACACCCAGTGCTGGGAAGAGAGAGAGAGTTGCTCAGGTGGCTGTCTATCCACACCCCATGACTCTTCTCAGAGAGTTTGTGGTGAACTGGGGCCAGACTGAGATGAGGCTTCCTGTAGCTGAGAGAGGCCTGGCAGACCTGTGGAAAGTGCAGTCCAAGGGGCCAAGGAGAGGGAGGGACACCTGCCCTTCCTCCCAGCCAGCTGTTGCCTGACTTCAGTCTCCTGCCGGGCTCTGCCTGAGCCCAGCACCTGGGGGAAGTGTGTGTAGAAGCAGCAAGGAAGGCCAAATGGCATTTTCCTGGTGGTGGTTAACTGCTGTCTCCCTGCATGGCTCCCAGCATCAGCTGAGTTTCTCACATTGTTCAAATCCTAGACCTCAGCACCTCTGGTGGAGTAACGCAGGAACTTACGTATTGGGAGCGGGGCCTTGTGCAGGTTTTGCCACGCAGCCTACGAAAGGAGAAAGGCACCCTTGTTCAGCTGTTTTCGTGTAGGAGTTGGAGGGAGTGATTTTCTCAAAGGAATAAATCATAGTTGATATTCTGGAAAACTGAATTCAAAAGCTCTCTGTGTATGTGAGTTAAAATCAAGGGTCCGTGTGCTATGTGCTGGGTGATTTCAAAAGTATATTTAGCTTGACAGATTCATACTAGAACATTTTATCCTTCCAAAAGATAGCGAGAATTCTTCCCTGACATAATTCCAGAGGAGCAGGGTTCATTCATTGGGGGAAGGAAATGAACAAACTGCATTGGAAACTTAGATCGTATTCAAAGGACTTGTAATGATTCCTGCTTGGAATCACTTTTTTCTTTAAAGAAAAGTTCAAATAGGTATTAAATGAGCACAGAGATGAGTCATCAGAGTGGGAGGCATTGCTTTTGCATGAAATCACAATGTGTACATTGTTTTTAAATATTCTTTTCGTAGTATGCTTCATTATCAAAACAACTCCCAGCCTCCGAAGGATGACAGATGTTCTAACGTGTAGAGGGTGTTAAGATAGAAGAGCCACCATTCAGAAAAAACATTGAGTTTTCTCTTCTGGAAAATTTCCTGTAGTTCCCAAGGATGCCTTGAGTTTTGAGGTTCTGAGGCACGATTTCCTAAGAGCCTACAGAAAAAGGGGAAGGAAAGTAACATTTTCTGAGTGCCAGATGCTAAGGCAGATGAAGTAAATTCCACCATCGTAATCTTCACTGCCACCCTTATTTTTCAGATGAGGCTACGAAGGTACTCAAAGGTTGCTTAATCAGCCAAGAGTCTCACAGCTACACCATCAGACGAGTTTTCCTACTCAGTTCCCTGCTCTTCCCAAACCAGTGTCCTTAGGCCTTGCTGCTCAAAAAGTGCAGTCTGGCAACCTTCAGCACTGAGCTTGTTGAAATTGGAGAATCCTGAGCCCATCCCAGACCTACTGAATCAGAGTCTGCATTTTTACAAAGTCCCCCAAGGATTCATGCGCATGTTATAGCAAAAGTAAACCGCACTACTGTGCACTAAGAGGAAGACGTTTTGGCAGTTACTGCTCTGAAAATCGGCCAAGCCTCAGGACTAGAATCGGCACACCCAAGAGATGGCTCTGTTGCAGTGAGGGGGGGAAGGGTGCCACTGGAATTTAGTGGGTAGAGACCAGGGATGCAGCTAACTATTCTGCAATGCATGGGACAGTCCTATCCCCCCGCCCCCAACAAAGAATTATCCTTCTCAGAACGTGGACGGTGCTAAGGTTGAGAAACTCTGGTCTAGTTGTCTGTATCCAGAATTCACATCTCGTTCCTGTAGCTTAGATGTCTGCCGATTTAGGAAGTGGATCTGAAATGAGATGATACAAATTGCAGTGTGCTATGCAAATATGAATCTTTTCCTGGGGCTTAAAAAGAGCAAAAGAGCTTATATGAAGCATGCCAGATTTCCATTACAGTTGGAGTGTGAAACTCACGAAGACTGTGCCAAGGGAAGTGTTTCTAAGCAGAGAAAGTGTTTCTAAGCATGGACCAAGTGCCCACCACTGGGGTTGCTGAAAGGAAGCAACTCCACCCCTCACCCGCACCTCCCCTCAGTCCTGCCACAAGGCAATTTTGTTGGTTTTACTCCTAAAACTTGTCCCAGCCTCTGCCCTACCTTTCAGCTTGCGAGGGAGTTATGCTGGGTCAGCTGTGCCACCTGGAGGCTAGGGGAGGAACGGAAAGGAAAGATTGATAAAGGGGGTCAAGGTCTCCTTCCCATCACCTTCTCCCTGCCCTGACTGGTCCATGCTTTCTTCTTCTTCTTCTTCTTCTTCTTCTTCTTCTTCTTCCTCTTCCTCTTCCTCTTCCTCTTCCTCTTCCTCCTCTTCCTCCTCTTCCTCCTCTTCCTCCTCTTCCTCCTCTTCCTCCTCTTCCTCCTCTTCTTCCTCTTCTTCCTCTTCTTCTTTTTTGGAGAGGTTTTGCTATAGGGCACATGCACTCACCAGAAAGACAGAGAGAGACAGAGAGACAGAAAGAAGTGAGAAATCACCCCCCAGGGGGGATGACCATGACACAATTCCTTCTCCTCCATTTTCTTCTTGGGATCTTGGGCACGCACACGCGCCCGGCATGAATTTAAGTCACCGGGTCTGGGACTCGAACTGTGATCGACTACATGGGAGTTCAGCGAGATAGCCATTATGCTAACTGCTGGTCCCCTCCATGCTTTCTTCTTCCTCTGCCCCTCAGCTCCACCGCCTGTAGACCCTTGTACTGGTAGACAGCTGTTCTTTCTCCTTTCTGCCTTCCCCTTCCTCCTTATTTCTAGAACTCTCTCCCCTCCATCTTCTCTGCCTCTCTCCCTCCTTTCCTTTCTTTGGTGAACTGAAAATCATGCTGAAATCATGACTTCGGGGAAGTGAAACCAGTGTGACTATTGTATATAGAGGGCAGAAAAAACTTGGAAGTGAAATTATATTCGATAACCAACCCTGGCATTACTGTCTGGTTGTCAGAGTCCTCTTGAGAATCACTACAAATATCTCCACCTACTTTCTTATTTTAGTCCGATTAAATTTGCTTCTTCTCCAGGTCCAGAATTCTAAAGCGGAATTGCTCCTCCTGCTTTCTCTAACTGTTAGTCTTCGAACAGTCATTTTCGACTCTACTTTTTAATGGACACTATTCGTGATGTAGATTGCACTAGACAGGGTTTGGAACCCACGTGGATTTATAACCAAGGCATTCCAAGGAAATGACAGCCTCTTTGCAACTTCTGCATTCTCATCTTTTTGTAATTTTCATTTTCCTTGCAAATGAAAGGAGGGGCCTTAGATGTGAAGAGATTGTGAGCAGTCACTGGCCCCTATAGGACATCCAACAGGCATTTGGACTCAGAGGCCAGGCCAGAAGAAGCCAGAGTGCCGGGCTTCTGGCCAGGGAGCAGAATGTGTTTGCCCAGGTCTGGGAAGCCTGTGTTTTTCCAGCCAACCAGCTGATCTGCTCCAAAGGGCTCTAAACTAGAAAATGAGAGCCATGGGGAGTGGTAGAGGGTGGAAAATGATCAGTTACATCAGAGAAGAGAAGACTTGGCTTCTGGTCACTGGTTCCTAGGAATGGTCTTGAGAAAATGATTTTGAAATCAGTATTAGAAACACTTTTTCTTGGGGACCAGGAGGTGGCATGGTGGTCAAGGCGCTAGACACTCCCACATGGCCTGGCCGACCTTGGTTTGAGTCCTGGTGGCTTGCTTTCTCACTTTGTCTCTCTCTCTCTCTCTGTGTCTCTCTCTGGTCAATTTAAAATAAATAAATGAATAAATTAAATGAATAATTCTTTAAAAAGGGGAAACACTTTTTCTTTCTTTTTTTTTTCTTTTTTTTTTTTTTTTTTTAAATATCAGTCTTAAAGGCATATAAACAAGAGGAAGAAACCCAGAGGTCATGGTGTCTGAGAAATGGCCCAATATGCGTCTTATTATTGTCACAATGAGCGAATGTCTGCCGTGGACAGACATTATTTTGGCCTTAGAACTCCTCCAGACTACCCTGGTAGTTTTAATTCCTTTTTTTTATTTTTTAAGAATTATTTTATTTAACTTTATCTATTTATTCATTTGTTTATTTCAATTTGAGGAGAGAGGGACAGAGAGAGAGAGAGAAAGCAAGCCACCAGGTCCAGGACTTGAACCACAGTTGGCCATGTGGGAATCCAGCACCTTTAACCACCACACCACCTGCCGGCCCCTTAATTCCATTTTAAACATGAAGACATTGCAGTTTGCAGAGGTCAAGACCCAGCCCAGGGACCATATTTCCCCTCCCTGCTCTGTTTCTGTGCTGGCTGGGAATTGGTGCTGAGACCGAATCTCTGTCCCTTTTGATGAGAAGCATAGACTGGACTGTTTTTATTTTGAATATGGGCAAGTTCCTTGTTTAAACTGTCAGAACATCACTTGCCTGGGTGTTTAGTCCTCTCATTCTAAAGGCAGTCCCTGCTTATGTGCTTTTTCTTCCTTAGAGACCTTTGTCCCCTGAAGCTACCGCCTGTCCCCAACCCTCACCCTCTCAAGTGTCTTGCCATGTCTCATCCACTTCACGAGGGGTTTTCGTGGGCTTGATAAATGTATGTCATCTCTTGCAAGATTCACTAAACCATCCCTGCCACAGATTATGC
>NW_006159542.1:1270144-1270902 GCF_000334495.1 Tupaia belangeri chinensis
GAATCATGACATAGCAGGCTGCCGCAAATAGTTGGACAAACACAAATGAACAATTACTGAGGCTTTGTGAAGCGTGCACCCAAGCCAAGGACACAGTTTGTATGGACAAAGGGAGACGTAATACAATATGGGTACAATTTAATCGAACCTTGAACCTTTGACATGGGCCCATTTCATCCACAAATTGTGATTGGGTTTCTTTCAAAAAGGTGTAATTTTGGAAAAAGTACGAAGTTTTATATTGTCTCAGTGTGTTTGGTCTCCCATAAGAAGAGGTCCTCTGAGATTAAAATGGGTTTAAGCTGCTTCTTGATAACAACTACTTATTGGAAGTCCAGTGTTTATTTCAAGTGCTGTCACATTTAACCCTCCTAACAACCTTTGAGGGAGATGCCATTGTTATTTTTTGTTGTTGTTACAGATAATGAAACTGAGGCACAGGGATTTAGAACAAGGGCACACAGCTAGTGGCAGAGCCAGGATTTAAGTCCCTATAGTTTGGCTTTTATAGACAGTGTCTTCATTATTTTGTTCTTTATTCTGCCTCTTCAGTGTTTGATGCAAACTGTGTTTGTCCTCTCCTTTTTCTATGGTTGGCAGTATGTGTCTCAGTGATAAAACTCTTGCAAAAAGCCAGTGTTTAAAAAATTTAAATAAATTTGGACAGCAGGTGGCGTGGTGGTTAAAGGTGCTGGACTCCCACATGGCCGACAGCGAATTGAGTCCTGGGCCTGACAGCTTGCTTTCTCACTTTCTCT
>NW_006159542.1:1271201-1297715 GCF_000334495.1 Tupaia belangeri chinensis
TGACGAAAACCCCTAAAAAAAAAAAAAAAAAAAAAAAAAGAAAAAAAAAGGAAAGAAGGAAGGAAGGAAAAGAGAAAGAGAGAGAGAAAGAAATAAAGAAAAAGAAAGAAAGAAGGAAAGAAAGAGAAAGAAAAAGTTAAATAAAAATAATTCCTTTAAAAAAATGGTAAGTTGTGTCTCTAATCCTTCAGCCGTCCAGCTAATAGAAAATTTAACCTTGGTTGTTTTTAGAATATATTCAGTAGTATGGAACCAGCAGTTGGCATAATGGCTAAGTCGCTGGACTCCCATGTAGTTGAACACAGTTCAATTCCCGGACCCGGTGGCTTAAACTCACACGAGGCGCGTGTGTGTGCATGCCTAAGATCCTGAGAAGAGAATGGAGGAGAAGGGATTGCAGCGTGGCCATCTCCCTGGGGAGTGATTTCTTGCTTTCTGTCTCTGTCTTTCTGGTGAGTGCAAGTGTCCTATAGAAAAACTTCTCAAAAAAAAAAATAAATAAATAAATAAAAGAAGAAGAAAGAAAAAAAGAAAAGAATATATTCACTAGTCATTACATCCAGAGCCTAAAGTTTTGTTCTTTATACATTTTAAAGTTGATTCACATGTTTTATGAGAGAGAAAGAAAGGAGGCAGGTGTCTTCAACACAGTCTCATGCCATGATCCACCCCCAGCCTTCCCAGGGAGCTAGAATTACTAGCTTTCGTGCAGGTACCCTCAGTGTGTACAGGTTAACTGGGGAATTGAACCCTGATCTTCCATTTAACTCCCAACATTGCATGGTATTGTGCTACCACTGTGCCACCAGGGCTGGACCACTAGGCCCAGGTTTTGAGGGCACTAGGTTGTGGGAAGGGGCCATCCAGCACCTGTCTGCACTGGTTCCACTCTGATTTCCTATTCGTTTTGTAGTAGTTTACCATGGCTGTCACAGTGCAGTAGTCCCCCCTTATCCACAGAGGATGTATTTTAAGACCCCAGTAGATGCCTGAAACCACAGTTTCAGGCAAACCCTGTATGTGCTGTTTTTTCCTCTACATTCATCCCTATGACAAATTAATTTATAAATTAGGCACAAAAAGAGATGCACAATAGTCATATTGAAGAATTATTAACAATATACTGTAATAAGTTATGTATTTAGGGAACCAGCAGTTGGCGTAATGGCTATGTCGCTGGACTCCCAATGTAGTTGATTGCAATGAGAGTCCCAGTCCCAGTGGCTTATAGTCATGCCGGGCATGTGTGTGTGTGTGCCCAAGATCCCGAGAGGAGAATGGAGGAGAAGAGATTGTGGCATGGCCATCCCCCCTGGGGAGTGATTTCTCGCTTTCTGTCTCTCTGTCTCTCTCTGCCTTTCTGGTGAGTGCACGCACCCTATAGCAAAAAACTTCTCAAGAGAAAAAAAGTTACGTATTTGTCTCTGAAAATACCTCATTGTACTGTCGTCAGCTATTTTCAGACTGTAGTTGACTGTGAGTAACTGCAACCGTGGAAGCAAGGCTGTGGATAAGGGGGCATTGCTATCCCAAAGACTGGGCAGTTTGATAACAAAGTTATTTGCTCATGAAGGCTTGAAGACCAAGATCAGGGTGTTGGCAGAGTTGGTTCCCTTTGAAGGCTGCAGAGGAAGAATCTGTTCCAGGCCCTCTCCTTGGGTTATGGATGGCCATCTTCTCTCTGTCTCTATAGCATCTGTCCTCTGTGTATGTCTCTGTCCTAATGTTCTCTTCTTATAAGAACCAGCCATGTTGGATTTGGGCCCACCCCAAAGATCACACTTTAATGGAATGACTTTTTTTTGTTTGTTTTGTTAATGCCAGAGATAGAGAGAGGAGGAAAGAGAGAAAAATTAAGAGAAAATATCCCCCAATTGTACCTGATCATGCCACAATCCTTTTCCTCCTTTTGTCCCTCTCATCAAGGGCCATGTGTGCCTGGCCTGTTGCCACCAGGGCTGGGATTTGAACTTCAGTCAGCCAAGTGGGATCCAGCTCTCTCTTCACAGTGCTCATTTTACACACTATATATATATATATATATAGTCATATTCTGAGGTACATAAACATAAAAGTGGAGGGGACCTGGCTGGCTGGTGGTATAGTGGTTGGAGCAGTTGGACCCCACATGGCTGACTGTGGCTTGAACCCTCAACCTGGCAGCTTGGAAGGCATATTAGGTACATATGCCTGTGTGCCCCAAATCCTGAGGAGAGAATGGAGGAGGAGGGATTGCTATGTGATCATTCCCCCTTTGGGGGTGCGCTCTCTCTCTCTCTGTCATGAGTGTACACACCCCATAGTAAATTTAAAAAATAATAATAAAAAGCATTGGAGGAGACACACAATTCATTTCATAACACACATCTACGTGGCATTTGACTCTTATTGTCCATGTGGTCGAGGCCAAGGCCCTTTACTAGTGCACACAGGTATGGACATGAGAATCCCTAGGAAATCTGGGAACTTGGAGCCTAGAGTCCCTCCTCTCTGAAGTCTTGCCAGTTCCTTAGGAGCTCCAGGGAAAAGGGTGAAACGCCCCGGGGTGGAGGGAGAAAGAACCCTTTCTGAACCATTTTTTATAATCTTACTGTTGGCTTACATTTTTACAAAAGCCAAAAGAACCTTGACTCCTTGATACTGGATTTCAGAAGCAAGGTGTAACATGTCTAGCTACCTTCCTAAAGAGGAAGATGGAGGAGAGAAAGGAGAAGACGTTCATTATATTTTAAAAAGTTCAGGAAAGTGATTTGGGAAAGCAAAGGAGAAAAGTTGACTTGTATCCTTCCGTGGTAGAAGGATTTCCACCCACTGGACCTATCTCCTCCAACCTGTGAGCCCTGCCTAGTTTTGGAATACAGTGGGCCTTAAACACCCAGTAGTGAATTGGTTCAGAAAGTGTTTGAGGGCCCAAGTGATTGGTCCATTCACTTGAAGAGCACTTAGTGGGATAAGCTAGGGCGGATGGTGGTGGGTCCTCAGCAGAGGCTGTAGGACTGGTGTTTGAAAAGTATGTGAGTTGAACTGTTTTCCTACTGCCAGTAGTCCTCTGGCCCTGGGGCTAGGGCTGCTCCTTCATTACTACACCTCTGTCACCAAAGGAATCCAAGCTGTCATGCTTCTCAATGTTGTTTCCTTTGCCTGTCAATGTTGACTTGGCACATAACCAAGGTGGAAACTATGCTTCCCCCCTTATTTTTGCCATAGTGGCTCCATGATACAGTGATAGGTACCTGGACTTGTCTTCTGCCTTCAGAGTGCAGATATTGGACCCTGTACAGGACCAGCTTCTGAGATAGGAAGAGGTGGCTGTAGAGGCCTCTGACATACTTTCTTGGAGTTGGCTATTTCCTCTTGCTTTAACGCTGTTGGGAAGGGTGTGTTCCAGGAGTGCCTGTGAGTTGTGGAAACAAAGCAGTGGCAGCCTTGTGAATGGCTTGTCCCCATCAGTGGGTCTCAGTGTCACACCAGCAGGGTGACCCTCTGGTGGAGGAACAGCTCTCTGACACCTGTGGCAATCCTACAGAGGCATGGTACAGAAAGTTAAGGCATTTCTGTGATAGACACACGTCTAGTTTTTGCCCTTTTTTGTTTTTAATTGTGGTAAAATGCTTGTAACATCAATGTTAACATCTAAGCCATTTTTAGGTGTTGTAGTCCTGTGGCATTAAGTACATCCACAATCTTGTACAACCATCACCACCAGCCATTCACCAAACTCTTTCATCTTGTAAAACTGAAACTCTTCATGAAACGCTAACTTCCTTCCTGCCTCCCCCAGCACCTGGCAACCCATTCTACTGACTACTCTAGACGTCATGTCAGTGGAACCTCACAGTATTTGTCCCTTAAAAAAAAAAGAATTCTTTGTTTTGTTTTATTTGGTATTATTATTATTTTAATTTGTTATAAGGCACGTGCTGCCACCAAGGAGAGAGAAAGAGAAAAAGTGAGAAAGCAAGATACCAGGTCCAGGACTCAAATCACAGTTGCTATGTGGGAGTCCCCAGCCACCATGCCACTTGCTGGCCCCAGTGTTTGACCTTTTGTGACTGGCTTATTTTACACAGCATCGTGTTCTCAAGATAGCTCTGTGTTTTAGCATGTGTCAGAATTTCCTTCCTTTTTAAAGCTTAGTAATTTTCCATTATATGTACATATCATAGTTTATCCATTCATCTGTTCATGGACACTGGAGTTGTTTCCACTGTTTTCCTTGCCCTTATTTTGCTTTTGTTTTATTTGCCAGAGGTACATGAGCTCACCAGAGAGAGACAGAGAGAAGTGGAGGGAGAGAGCACCCCCTATGGTATGAGGTCATGCTGCAATCCCATCCCCTCCAGCTCGCCATCTTGTCAAGATTTTGGACATGTGTTCACATGTACCCAGTCCTTCAAGCAGCCAGAGTCAGGATTTAGACCCTGTTCAGCTGTGTGGAATCTGGTTCCCTTAAACAGTAGGCCAGTTTCCTTATCTGTCAAATGGGGATAATAATACTTGTAGAACTGTTGGGAGTCTTAAATGAGAAAACATAGGTAAAGAGTTTAACTTTTAACATGGCACATGGTTGGCACTCAATACTAAAATGTAGAGGAAGTGATAGATTGCCTAGTAAGTGCCAGTCACTTTGGCTATTTTTAATACCTTGTTCTTGTCTTCAAACTTTGGTATCTGTGGTGCTGCAGTTTTCAAGTATTCATGGTTCTTACCCTGCCTATCCTACTTCATCCTACTTTAAGACAGCGATAGTTTTAGCAAACACAGTATCCAGTTTGGAAGACTTTTATCAAGTAAGAGATAGTGCTTCATTTGTTTGTGTGAGGTGATTGATAATGAAAGTCTGGTATGGCCTGACTTGCTTATCATTGGGAAGATATAAAATGAGGAAGGAGAATGACCATTAGTCATTCTACTGTTGGTCTAGTTCATCTGGCTGACAAGGGACTGAGCCTTCTCTAACCCTGGACAGATTAGGGAGAATAGGATGCCAGGTTCCACTCTCTTGGGTGGACAGTACTGTCATGACTATTCTCTCTATTAATGACTTCATATTTAGACTTTTTTTTTTTTTTGCTATAGGGCACGTGTGCTCTCCAGAAAGACAGAGAGACAGAAAGACAGAAAGTGAGAAATCACCCCCCATGCCGCAGTCCTTTCTCCTTTCTCCTCTCGGGATCTTGGGCATGCACGCACACGCGCCCGGCGTGAGTTTAAGCCATTGGGTCCGGGACTCGAACTGCAGTCAAGTACATGGGAGTCCAGCGACATAGCCATTACGCTAACTGCTGGTCCCATATTTAGACTTTTTAATCTCAAGTATTAAGATATCTTTATTTTGTCTAGTAATAATAAAGAAAATGTTTTAAAGTTACAAGTAAAGTCAAACTTTGGTATCTGTGGTGCTGCAGTTTTCAAGTATTCATGGTTCTTACCCTGCCTATCCTACTTCATCCTACTTTAAGACAGCGATAGTTTTAGCAAACACAGTATCCAGTTTGGAAGACTTTTATCAAGTAAGAGATAGTGCTTCATTTGTTTGTGTGAGGTGATTGATAATGAAAGTCTGGTATGGCCTGACTTGCTTATCATTGGGAAGATATAAAATGAGGAAGGAGAATGACCATTAGTCATTCTACTGTTGGTCTAGTTCATCTGGCTGACAAGGGACTGAGCCTTCTCTAACCCTGGACAGATTAGGGAGAATGGGATGCCAGGTTCCACTCTCTTGGGTGGACAGTACTGTCATGACTATTCTCTCTATTAATGACTTCATATTTAGACTTTTTTTTTTTTTTGCTATAGGGCACGTGTGCTCTCCAGAAAGACAGAGAGACAGAAAGACAGAAAGTGAGAAATCACCCCCCATGCCGCAGTCCTTTCTCCTTTCTCCTCTCGGGATCTTGGGCATGCACGCACACGCGCCCGGCGTGAGTTTAAGCCATTGGGTCCGGGACTCGAACTGCAGTCAAGTACATGGGAGTCCAGCGACATAGCCATTACGCTAACTGCTGGTCCCATATTTAGACTTTTTAATCTCAAGTATTAAGATATCTTTATTTTGTCTAGTAATAATAAAGAAAATGTTTTAAAGTTACAAGTAAAGTAAAATTGGATAGTTTTGCTGTATGAAATACTTTGCTTTTAAAGAGTGCTCTAAGATTCTAGAATGGAGACTTAAGACACAACAGCTGGCTGCTGTATTACTACGAAGAGACTTCAAAAGTTTGTGGGAAAATGAAATTAAGGTACAAGTTTATTTTGGTGCAAAAAAAAAAATTGAAGTCCATGCATATTTCTTTCATAATATGTATTTCCCATTAGTTTTTTGAAGACCCCCTCCCTCCCACCTTGTATTCCTGTTTGTCTGCTTGGTATTTCCCATCCAGGAGTTCATTGACTCCAAGGCAATTGAATCCATTATTAGCCAGGAGAAAAAAACATCTGAGTCTCCCTGCCTCCACAATAGGTTTTTTTAAAACACATTGTATAGAGTCCTCTGAAAAAAGGCATTTGAGGGGCATGGGTGTGAACAGAGGGATTTCCTCCTCCACCCTGGCTGTTGCTAAGCTGTAAGCTAATATTGTGAGAGAGGAAAAATATCAAGGTCTCAACTTTCCTTGGGATATTGCTAGGTATCGTTGTTTACTAGTATTAATGAAGACTTCCCTCCAAATGCAGTTAAAGCTGAATGGTTTGTACTCTAATTTGCGGACGTTTGAGTTTTGCTTAGATTAACTCAAGGTGCCTAGGCTTCCTAGACACCTCCTGAAAGTTCTTTTTACACCCCCACATTATATCTATTAGCATTTCTGACAAAGAATTTCCTTTTTGTTGTAATTGCTCATTCTGTTGAAGTGGATAATGCTGCCTTGAAATTGATCTTTGTATTTGCCATTAAGAGTAGAACTGAAATGTGGAAATTTAGTTTATCTATTTAAATTTTTTTGGTTTGTTTTTGTTTTGTTTTGCCTAGATCTCTTGAGAATGATAAAAGAGCAGGGGTGAAATACCAATTCTGTGGTGTTTAGACAAGTGAAGATTTAGCAAGTGAGAATGGCCCGTATTTGTTTATGTCCCAAATTTTATTTTGTAAGACCATAATCTTGGGTATCAGTAGAACTTGAGGCAGGCAGAATTACATGGAACGTATAATCCTTCGGGTTTTATATTTTACTTAAATAAACTTTGCTGATGGATCGGTGAAGTGGGGTAAAGTCTCCAGCAGATTTCACTTGGCTGGTTTTGTTTTTCTGTTCATTCCTATTCTTTCTTTTGGTTAGGCTTCCATGTGACCCTTTTTTAAGGGGACAGCTGAGTAGCATGATGAGGGGATGGCCATGGTCTCAGTGACACATTATGCTAATAATGAGGTGATATAGGAGCACCTGTGTCCCTAGAATCTGGCAGTAGGTCTGAAGCTTTTTCCTAGTGAGGACAACAATTGAAAGTTTCTTTGAAGAGCAGCTCCTCTCTTGTTTTGTCACGGTTTGAGTAAACAAGGTGCCAGAAATGGTTACCCTTGGTTGGCAGAGTGCAGGACAACTCACCATCGAAGGATCTGTACAGTGGAAACAGGGACACGGGGTAAGAAGGAAGCTAACCTTGTCCACAGTCACCTTCACTTCATTGACAAAATGTTTTATTTTTGGAAGCCATAGAGTGACCCACTGAGTCGCTAAGATCAAAGGTTATGGCCTCTAAGAGGAAGAGTTTGTAGTGGAGGAGCTCACAGAGGTGGGGAAACCAGAACTACCCCACTGAGCGAGTCCACCTCCCACAGCCTAGGTGTCTAAACTGCATAATGGGGCTGATAACACTGTACCTATCATTAGTGGCTGCTATCCAGGATTAAGGGCAGGAACAAGCCAAGTGGCTGGCTCCCTGCTAAGTGTTCAATAAATGTAAATTCTCTTCCCCTGACCATTTAGTAGTGAATGAACAGACATGCAGAAGTGTTCTAAAACCCACAGATAGTAATTATTATTTGCATGTGTCAGTTAGTTGACTTTAAAACATTTTTTTTGTCTCAGAAACAGAAATGTCCTTTAATTATGAGACAGTTGCATTTTAAGTTAAATTTTGAAAAATAAAGTCATTTTTAAAAATAATTATGTTATTTAATTTCATTTATTGTTGTTGTTATTATTATTACGAATTTGACCAGAGAGAGGCCGAGAGAGAGAGAAGAAACATTAGAAAGCAAGCCTCCAGGTCCAGGACTCAAACCGTGGTCAGCCACATGGGAGTCCAGTGCCTTAATCACTACGCCATCTGCCAGCCCCAAAGTTACGTGGTTTTCAAGTTAAATTATTAAGTCCATTACATATTATTCTTGTTGCTTATTAACATTGTTCATTTAAACCCTTCTGTATGTTTAGTTTTTTTTTGTTTGTTTCTTTCTTTTTTAGTTTGCTACAGAGAATGTGCACTCACTGTAGAGAGACATAGAGAGAGAGGAAAAGTGAGAAAGCACCCCCCGGGGGGGATAACCACACTGTAATCCCTTCTCCACTTTCCTTTTGGAATTTTGGTATGCACACTTACCTGGTGTTTTCCAAGCTTCCAGCTCTGGGACTAGAACTGAATAGTTGGCATGTGGGATAACCACACTGTAATCCCTTCTCCACTTTCCTTTTGGAATTTTGGTATGCACACTTACCTGGTGTTTTCCATGTTGCTGATAGTTTCATATCATGGGCCTCTTGTCAACTCCAAGGTTAAATGGTGTATTTGATTATTGGCTCCTTAACTGTAAATCTGTGCAAGAGAGAGGAAGGAGGAGTTCCAGGAGGCACTGACCAGGAGGACCAGGAAATGACAGCTTCCATCTACCTCAAGAACTCGTGTCTTTGGGGGGACAAGTGAGCCAGAGTAGAACAGCAAAAAAGTAGCTCCCAGAGGCCTCTCACATGCACTGGCATCCGCCTGGTTTGGTTTTTCAGGGTGACGTGAATGTGATTCAGAGATGGTTTTATAAAAGCTTTTACTTTGGTTGAATCATCATCAGGTGGTGATTTCCGTTTTTCTGATGTCACTTGATTAGCTCCAGGATGCCCAACCTTTATTGTCCCAACTCATTGAGGGAGGCTGCTTGCCAGGTAATGAATGGTGAGGAAGAGGGCTGGCAAGCATCCCCACCCAGTGGTATCCTGGCAAACTCCAGAGAAGGAAGCCTACAGCCATGACCCCTAGCAGAGTGATTCTAACAACCTAGCACAACACGCATTTAGGAAATACTTTCACCTATTTTAATGTATTTGTCTTGCTCCAGAGGGGGCTGAGATGACAACTTTAGTCTCCCCTTTCTTTCTTTGTTTTTTGAGAGGTTTTGCTATAGGGTACATGCACTCGCCAGAGAGACAGAAAGCAAGAAACCACTCCCCTGGGGGGATTGCCACGCCTCAATCCCTTCTCCATTTTTCCTTTCAGGATCTTGGGCACACACGCCTAGTGTGAGTTTCAAGTCACCAGTACAGGACTCAAACCATGGTTGGCCATGTGGGAGTCCAGCACCTTAACCACAATGCTACCTGCTGGCCTCTCTAATCCCATTGTCTACACGAAGAGTCTCAGAGAAGTTAAGTGAATAATGTCTCAGGGTCGCACACTTTCATCTGGCAAAATTGCACGAGGGTACCGAACACCAAGGGTAGAAGAGAGGAGAGACTGTCTTTTTTTTTTTTTTTAACTTAAATTTTTCTATTTGTTTGGGTAGTATGCAAAGAATGATGACAATTTTAAAAATAATCATATTTTTCAAAAACTGAAACGTCTGTTTATTTGTTATTATTTAAATTGTAAAAAATGAACAAAGGAACTTTTTGAAGTATTTATTTCTTCTATCAGAGACACACTGAAAGGAGGGGGGGAGAGAGAGAGAAGGGGAGAGACAAAGAGACGGGCAACTTCAACAAGGACTTCATGCTGTAAACCACCCCCCAGGCTCAGCCAGCCCGATCGTGGGCATGTATGGTGCATGGTACGTGAAACCAGAACCCATCCCACATGGGTCCAATTACATTACCGCCTACCATCCCCCACCCCAAAAAAGAACCATATTAATCTTTTAGTTCAGTTCTTTCATTTTTTAAAATAACTATTTAACTTTATTTATTTTATTATTTTAATTTGACCAGAGAGGGACCGAGGAGAGAGAGAGAGAGAGAGAGAGAGAAAGCTAAAAAGCAAGCCGCCAGGCCCAGGACTCAAACTGTGGCTAGCCATGTGAGAATCCAGTGCCCTTAGCCACCATGCCACCTGCTAGCCCCCCAGTTCTTTCATTTTTACAGACTAAAAGAATAAGACGGTATAATTCGGTCAATGTGATAAGCTGTGTAGTGGTAAAAGACATATTTCAAAACTTAATAGACTAATTGAGATAACTTAAGTTCTGCATTCTGCTTAATACATGTTGAGTTGCCTGAACCAACTCAGTCAGTGCCTGACTGTACTATACAAAGATCTTCGGGTCTGCGAGACCCTGGGTAAAACATGGCACTTGTGGTCATCTCCATGAACACTGGACATGTTAGCTCTCCTCTCTGCATTTCTGTGTCTTCATCCATAAAAGGGAATAATACTTATACTGCAAGATTAGAATCAGAAATTAAAGATACTGAATTTGGTAGAAACTGTCTGAAATTGTCATTTTTCTCTAGGTCAAAATAGGCACATATTAGGAATTTCTTTTTTCTTTTCTTTCTTTCTTTTTTTTTTTTGGAGAGGTTTTTGCTGTAGGGTGTGTGCGCTCGCCAGACAGACAGAGAGAGACATAGAGACAGAAACCGAGAAATCACCCCCCAGGGGGGATGGTCACGCCGCAATCCCTTCTCCTCCATTCTCCTCTCGGGATCTTGGGCACGCACGCACACGCACCCGGCGTGAGTTTTAAGCCACCGGGTCCAGGACGCGAACCGCGGTCGACTACGTGGGAGTCCAGCGACATAGCCATTACGCTAACTGCTGGTTCCCACATATTAGGAATTTCTTATGGTTTAACCTAATGATATGGAGATCTGATAGGATGTAGTAATAGCAACTATTAGAGTTGTAATAGCAGGTTAAAAATGCCTGTGGATATTTTAGTTAGGTCTTAGGTCCCCCTTCATGGAACAGAGGAGCCTGGGTGTTAGGTTTTTCACCTATACAAATGTAGGTGTTCTCTGCTTTTGAAAGGCCTTCCTGTAACTCAGACACCTCCTTGCTGAGTGAGACCCTAGAGAAGAAGAGGATTGGCAAGCATCCCTACTCTTTGTGCCTCCCATGCGAAGTCCCATCTTTTCGATATCTTTGAGTGCATAGCTCAGTTCCCTTTTTCCCATCCTATTATGATGCATTTCTATGGCTATTTGCCCTCTGTAACTCCTCCTTTTTCTATTTGTCTTTCATTAAAGAACAATTATTATTAGCTTAAGTCGTTTTCTGTGCCGTAACTGTCCTGCTCACTGATGCATAGAAAATGATACATGCCTTTTTTGATTATTTAGCACTGTCATTATTTCTTGTGGGTACATTTTGGCTATAACTATGTCTATAAATTACCCTTACACTGAAGTATAGTTGACCCTTGAACACATAGATTTAAATGATGCAAATCCACTCATACATGGATTTTTTTCAATAAATGTATTGGAAAGTACAGTATAGTACTATAATTGTGTGTTTTCTTCCTTATGATTTTTCTAATAACATTTTCTTTTCTCCAGCTTATTTTATTGTAAGAATACAATACATGATACATGTCACATGTCACATAGTGTTGATTGTTACCAGTAAGGCTTCCAGCCAACAGTGGGCTATAAGTTTTGGAGGAATTGAAAGTGATACATGGATTTTTGGCTGTGTGGAGTTAGGCACTCCTAACTTTCAAGGTCTTCAAGGGTCAACTGTAGTGTTACAGAGTAATAAAAGCCTGTGACTGATTTGGGGGATACTTTTACTCTGCCCATTATAGTGTTATTAAATTGTTAATATGGACTTCATAGGGATTGTTTATAAATAAATAAGATATGTAAGATCATTCTAAGTCAAAATTTGGCTATTTGTGATTTTTCTCAACATTATATATTTATGGCTAGTGCAGAAATTAAGTGTTAAGGAAATGATAACGACCAAGTTATCAGTAGTTCCTATTATTATTTATTTTATTAGATTTTGCATCTTTTCTTCTCAAAAATTTTCTCTGAATCAATGTAACCCTACACCTAGGGAAATACCTTGCTTAAATTTGTTGATAAAATGTAGAATCTTAACCATGTTTTATTGCAAAGCAGTTTGTTGATCTGGATGGAATTGAGGGGAAAAGGGGGAAAAAATGGAAAGGAAAATGAAACAATCTTAAGTATTCATAATCTCCCACCAGATTTATCCCAAGATTTCATTTCCAAAAGTAATGGAGGTGAACCTTTGTGTCTGTTGTGTTTTGAAAGATTTTAAAAAAGGAAGCTGACATTTATGTGAAACTTACCTCACTCAGCTTCATATGCCAAATAATATGTATACATCTCTCTGCATATGTGGTCAAGATTTATCTTATTTCATAAAACTGCAGCTGCCTGCATCTGTTTTACTTGTCAGTGTAGTTTTATTACTAGGCCTCTATTAATCTTGCAATCTAGATTTAAAAAAAAATCAAAGTAGGAAAATTAAAAGAATAAATTCTACTGTTTCCATGGGGTATGACAGGGATTATCAGTAATACTGTTCTGTGAAAGAGTCAGGTACCATGTGTCCAGATGCTCTGCTAAGAAACCAGATCTAAGACAGAGAGATTAAAACATTATTTGAGGGAACAGTGGGTGGCATAATGGTTACTTTGCTGGACTCCCACGTAGTTGACCACAGTTTTGAGTCCCAGACCAGTGGTTTAAAACTCACGCCGGACCCACGTGTGTGCACACCCACAATCCCAAGAGGAGATTGGAGGAGAAG
This sequence comes from Tupaia belangeri chinensis, assembly GCF_000334495.1. Taxonomy (NCBI): domain Eukaryota; kingdom Metazoa; phylum Chordata; class Mammalia; order Scandentia; family Tupaiidae; genus Tupaia; species Tupaia belangeri. The sequence continues at coordinate 1,284,132 of NW_006159542.1, forward strand.
GGATTGCAGTGTGACCATCTCCCTGAGGGGGGTTATTTCTTGCTTTCTGTCTCTCTGTCTCTCTCTGTGTCTCTGGAGAGCGCACACACCCTATAATAAAAATCTCTCTCTCTCTAAAAAAGTATTGAAAAGGTTTACCACTAGTCAGATTTCTTAGGAATCTAGAGGGTAGATTCAGAAGCAGTTGAAGTGGCTCAAGGGCAAGGGACTCAACAGAGGAGGCAGGTTTATTCTTCTCTGACCTTTCATTTGACCCCTCCCTGGCTCTATTCCCATCCTTCCTCCTTTTGTCTTTTCTCTGTGAGGGCAGGATTCCACCGCAGCCCTGCATGATCTGGTGCTTACATTATGCTCTGGGAATTTAGAGAGTAAATGCTTGCTTCTCGTAAACAGCAACTCATCAGCCAAGGTGGAACATAAGAGCAATGGAATGGGATATCCAGCCATGGGGCGGGTTCCCAGCCCTGAAGAAGGGCTCCACACAGCTCTTGCCACCTGTGTGGGGAGAATGGACAAGTGGGCGCCCAATCCGGGAGGACGGAAATAGCCTCTCAAAATACCCTGGCATCAAGCTACCCAGTGTCACTTCCTGTGGTCGGCTTAGGCTGGCAAGTGGCCAGGTAGACTCACCAGAGGTCTCCAAAAACTACCTGCTGCTGAGCTTGGATCTTTGCAGAGTCACATGGGTGCTGGACTCTGCCTGTGGTGTCCAGTCATGAAATAGGAAGGACAACTGAAGGCGGGTACGAGAGAGATCACTGTCTATGTCCTCTGGCGTCTCTGAGAATGGCACTAGTGTATGTTGAAAGAACAACAATAGAGATGGAGAAGACACTGGTTTGAGTGAGGTTTGGAGTTAGGATTCAGTAATCCTTGGATGCAGGAGCACTGTCCTGTTGGGGGAGTGATGTTTATAGGGCATAAATGCTTTAGAGGGGCAGCAACTTGAAGGCACAACCTAGCCATGTGAGTCTTGCCCTTCAAATGCAGCCAGTGGCACAGATCACCCATGTCAGGGAGCAGCCAGTTCTCAGATCACCCTCTCTGGGTGACTGTTCACCTCTGCATGCCGGCTCTCCTCTCCCAGGCTACTCAGGTCCTCTGCCTCTGGTTTGCCCCAGTCTCCCTTGATCTGACACCCAAATGGCCCTTCTCTGATTTACCTACTTGCTTTTCTCCCTCATTCCTTGTCGAGTTTCACATTCTCTAAAGAGAATCATTTAATTGGAAAATGGAAATCTGAGGCAATGAGGGAGAAAATACTTCACTGTTTATTTTTAGCACCTGACCCAAACTGTTAAACATTGCTTTAGAAGGTTTCTACTTTTGTGCTTGCCAGGTACAAGGAAAATTAGAATTGATTCTACCGGTCTTTTGTAATAACCTCATCATAAATTCCAAAGCACAGAATGAGTCTTTGGTGTGAAGCCCTGAAGCCTTTTATCTGCAAGTCCATCTTAATGACAATGTCTGTTCTGAGCAAGAATGCGTCATCCCTGGTCTTGTATTTTCAGATAAACATAGAGCTTTTGGTAAATAAGGTGCTCAAGTAAAAGGAGAACTGGTTGTTCTCCCATGGGAGTTCCTGGAGGCTCTCCACTGAGACTCTTGAAGTGAACCTCACGACCTGAGCTGAGAATTGCCATGGCCGACATGGTTTATACAGAAGGTCCAACCTGGACCTGTGACACTATTTGGATTACTTTGTGTGTGATCCACAGACTCAGGCCAGGGGAGCCTCGCTTGTTTTATATCAGGTAGAAGGCTTTTGTTAAAAGAACAAACAAGAAAGTTCAGATGAGTCAAGAATGTATTTTAGGTGCCAGCTCCAAGGATATAACTAGAGGGCAAATCATATTTATTTTTCAAGTTTCCCCAGGGATTAAAGGTTGAACATCTAAATGTCACCACTTCTGTAACTTGTGCAGATAAAAAAATAGATTTACCTCTGGCAAACTATTGTGTATTAGTAGAATTTTCCCTAAAAGTCTTTTTCTCTGTGCATGTACTGAAAAATCATTTTAGGTGTACGGTATAAAAGGTAACTTCAAAGAGTTTATGAAACATGAAATTAAAGCATGAGTTTATTTTGGTACAAAGCAATTTTTAAATCCATGTTTTGTTTTTTTTCATACTATGAGTTTTCCATGAACTTTTTGAAGTCCCCTCCATGTATATATATATATATATTTTTTTTTTTTTGAGAGGTTTTCACTATAGGGCGCATGCGCTCGCCAGACAGACAGAGAGAGACATAGAGACAGAAAGCGAGAAATCACCCCCCAGGGGGATGGTCACATCACAATCCCTTCTCCTCCATTCTCCTCTCAGGATCCTGGGCACGAACGCACACGCGCCCGGCGTGAGTTTTAAGCCACCGGCTCCGGGACGCGAGCTGCGGTCGACTACGTGGGAGTCCAGCGACATAGCCATTACGCTAACTACTGGTTCCCTCCATGTATATATTTTGTTAAAGTTTATTTTACTGGTTTCCCTCATTAAAGTGAAATATAAAGAGAGACCCTCAACAGGGTTTTGCTTTGCCTTGATCCTCCCCCAGCCTCCTAACCAACCAAGATTGTAGGTGCTTATCACATGTTCACATTGACCCTGAATCTGAACCCGTGCCTCCCCAGTGGCTTCAGCATCACACAATGATGCCCTGTTGCCTATGCCATTGTTGGGTAATATATTTCTTAAATGTAACTAACAAATATATTGTGAAGATCTGTTTATTTTTTTCTGGAGCCTAACTATTGATTATTACTTAGTATAAAATTATTAATCACTATATCACCCCATAAGGATATTATATAGCTTCAGTATCACCCTACAAAATACATATTAGTTGCAAAGGGAACCCAGTAGCATTATAGTGGAGATACTTGGCTGATATCATCCTAATCAAACATTCGAAGCTAACTATCAATATAGTGTAGAAAATATTGTACTGTCTACAAACTGGTATTGTATGCCATTTGATAAAATGCACAGAAAAAAAAATAGCGTTGCTTCTATTATCTTCCTTCAACAATGCATAACTTGGAACTAATCATGAGGAAATATCAGAGAACACCATACTGAGGAGTACTCAACAAAGTAACTGTCTGTAATCTTTAAAAATGTCAAGGTCATGAAAGGCAGGGAAAGATCAGGAAAGTACCCTACATTGGAGACTAGAGCCATGAGAACTAAATGCCACGTGGGACTCTGATTTGAACTGCTTTATTGGTAAAAACATTAAAATTTGCATGAGGCCTGTGGTTTATATGGTAGACTTCCTATCAGTTTAATTCTATTCTCTTCTATTTGTTTTATTCATAGCAGGGAGTGTATGCACACGAGAGAGTGAGAGAGAAAGAGCTAGAGCCATGAGAACTAAATGCCACGTGGGGATTTGATTTGAACTGCTTTATTGGTAAAAACATTAAAATTTGCATGAGGCCTGTGGTTTATATGGTAGACTTCCTATCAGTTTAATTCTATTCTATTTGTTTTATTCATAGCAGGGAGCATATGCACACGAGAGAGTGAGAAAGAGAGGGAGACAACCTTGACAGGGTCTCGTTATACCGTGCCTCCTCTCTCCCCAGCCCTCAGCTTGCCAGGATTCTGGGCGCCTACACACGTACCCAATGTGTTCTCAGGCTGACCTGGGGATCCCGACCCCAGCTGGCAATGAGGCTTCCAGAACCGTAGTTCAGTTTGCTACTGACTGTACCACCAGGCTGCACCAAATTCTAGCCATTAAGTTATAAGATTTTGAAGCTGAACTGTGGTTTGGTAGCAAATGTCTTTGTTGTTAGGAAAACTACACTGAAGAATAATATGAGGAGTCATGGGGCATTGTGTTTGCAACTGATTTCAGTAGTTCAGAAAAAATGTATCTACTTTCATACTAGGGTTCTGGGTTCACATCCGGGGACCCTGCTGAGCAAGCCAGGTGTGTACATGCCAGTGATCTGGGCTGACTGAGATTGGGTATAAACAATGCCATGAAGACCCTACTAGGGGAGGCTATTTCTCCCTTTCTCACTCTTTCTCATGGAAGAATAGATAACAACAACAAAATCAGATTGAAAAAAAGAGTTTTTATCCCCAAATATACATTTAAAATATTTTCAGATATTCATAATGTTCATTATATATTGGTTTGTTATTTTATTTTCATTCTCTTGCACTGAGGGTAATTTTCAATAAAAACTCTTTTTGAGGAATTTAGACAGCTTTTGTTTTAATGAAGACCTCTTTCTTGCACTGTTGAACTACTGTTGACTCAAATAATTAAAAATAATGGCTGAGGACACATGGGTTCTCTGAAAATAAACAGCCATCCTTTGCCATCTAGATCAAAATCAGCCTGTGGGTACACATAGCAGTTTGCTCCAAGCATGTTCTCAAGGTGTAGAAAATGGCAGCGGTGACCCCGTGACCCTCGGGCCAAAATACACTTGCTGTCCTTGTCTATGAAGGTGTCCAACAATAGCAATGCCATAAGACAAGTAATTTTAGCAGAATCGTATAGTTTAATTAATTTGAAATATTACCCTGGGTCATTCAACCTTGGCTGAATAAAGGTGTTTGCTTTGTTCTGTTTTTAAATATGTATGTTTGAGGTGTTTTCTTTTAAAATAAGTATGTTTTATTGCCCTCGGTGAATTTTCCATATTAGCCTTCCAAAAAATATTGTTTCTGATTTGTAGAATTTGATGAAGCAACTTAAGATCTCCTGACTGAGGACCAAAGGAGATTTTGACAGGAAGCAAAGATACCTTTGTGATGTCCAGTGAGGAATGAGGACATTCCGTGTGTTTTAATTAAGCTGAGGTGTTAGGTGTATCTTTATTCTCTATGCATTTTTCCACAAGGTACAGACATGAGGGGAGAATCATCATAATTCAGTGAGTGATCAGACCAGCACTGTCATGTCTGAAGGGTACAGAGCATCCTGCTGTATATCTGCCCCTCTGTGCTTGTCTACTAAGGAAGAGTAGACTTTGACTGGGAATCCTTATCTCAAAAAGTGCCTTTATTCTCTCTCTCTCATCATTCGGTTTTGTGAACGTGTATTCACCAACGATTACGTGCTAGGCCCTGGTAGATGGCCCTGACGTCTGAGCATACAAATATGAAAGATACGTATTTGGTATGATATGGATAATTGGATGGCTGGAGTGGGTAATAATTTGATTAGGTAATTGGATTCTGCATGGCTGACGGTGTGGTTCAAGTCCTGGACTCAGAGGCTTAAAGAACATGCAGCTGGGGGACCAGCAGTTAGCGTAATGGCTATGTCGCTGGACTCCCATGTAGTCGACTGTGGTTCGAGTCCCGGACCCAGTGGCTTAAACTGAGACCAGGCGCATATGCTTGTGTGCCCAAAATCCCGAGGGGAGAATGGAGGAGAAGGGATTGCGGGGTGGCCATCCCCCTGGGGGGTGATTTCTCGCTTTCTGTCTCTTTGTTTTTCTGGTGAGCACATGTGTCCTATAGTAAAAACTTCTCAAAAAAAAAAATAAATAAAAAGAACATGCAGGTGCATGTATGTTTGTGCCCACTATGGGGAATGGAGGAGAGGGGATTGTGGTATAGTCATAAGCCTCCTCCCTCTGAGGGGTGCTTTCCCACTTTCCCTTTCTCTCTGTCTCCAGTGAGTACATGCACCCTATAGCAAAATAGGCAGAGAGGAAGGAAGGAAGGTTGGACATAAGAAAGGGTCAAGTTTATAAATACGTAAGTACAGGGACCAGCAAGTGGCATGGTGGTAAAGGTGCTAGACTCCCCACAAAGCTGACCACGGTTTGGGTCCCGGACCTGGCAGCTTGCTTTCTCACTTTCCCTCTCTCTCTTTCTATCTCATTCTGTCCCTTTCTGGTCAGATTGGAATAAATGAATAAAGTTAAATAAAATAATTATTTAAAAAAATATTTAAGTACCTACATGTAATAGGTAGAGACACTGCTTCAACCTGATAAGCATACAGTTAGTGGTTTGAGAGTCTTGCAGGAAGAATATGTATATTTCAATAAATAGTAAAAGGTGCATCTTATGATACTTTATTTGCTTATTTTCCCAAAGCCTTCTAGAAATGTGTTCTTTGGGGAGGGAGAATCAATCAAATTAATTTAAGTTGAAGGTTTTCCTCTGAAAAGTGATGTTTCCAAAGACACTTTGCTTAACAGTCACAACTCACACACATGTGTTTCATTGACAGTTATTGTATTCGTCTTTGAATTTACATTGTTAGAAAGAGTAATTTTGGAAAGGCAGAGGTGGGACTAGAATTGTGGCTTACATGTTGCCTATAATCATGTATTCCTTTCTTAGGAGACTGTTTTTCTTAGCAGACTATGTTCTTAAAATAGAGCACACCACATTTACTCTGGTTTGGCAGGGTACAATATTTTGTTTATGGCTTGGGCCAAAGTTCTGTGAACATGATTTTTTTTTTCACAGGGAGTCCCAGGGCTGAAAGAGCTCTTAGAAGTCAGCTAATCCAGCCCCAAATCCTCTTCCCAAGTCATCTTTCTGCCGAAAACCAGGTTTCTTCAGGGTAGCTCAACCCAAGTGTTGGGGAAACTCTACTGAACTGGAATCTCTCCCTCCTGGCATCCCTTTGGTCTAATCCTTGCCGGGCCTTCACAGAATCTGGGCAACCCCGTTTCCTTTGTAAGCCCTTCTGCCACTAGAGATTTGGAATAGGGTTCTAATGCTCACGCCAACCCCTGCAACTTCCAAACCTTTGTCAGGCAGAATATTTCTAGTTGACTGCTTGTTAAATCCCTTCACCACGGGGCCAGCAGGTGGCATGACTGTTAAAGTCCTTGACCTGGTGGTTTCCTTTTTCACTTCCGTCTCTGGTTGAATTGGAAAATAATAAAAAGAATAAATAAAGTTAAAATAAAATAATTTTTAAAAAAAAAAAAAAAGAACGCTTCAGCACTAATTTCAACCTTCCTACTGTGTGGAGTCAAGAGAGGAACCCGTGCTCTGGTCCAGAACACCTTCTCTCTGGTTTCCGTTTACACTTTAGTTAATATAGCTCAAGGTTGTGTGGGTGGTAGTATCATAATACGGGAGGGTGAGGCTTAAAGCAATTTATAAGGTGAAAACTGATGTGGTAAAATTCTCCCATGAATCACCTATAAGTTACTATATACAGGGGAAAAAAAATGTGGTTTTGTGTCTGTACCCTTTGGAATAATCCTTCTGAAGTTTGTTTACTTATTTGTTTCTTCAGAGAGAGAGAGAGAGAGAGAGAGAGAGAGAGAAGGGAGGGAGACATTACTCCCAATAGCATCTTGCCTGGTATAATCAGGGAGGTCTCCAGGTGTGAACCCAGATCCTTCCTATGTGGGAAAGCCTCGAAGAGCTTCACGTTTTATTGCTGCACCATCATCTAGCCCCACTAAGAGGAGGGTTCATATGCACAAGGGTAATAGCAGGGAAAATAACACCAACTGAAATTTTGGTACCAGACTGAAGGGATACGTGTGGCTAAAGTAGAAAGGTTTGGTCTGTCTTAAGAGCATTGAAGGTTTGGTTTGGTCTGTCTTAAGAGCCTGCCATAGTGATGCTGGTAGATGCTGCTATTTGGGAGGTTGAGGCCACATGGGAGGCCAGGGTTGGATTCCTGGACAACCCTAAAGTCTGGGTGTGGTGTGGTGGTGTGCTACTGTGGTCCCAACTATTCAGGGCAGCAAGCAGGAGGATTGAGATATAGAATAATTTTGTCTTTAAAAAAAAAAAAAAAAAAAAAAAAAGAATGCAAAAGGATCAGGAATGTTGCAACACTTATTTTTTATTCACTACTTATTTATTTTCAGACAGGTCCTCACTATGTCTTGAACTTCTTGCTCAACCTCCTAGGTAGCCAGGACTATAAGTGCCTGCTACCAGGCCCAACCTTGAGGTGGGCCATAAACCAAACCCAAGCCTCCTGTGTGGCTCCAGCCTGCCAAGTAGCAGACTTGACCAGCATGCTCTGCAGCAGCTGGGCCCTTCTCACTCTACAAATTAGCTTGTTCTCAGTCTTCCCCACTGACAACTTAGGATACTGTATTTTTTTTTTTTTTTTAGAGATTTTCGCTATAGAGCACATGCACTCACCAGAGAGATAGAAAGCAAGAAATCACCCACTTGGGCGGATGGCTGCATTGCAGTCCCTTGTCTTCCATTCTCCTCTTGGGATTTTGTACATGCACACACATGTGCGTAGTGTGAGTTTCCGGCTACTGAGTCTCGGGCTCAAATACCAGTCAACGATGTGGGAGTCCAGCACTCTAACTGCTACACCATGTGTTGGCCCCCTGTATTTTTTTAAAAGGAATTACTAATTTATTATTATTATTAAATTGGCTGTAGGCTGTGTGTGAGAGAGAGAGAGAGAACAAACCACCAGATTCAGGCCTTAAACCACCACTGGCCAGGTGGAAATTCACTCCCTCAACCACAACACCACTTGCTAATCCCAGGATACTGTAATTTTTTTTTTTTTAATGTTTGCAAAGTTTTTACTTATTTACTACTTATATATCTGTTTTCTATCCTAAAGTTCTGTTGAAAAGTTTAAGAGATGGCAAAGAGAGCCTCCTATAAGCTTCCAGAGGAAGAAACTAGATCCCATGGGAAAAATCAGGAATCCAAATAAATTTGACTTAATAGCACTGGCAGTCAGTGATTGGAGGGAAAAAAAAGAGTTTATTTATTTATTTTTATTTTTTGAGAGGTTTTTCACTACAGGGCGCGTGCGCTCGCCAGACAGAGAGAGACAGAGAGACAGAAAGCGAGAAATCACCCCCCAGAGGGAATGGCCACGCCGCAATCCCTTCTCCTCCATTCTCCTCTCGGGATCTTGGGCACGCACGCACATGCGCCCGGCGTGGGTTTTAAGCCACCGGGTCTGGGACGCGAACCGCGGTCGGCTATGTGGGAGTCCAGCGACATAGCCATTACGCTAACTGCTGGTTCCCAAGAGTTTATTTATTTCTTGAGAGAGGGAGAGAGGCAACTCTCAACAGAGTCTCAATGTCAAGATCCACCCAGCCTCAGTCAGCCTTGATCACAGGCATGTGTGCACTTGGGTGACATGCACAGAGAGGTTCTGGGACACGAACCCCGGGCCTGCCACGTGGGTCCCGTTGTGTTATTACTGTGCTACCATTTGGCCTCGAACATTATTTTAAAGCTAGAATTTTATATTCAGCCAAATTCTTAATTAAGCATGAGGGTAGAACAATGGCCAGACACAGAAGATTTCAACAAGCAATTGGAGGAGGTGGCCCACTGAGATGAGGGAATAACCAGAAAAGAACCGTACGTGATTTAGGGATGAATTTCTAGATGCTGATAGTGGGAAATCCCAGCATGACAGCTGTGCACCCTAGGGGTCTCCAAGCTCAGATAGATTCCCTCTTTATGGTGGATCTGATGGAGTACTTGACGCATCTTGGTGTCATGAAAAGAGAGATGATAAAAAGCTTAAGTTAGTAAGAACTATATGAATTACTAAGCGAAGTGGAGGAGGATAAATAGTTACTACATTTGGAAAAACAGTAAGATGCTGAGGAAAGGAAACGCTGGCATAGAATACTGCGTGGCTCAGCTGATGTAGACGCATTCAAGGCCTCTATGATCCATGACCTCCCCCATCCATTGTTTTGGTCCTATGTCTTGCTACTCCAGAACTCATTGTTTATATTTCAGTTCAATCGGAGCACTTGCAGTTCTTTGTAAATGCTACACTATTTCGTGCCAAGGATCTTTGCAAGACCCTCCTGCTGGAATTCCCCACCTCCCTGCCATACCTACCACTTCCTCCAGTAGTATGCGAATCCTTCTTTCTAACATTGCTAATACTTACTCCGCCTTTAAGGCTGAGCTTGCTGAGCTCTTCCTCCAGGACCTTGTCTACCTCAGGCTGAGTATCATATCCCCTTTCATGCTCCTGGCGTCAGCACAAGCCCTATCAACAGAGGCGTAGAACTAATGGATCATGTAGCACAATGGATGTGTGTGTCTCTTCAAGGAGACAGTGACCTCCCAAGGAGTGGGAGGACCGTGTTTGTCTTGATTACTGTGCTATGCCCAGGATTTGACATGGCTCTCTGAAGCCATCTGTTCAGAGGTGACTCTTCCTCACTTTTTGAGAGGAGCCTCATGTCTGTACTTAGCTTCATCCCAAGGCCATGGCCTCACACCTCTAACTCTATGAACCTAGTTTGGAGGCTCTTTGACACCCTTGCCTTTTGAAGGAGCCATAGAATGTGGTTCCATGGGTCAGAGTTTTGATATAAGCCACTCACTAGCCAAGCTGCCTGGATCTCTTTTTCGATTTCATCAAGGAAGTGCGTTTGCCAAGGGAATTGATTCATTCATTGGTAGACTGAAAAACACTTACAAAGTGCCTGTCGTATGTCAGGCTCTGTTTTAGGTGTGTAAGGGACAGCAGGAAGACAGACTAGGTTGTTTTTTGCTTTTGTTTTTTAGAGTTTTGTTTTGTTTGTGTGTGTGTGTGTGTGTGTGTGTGTGTGTTTGCTATAGGGTACCTGTGCTCACTGGAAAGACAGAGAAAGACAGAGAGACAGAAAACGAGAAAGCATTTCCCCCGGGGAGATGACCATGCGGCAATCCCTTTTCCTCCAATCTCCTCGCAGGATTTTGGACACACATGCACATGCGCCCAGCATGAGTTTTAGGCTGCCAGGTCCGCAACTCGAACCTTGGTCAATTACATGGGAGTCCAGCAATGTAACCACTGCACCATCTGCTGGTCCCAAGACAGACTAGGTTTCCGTCTTCGGAGACCTTACCTCTTTGAAGAGGAAAATAATAAGATGCAAACAGAAACAATTGTTTTGCATGATGGAAGATTCTGGAAAGTAAGCGAGGGGCTGTGGGGATAGGAGGCTACTTAGATGTGCCGATCAGGCCCGTGCCTTTCCAGGAGGCCTTGTTTATACTAAGATCTGAATGAAGAAAATATGCTGCTTCCGTGAAGAGCTATGGCTGTACTATCCAGTCTGGCTGTTTAAGTTTGCATTTAAATTAATACAGTGAAATAACTTCCTCAGTTACAATACCCACGGTCAATAGCCAGTGTATGACTGGTGGTTACCATAATAGACAGTGTAGATAAATCATTTCCATCACTGCAGTAAAGCCCTATTGGGTGGTGCTGAGTTCGAGAAAGAGCATTCAGAGGAGAGGAAATAGCAAGTACAAAGGCCATGAGGCAGGGCCAGATCATTGACCGGTGCGTGGGAGAAGCTCAAAGGCAGCCGTGGCTGGATTGTAGTGAGCAGTGGGGAAGGAGGGCGGTGGGGAGGCTGACGTAAGGAGCAGGTAAGGAAGGCAAAGTGGACAACTTGTCGAAGGGTGCGTTCATATATTTCAGAGAACTCTCCTTCTATTTCACTTGTCGAAATTTTGTGTGAAGCCAAGACTAGCTGTGTCTGATAGAATTTTTCAAAGTACAATGAAATTATAGTCTCCTGAGATATTATATAAAGAGGCCAGCTCAGTAGCCTAGTTATTAGGGGAGCCAGATCCCACATGGCCAACCGTGGTTTGAATCCCAACCCTGGTGGTTTAAAACTCATGTGTGTTTGTGTGTGCCTCAAATCCCAACAGGATGGAGAAAAAACAGAAGGGGTTGTGTTTTGACTATCCCCATTGAAGGATGCTCTCCCCCTCTCCTCGTCTGTCCCTCTGGTTAGTGTGCGTGCCCTCTGGCAACTGGAAAAAAAAAAAAAAAAAGGCATGTCAAAACCAGTTGGAAAAAGACCTCTGTTGAAGGATATGGCATGGATACGAGTCCTGAGATGGAGGTGAACTGGCTGACCTCGTGGCTGAGGTCACAGGGTTTGCTTCCGCCTCATGCGTTAGAAGGAAGGAGCCAGCCATCTGATGCCAAGAACAGAATTCCCCATGTTTTTGTCTCAGATCTCTTAAAGACAGGAAAATGGAAAACAGCAGCCACAACAACAAAATGCCAATAAACAGAAACCCTTTTTAATACAGTTCTTAGTGAAAATAGGATTTTCACTCGTGTGTCTTGGGAGGCTAGAATTCTCTTCTTGTTCCATTAACAGGTGCTTCTGTGCCTTGACTTCATTTCGTATCACTTTTCACAAGATGCTTGTCCTTTTTGCACCTGCCTCTTTGCTAAACAGGTTTTCTTCCCCTTCTTTTGTAAAGGTGGCTTTGTTTGAACCAATAGAGTTACTTCTCTTTACTGTAAACGCAGCCTTCAGTGACTCTTCCTTATTGTGGAGAGCCAGTAGGTTTTATAAGAGGAAAAAAAGTCTTGAAGGTCACTTGCTGGTGTTTCTATTATAAAATAAGTCAGCCTGTCTTAAAAAAAAAAAAAAAAAAAAGAACCATCCACTGCTTACCCAGGGCTTGTTATCCCCTTACATTTAAATTCAACTAACAGGTAGCATTTGTTGAATCATAATTGATCTGATAAAATGTAATCTGACCATCAGGAGCTGTGTAAAAATAAATACACTCGACTCCTGTTTCATTTGCCCTTGAAGGCTCTTACATGGTTCCAAACTGTACGTTTGAATTGGAGAAGTCAGGCCGGTTCACGTTGCAGCCTGTGTGTTTCCTGGGGCAGTGTCCGCCAGGTACCTGTGCGCAGGTACAGGAAACAAGCTCAGTCCCACTTCACCTGAAACGTCGTGACCTGGCCGAGGGCCGTGTCCTTACATTGGATGTCCGACTGAAGAAAGGGAGACCCGGGCAAAGCGTCAGGAGCAGCTGTTCTCCAGATCAGGTGTATCCGAGGGAGAGTCAGGTCATGATTGCCACCTGGATGCTGTTCTCTCTCTTCACGGTAGGTCTCTCGGCCACTTTGGCCGTTGACTTCTGTTGCTTGTTGCTGAGGGGACATGCACTTTTCATGCCTCAAACTCATGAAGGCACATTCATGTCTCCTTTCATCTTTAGGGACATAGTGTTTCTAAACACATGGCATCGAGTCACACTGAAAGGAAAAGCACGTTCCTGACATTTCAGGCTCTGGACGTTCTAAATAGCTAATGGTATACTTTGTAGCCAGAGCTTCTTTAAGAAAGCTAAAGCCAGATTCGCTCTAAGCTGTAAAAATGCTATGCTGCGTCAAGGTCCAAGTTGATTGTACATGATTTCTCTTTTCTTAGTAATTACTGTAATACCTTAGCACCTTCGATGTATATAGCCTTTTTCTTTGTAGAGAAGCAAAGCTCCTGTAGAAATGTTCTCGAAGGGATTTTTACCTGGTGGTTTAATGCTATAATAATTTCTAAACCAGCTAGTAATTTTTTTAGTTGCATAGCTGGGAAATGAGGCACATAGCTGCTCATAAGCTATGGAATGCATAAAAGGTATACATGCCATGTTTTAGAATCCGGTCAAATTATTTGCCACTGAATTATAATCAGCAAGATAGATAAGCTTTTGGTAAAGCTAGGAGTATTCTTAGGGTTTAAAAACAATTATATGAGCTGCTTTTTTTTTTTTTTTTTGGAGAGGTTTTTCACTATAGGGTATGTGCGCTCGCCAGACAGACAGAGACATAAAGACAGAAAGCAAGAAATT
>NW_006159542.1:1298126-1305669 GCF_000334495.1 Tupaia belangeri chinensis
AGAAAGCAAGAAATTACCCCCCCCGGGGGGATGGTCACACCGCAATCCCTTCTCCTCCATTCTCCTCTCGGGATCTTGGGCACGCACACACATTCGCCCGGCGTGAGTTTTAAGCCACCGGGTCTGGGACGCGAACCGCGGTCGACTACGTGGGAGTCCAGCGACATAGCCATTACGCTAACTGCTGCTTCCTGAGCTGCTTTTTTTAAAGCTTCTCTTGACCAGGCATTTTGAACCTTGCAAGGTTTAGGGGCAGTTTTTGTTTTTCTGTGTTTCTCTTAGTCCAGGACAAAGAGTGGGAGAGATTACTGTGTCATCCTGTCTATTTATCGATACGGCGATGGTAAAATAGTGAAAGGAAGCATGGCATTGCACACTTGAACTTTCTCAACCTCACAAAGGTCAGGTTTTGTCCATGGTCAGTATGGATGGTTAAAAAACATCCTCCTAACTTAAGAGAGGTGACTTCATTTTCAGAACTCTTTCAAAGTTGTGTGTGCCAATTTAGAAAGTAGTATGTGTGGTCCTGGTTACTTTTCTGATCCCCCAGGTGGTTTGGAGTGTGTGTGTGTGTGTGTAAAGTGGATTTTTAAAATCCTTGTTTAAGATTTATGGGTTTTTGTTTGTTTGTTCGTTTTGTTTGTTTGTTTGTTTTCCTACAGTAAAATTCCTTCTCTGCTGTAGAGCTCAATGAGTTTGGACAAATGCATACCATTGAAGAAACCTTACCACTATCAAGATACAGAACAGCTTCGTTCTCCTCCAAATATACGTTTTGACTTTCTTTTGAAACAGTTGGGTGTTACATTTACTAATGTTACTTTTTTAAAAATTATTTTATTGAACTTTATTTATTTTAATTTGAACAGAGAGGGAGAAGGAAAGAGAGAGAAAGCGAGAAAGCAAGCTGCCAGGTTCGGGACTCGAACCGTGGTCAGCCATGTGGGAGTCCAGTGTCCTTAACCACCATGCCACCTACTGGCCCCCATTTACTAATATTACTTTGAATAATGGAGCCAAGTCATTTTGTAACAAATAGCATTGCAGTAGTGGATAGTTTTTATGCATAGGTTGGATGAATTGTCAGAAGGAAGATGTGATTTGCTGACCTTTTTTCTCAGACAATTATAAATGGGGTGAGGCCAACAGGTCATGTGATGGTTAGGGTGCTGGACTCCCACATGGCCAACCACAGGTGGAGTCCTGGATCTGACAGCTTTCTTTCTTTCTCTCTCTCTCTCTCTCTCCCTCTCTCTGGTGAGTGCATGTGCCCTATAGGAAGTTAAAAAATATAATAATAATAGGGGCTGGCAGGGGGTGTGGTATTTAAGGGCACTGGACTTCCACATGGCCAATCATTGTTCCAGGACCAGACCTGGCAGCTTGCTTTCTCACCTTCCCTCTCTCTTCCCTCTCTTTCTCTCTCTTACTCTGTCCCTCTCTGGCCAAATTAAAATAAATAAAGTTAAGTAAAATTTTAAAAAACCTGTAACTTAAAAATATATAATAATAATAAACGAAATATTAAAATTTTTAACAAATTATTTTATTTAACTTTATTTATTTATTTTAATTTGACCAGTGAGGAACAGAGTGAGAAAGAAAGAGAGGGAACGTGAGAAAGTAAGCTGCCAGGTCTGGGACTCAAACCAAAGTAAGTCATGTGGGACTCCAGTGCTCCTAATCATCACACCACCTGCCGGCCCCAAGTATTAAAATTGTTTAAAATTACAGTTATAAGTGGGAAAATTGCATGAGCTGATTAGCTGTGTCTACATATTTTAATTAGTGAATGTAAAATGTTATAATGTAGTTTGTGATATGTAAGGAAATAATTGAAAAAAGTTAGAAATACTTGAATTAGTAAAAAGTAAGAACCGAAAGTGGCAAACACTCCATTTTTTTGCAGTTTAGATTTTTTTCAATGTAAATGTAAGTCTATATGTTTTATTTCTAATTGTCAGAGGGCACATACACTCTCCATAGAGAGACAGGAGTTGGGGGACAGGAAGGACCCCCCAGTGGGATGTGGTCACGCTGCAATCCCCTTTTGTATTTCTCCATCTCATTGGAATTTGGGCTACACATACACATGTATCTTGTGTATTTTTCAAGCCAGTGGCGCCAAGATATAAACTACTGTAGGCCATTTGGAATCTGGCTTTCTTAACTAAGGCCATAGGGCCAGCCCGAGTTCTATATGATTTTAGGGGAAATAAAATGCTGCTAGAAGCAAGGACTGTGTAACTCATGGTGGCCTAAGAAGGGGAATTTCACAGGTTGTATTACTGAAATAAACAAGGATAGACCTCAGATATGATATGGACCAGGAGTTTAAATTATATCATCAATATCCCTCTGTTCCCTACTCAGCTGTGCTTCCCTCTGTGTTGGTTCCATTTTCTGGTGGCTCTTTTATTTATAGACTGACAGCACTTCTAGGCTTTTATCCCATTTTCTCAATTTCTTGCAGTTCCAACAAAAGTCCCAGAATGCAGCATCATTGATTCTGACTGGTCTCTGCCCCACTTGGCCCTGGGTGGTGGGGTGGAGATGATGTAGAGTATTTTAATTGCCTATACTGGGTCACATGCCCACACAGGAGTTGAAGGGGTGTCAGCTCTTCTAGACCACAGGGCAGAAGGTAGAAAGTCCAGAAAAGAGAGTTTTTTAAAGGGAAACCAAGGGACACATATGTTATACATGTCCTCCAGAAGGACATTCAGGCCATGTTGTTGGGTTTTCTTGTTTTGTTTTGTTTTGAATAACCTTTCTAGGGACCAGCAGATGACATAATGGTTACGTTTTCGGACTCCCATGAAGTTGACCATAGTTTGAGTCCCAGACCTCATTGCTGACACCAGGCATGTGTTTGTGCCTGCCCAAAATCTCAAGAGGAGAATGGAGAAGGGATTGCGGCATGGTCATCCCCCCTAGAGGGTGATTTCTCGCTTTTCATCTCTCTGTCTCTGTCTCTCCAGCAAGCGCACATGCCAAATAGCAAAACTCTCTCTGAAAACAAAACAAAACAACTTTCTAAACAAATGTTTTAGGCTAATCTTCCAAACAAGCAAAAGTTTACAAGACTGGTTGTTTTTTAACTTGTCAGTAGTCAACCCATCTATTGGAGGAGGGTGGTGACATGTAATATTTTTGGAAAACAGAGGACACTGAGTGACTGTGGGATTCTGCCAAGTTGTGTTGATGGGAATGAGGAAAGTCAGTCCTCTGCCTGTGAAGGTGTCATTGAGTAGGGAAACTGGCATCAGAAGATAAAGAGCCACTACTTAAAAAAAAGATTAACAGTGGTGGCAGTCCACCAAAATTCTGCCAGAAGAGCTGAAATACATCAAGAACTTTTGGTGAAAACTCATGAAGGTTGAAGACATGCATAGTTGTTCTAATCACGTGACGAGGGATTGCTCCCAAGGGATCGTGATCTAGGCCTTGCCTTCCTCCCCAACTTTGTCCACCTCATTGGCTGCCTTGGACATAGTGCCTACCTATATGTAGTTTGGAGTATGTTAAACCACTGTGCTGTGTTGGCTATTTGCTCTCCCACTGCCTGGAACTCCTCTCTGGCTTACTCTTTCTAGAGATTTTTGACAACATTTGACCATGTTGCAAGTACAGGTACATGCCATCAACCAGCCTGCTTTAGGTTGGGAATTGAAGTTGGGCCTTCCATGTGGCCTCAGCCTCTAAGCATTCTGTCTTCATCAGTCACCATGACTGAGACCCTCAAACTTGTCTTTTTTTTTTTTTTTTTTTTTTTTTTTAAGGTTTTTTGACTTAGGGTACATGCACTCACCAAAGAGAGAGAGAGAGAGACAGACCGACAGACAGAGGGAAAATGAGAAATCACCTGCCAGTGGGGATACCCACACCACTATTCCTTCTTCTCCATTTTCTCAAGATGTTGGACACACACACACACACACACACACACACACACATACGTGTCCAACATGATTTTTCAAGCCACCAGATCCAGGACTCAGTAGTCAGCCATATAAGATTCCAGCACTTTAACCACCATGCCACCCTCTGGCCCCATATTCACCCTTTAAGACTCAGTTCAGATGGCAGGTTCTCTGAGAAGCATTAGTTAACTGTGCATCTCTGGCTGAAGAAACCTTGTTCTGTGTTTTCATGATACTGTGTGTGACTTTCCTAGTGGTCTCTCTTTTTTTTTTTAATTTTTTTTTGAAGAGGTTTTTTTTGCTATAGGGCATGTACGCTCGCCAGACAGACAGAGAGAGACAGAGAGACAGAAAGCGAGAAATTACCCCCCACGTGGGATGGGCACACACGCACACACGCCCGGCGTGAGTTTTAAGCCACCGGGTCCGGGACTCGAACTGCCGTCAACTACATGGGAGTCCAGCGACATAGCCATTACACTAACTGCTGGTCCCCCTAGTGGTCTCAGCCAGAGGCTGCTTTGTCTCCAGTAGGACATTCCGCAGTGTAGAGAGAGGCATTTTTGATTGTCATGACAGGCGGGTGCTGTAGGTGTCTAGTTGATAGAGGCCAGGGATGCTGCTAAATACCCTACAATGCACAGGGCCGCCCAGCAAGGAATCATCTGGCCCAGAATGCCAGTAGGATCACAGGTTACCCCACCCTTGCCACATCTTTGGATGCTTCTCTTTTGAGTCTTGTCTTTGCCTCCAGCTGAGGTCCATGTATGCGATCCTTGCAGCTTTGATACCGCAATGCCTGGTGTCGTGCGGGTCCTCAGGAAAGAGTAGATGACCAGATACAAGAGAAGAGGAAATAAGTCCCTAATTTAGTGACAATGAGAAAGGCAACCAAAGGCGCTGCTCATCTTTGTACTAGGTAGCCTTAAACCTGAGACTCTTTTTCTGTTGCTATGCCTTTATCTTCTCTCAATTCTGCAAAAAGGGCTCTGGGGTTTACTGTAGCAAATAGTGGAAGAAATTATAGTGTTGCCACAGTATATTTTTTTAAGTCACTGTATCATTGTTAGGGTAATATATCCTCTGCCTGTGAATGATTTAGGAATGGACAAGCTGTTCAGATTGAAATTATTTTTAAAGATTAAGAATCTGGGGTCAGGGCCAGCAGGTGATTAAGGTGCTGGACTCTTACATGGCCGACCTCAGTTGGAGTCCCAGACCTAGTGGCTTGAAACTCATGCTGCTGTGTGTGTGTGTGTGTGTGTGCATGCCCAAAATCCCAAGAGGAGAAGGGATTGTGTTGTGGTCATCCTCCCGGCATGTGTGGAGGGGTGATTTCTCACTTTGTCTCTCTGTCTCTCTGGCAAATGCATGCTCTTTAAAAAAGGATCTGGGGCTACCCTGGTGGCATGGTGTTGGGACAGCTGGATCCCACCTGGCCAACTTCGTGGTGACTTGGTGGATTGGGAAATAAAGAAAGGACTGCTGTGTGGTCATCCCCCTGGGATGGTGTCTCACTTTCTCTCTCTTTCTCTCTGTGTCTCTCTGGCAAGCACACATACCCTGTAGCAAGTTAAAAAAAAAAAAAAAAAAAAGAAGGAAAGATAAAGAATCGGAGAAAACTCATGAAACACTAAATCATGGACAGTGGGATCTTAGCATTATCACAGGTGCTCCATAATTACTTGCCAAGTAAAGGTAATCCTTATGCATTAGTTGAGGGGTTTGTAATACATTATCTCTAAGATCTCATTCAAATTTGCACGTTTTCCATAAAATAATGTTGACTCATCAAGAGCCATCTCTGCCTTCTTATGCTAAACAGATTTGAACCTGGGGCTGTTAGTGACTAGGTAACAGTCACTAATGCCAGTGTTCAGCTCCTGTAACAGGAGAAATAAAACCCATGTGAGGGGGCAGGAACCTTGTAGAGAGAGAGCTGGATGAATTTTTACTTCTGAAGACACGATTACTTCGTGAAGACCCCTTCTCGGAGTGAAAACTCTAAAGTGGTGTGGATCTGGGACATCAGTGATATGGCTGCTGGGAAGAGCACTGTAAACTAATGTAAGGTTTCTTCAAAATTTGCTATAAGGAGGGGACCAGCAGTTAGCATAATGGCTATGTCGCTGGACTCCCATGTAGTTGACCGCGGTTTGAGTCCTGGACCCGGTGGCTTAAACTCACGCTGAGTGCATGTGCGTGCGTGCCCAAGATCCCAAGAGGAGAATGGAGGAGAAGGGATTGCGGCATGGCCATCCCCCCTGGGGGGTGATTTCTCACTTTCTTTCTCTCTGTCTCTCTCTGTCTTTCTGCCCTATTGCAAAAACCTCTCTTAAAAAAAAAAAAAAAATTGCTGTAAGTGGGACCAGCAGTTGGTGTAAAGGCTATGTCACTGGACTCCCATGTAGTTGACCACAGATAGAGTCCCAGATCTGGTGGCTTAAAACTCACACCGGGTGTGTGTGCGTGTGTGCCCAAGATCCCGAGAGGAATATGGAGAAGGGATTGCGGTGTGACCATGCCCCCTGGGAGTGATTTCTCACTCTCTGTCTCTCTGTCTCACTCTCTCTCTGGCGAGTGCACACACTGTAGAGCAAAAAAAACTCAAATTTTTTTTTTTTAAATTTGCTATAAGGCACATGTACTCACTGGAGAGAGACACAGAGAGAGGAAAAGTAAGAAAGCATCCCAGAGAAGATGACCACACCATGATCCATTCTCGCCTTTGGATTTTGGGCATGCATGCATATGTGCCCTGCATGTTTTTTCAAACCACTGGGTCCAAGACTCAGACTCATGCTGGTGTGTGTGTGTGTGTGTGTGTGTGTGTGTGTGTACATGTCCAAACTGTCATGTGGGATCCAGCCGCCGTCACCACCACACCACAGGCTGGTGCAGTGAGCATTAACTTTACAGCCATCCTGCTGTCCGGGCAGTCAGTCTGGCAAACATTCGTGCAGTTGTTCTTCCTGTTTAAAAAAATAATTGTTATTTTATTTTATTCATTGCCATTATTTTATTTTATCTTTTTGAACTTGACCAGGGGAAGACAGAGAGAGAGAAGAAAAGTGAGAAAGCAAGCTGCCAGGTCTGGGACTTGAACCACGGTCAGCCATGTGAGAGTCCAGCTGCTGTAACTACCAGGCCACCTGCTAGCCCCTGTGCAGTTGTTCTTAATGAGGTGGAATGTGTTGGGTGCTGGAGATAAAAAGATGGCTCAGAGAAGACCTCAACCTCTAAGAGGTTTACTGTCTAATTTTTTCTTATTGTGGTAAAATATACAAAAGCATAAAGCTTACCGTTTTAATAGTATTTAAATGTGTAATGCAGTAGCCTTAAGTATATTCACAATGTCACACAATTACCACCATTATCTATTATAAGACATTTTTCATCATCCCAAACAAAATCATACTACCCTTTTCTGGCTTCTTTGGTGTAGCACAAGGTCTTCAAGGTTGTGGTATGTCAGGAACTCATTCTTTTTCATGGCCAAATAATATTCCATTGTGTGTGTATACCTCATTGTATGTATCCCTTTATCTGTTGATGGGCATACGGGTTTTTTTTTTTTTTTCTATTTGGCTGTTGTGAGTAATGTGGCTGGGAAAACCGGG
>NW_006159542.1:1305993-1335631 GCF_000334495.1 Tupaia belangeri chinensis
ACAGTCTGGTGCAGTGAGCATTAACTTTACAGCCATCCTGCTGTCCGGGCAGTCAGTCTGGCAAACATTCGTGCAGTTGTTCTTCCTGTTTAAAAAAATAATTGTTATTTTATTTTATTCATTGCCATTATTTTATTTTATCTTTTTGAACTTGACCAGGGGAAGACAGAGAGAGAGAAGAAAAGTGAGAAAGCAAGCTGCCAGGTCTGGGACTTGAACCACGGTCAGCCATGTGAGAGTCCAGCTGCTGTAACTACCAGGCCACCTGCTAGCCCCTGTGCAGTTGTTCTTAATGAGGTGGAATGTGTTGGGTGCTGGAGATAAAAAGATGGCTCAGAGAAGACCTCAACCTCTAAGAGGTTTACTGTCTAATTTTTTCTTATTGTGGTAAAATATACAAAAGCATAAAGCTTACCGTTTTAATAGTATTTAAATGTGTAATGCAGTAGCCTTAAGTATATTCACAATGTCACACAATTACCACCATTATCTATTATAAGACATTTTTCATCATCCCAAACAAAATCATACTACCCTTTTCTGGCTTCTTTGGTGTAGCACAAGGTCTTCAAGGTTGTGGTATGTCAGGAACTCATTCTTTTTCATGGCCAAATAATATTCCATTGTGTGTGTATACCTCATTGTATGTATCCCTTTATCTGTTGATGGGCATACGGGTTTTTTTTTTTTTTCTATTTGGCTGTTGTGAGTAATGTGGCTGTGAACACTGGACTCTTAGAGTCCTGGCATTCAATTCTCCAGGGTATATATCTAGGTTACTGTCCAATGTCACATTTTGCACAGTGAGCTGGGTGGCCTGGCCTCCTTTCACTGCCTCAGGCAATGATTTCTGCCAGTGGTCACCCTCTCTTCTGCCAGATATATTTCCCCCTTCCATAATATATGGGGATCTGGATTGGTAACATTTAATGGGAAAGAAAAATCAGAAAGTAATGATTCTGAGCAGAAATAATGAGCCTTAATTCTTCTCTTTGGCTGCTGGACTTTTTTCTTCTCATGCCAAGCATCAGTGCCAGGCTGCAGCTACCCTTTGCCCTGGGACTTTTGCCTAAGACCAAGGGGCTGCCAGAAAACCCCAGAAAATCCCCATGGAGACCTCTCTGAGAACCATGTAAATGGGGGACATTGTCTAAGTGGGTCATTCTGAATACAGGATGCAGGATGGAAACCTATTCAGTTATTAAATATTTCAGAACAAGAGGATTCTGGCAGTCTTCTTTGCATAGTCTTGCTAGCTATGAGTTCCATGGGGGAGAGTCCTGTGGGGAGGTCCGCTTTGAACCTGAGCTGCTTGTGTTTGGGTTGGTGGAGTGCCTTCCAAACAGAAAGGAACCAGACCGCCCTTCAGCCACCCAGGCTTCCGGCCGGGTTTCCTTTTAACCCTGGGA
The DNA here is from genome assembly GCF_000334495.1 of Tupaia belangeri chinensis. NCBI lineage: Eukaryota > Metazoa > Chordata > Mammalia > Scandentia > Tupaiidae > Tupaia > Tupaia belangeri. The sequence continues at coordinate 1,307,403 of NW_006159542.1, forward strand.
TTGCATATGGATGCTGAGCTATGAAAGCAGGTCACATATGGCCTGCTGTCAAGCATGAGAATTGCTTTTTGTTCTTGGAGAGCTGCTCAAAGCTAGTGGGAGAGGGGGAAGAAGATCTTTTTGAACATGAAAATACATTTCTGTAATTCTTCCCTTTCCCCTGCCCCTCCCCATCTGGAGCTATTTTCTGAGCACCAAGACTTGCTTTTTTCTAGAATGAATCACATTATTTGGCCACAGCAGTGGAAAAGTGATGGCTATTAAGGGCCTTAGAAGGAAGAACTATTGAGCTCCTGGAGCAGGACCACCTCGGGCAGGCCACTGCTTGTCCTCTGTTGGACTGGGACTGGCATGGTGTCGGAGTGGCCTGTCTCTAAGTCTCCTGCTCCTCCCTGCCTGTCTAAACGCAGGAGACTGCTCAGTCAGTCAGTGAGCCTGTGCTGTCTGAGAGCACAGACATGCATCCATTGCCGTTACAGTGAAGCACTGGGCAGTCCCATGCTACTGTTTTCTGTATATGAAAGATGAATTGTATCTCCTTGGTTTATCCTAACCAACTTATTCTTACTACTCTGAAAAGAAAACTGGCGTTAATACCATATTCAGGCCCAAAGGGCTGGTTGTGGTGTTGGCGGATGTAATTCAGTTCTGGTTTTTGTTTAATTGTCCTGCCATAAGCACCTCGTTCTTCCCTCTGCGAAGCAATGACCTTGACGGGACCTCTAGGTAGCTCATGTATGTTGCATGGCAGATGGTGTTTTTTCCATACTAACGGGTCATTTCTTGAGGTCCCAGTGTGTCAGGTGGTGGTGACTCAAGAATTAATCAGGGCTATCCCTGCACCTTGAGGTATACAATCTAGTGTTCTTCGTGTTACTTCCAGGGAAAAAAGACAAGATAGCAAATTCATCATAAACATGAGACTGTTTCTTTTCATTTTCATGTGTAGCATGAATGATATAATAAAGAACCTCACTATGTCAGCCTCTTTTAACAGAATCACAGAATTTTCAAACCAGTTAAGAATGCTGGCTTTAGGCCAGCATGGCTGACTACGGCTCAAGTCCCAGACCTGGCAACTTGCTTTCTCACTTTCTCACTCTCTCTCTCTCTGTCCCTCTCTGGTCAAATTAAAATAAGTAAATAAATAAAGTTAAATAAAATTTTTTTTTTAAAAAAAGAATGCTGGCTTTATAGCCAGACTGCCTGAGGCCCAAATCTCAGTTGATCGGTTTAATAAAATGGGATAATAGTACTAGTTTCATAGATACACAGGCAGTGGGGGTTCCATGAATTAATTCATACAAAGTGTTCTGAGTGAGCCTGAAACTTTAACATCATGGTACCTTTAAGTTTCTGGTTTTAAAGAAATGAGTAGTAGTGACGGTTGTAGTGATTTATTACTGGGCTAAAAACCAATGGTAGCACCGCAGCAGGGTAAAAAATGGCATTGGCAATTCAATATCTGCTTCCTAAAATAAACCCTCATAGAATCATTATTGAGTGGGGACAATGTAATGTAATGTTCAATGTTGAATAAGATGAATATGTCTATATCCTTGATTTGATTATACATACTGTATACAGACTTTGAAATAATGATGTTGGATCCCACTAAGATGTGCAATGATTATATGTAAGCCAGAAATCACAATAAACAAGGGTAGGTTGTATGGCAGCATGTGAATTATATCTCCATAAAGTTGCTGTATGTACAAGAAAAGGAATTGATTACCATTTTGTGCCAGGCACTGCTCATTTAAAAAGAGGCCTAGGGCAGATAAGCTCCCTGTTCAAGGTGAGCGAATGGCAGGGATGGTTCTAGAACTCACGTCCCCTGGCACACAGCCAAGCTTGTGGCACACTGTCAGGGATAAAATGAAGATTGCTATTCAGATTGGAAGCTGAGGTCAGTTTCTGTCCTGGTGCAGAACCAAACCTTAAGCTAAGAAAGAACAGTGGTGTGTCTTAAAGACCTTAGCATTCTACCATAACAGCTCCTCATCTGCCACACACCTGCTCATTACCCAAGATGTCAGACAAATCTTTGGTAAATATCTATTAGGTCATCAGGAAAGTCATGACTTATTTTTCTGTGGGGAAAAGTGTGTCTTGATGTTCTTGATGACCCAGTATATAAATACACTGTGAAAAATACACCAGCATTTCCATCCCATTCTCCTCCCCTGCCCCCAGCTCTGGATACAGAATAAATATTTTTCAGTAAGATGTTTTGGATAAGCTATTGCTTCCAATTCCTCATTTTTAAAAAGGTTTTTGCCATAGGGTGTATATACTCACCAGAGAAAGACAGAGACATTGAGAGAGAAAGAGAGATCACCCCACCTGGCGAGATGGCCCATGCCATAATCTCTTCTCCGTTTTCCTCTCGGGGTTTTGGACACACATGCACATGCACCTGGAGTGATTTTCAAGCCACCTGGTCCAAGAGTTGAACCACAGTCACCCATGTGAAAGTCCAGCACCTTAACCACCACACCACCTGCTGGCCTCTTTATTCCCCAATTTTTGACTTTTAATGCTTACAGTTTTCTACTGCAAGACAGAAAATCTTGAAAGCTCAATCTACTGTTAACCAAAAACTAACAAATCTTGTTTCCATGTTGAAGAAGAATCTTATTCTTTTTTTTAATAAAGATAATCCTAAGGAAGTATTTTTAAGACAGGATCTTGCTGTTTTACTACCCTGCTGCATTGGCCTCCCAAGTGGCTGGGACCACAGGGGTGGGGGGGACTCCACCATGCCAGGCGTTTTTAGACAGGGTCTTACTATGTCACTTAGACCATCCTAGCTAAGTCTGACCATCGAGAAGACATCAGAAGAGAGGAGTGCCTTAGAAATATATGTTCCTGGGGCCAGCAGGTGGCATGGTGGTTAGGGTGCTGGACTTCCACATGGCCAACTGAGGTTTGAATCCCGGATCTGGCAGTTTGCTTACTCTCTCTCTCTCTCCTCTTCCTTTTTCATCTTTCTCCAGCGAGCACATGTGCCCTATAGCAAATTTAAAAATGATAATGATCTTCATAATAAAATAAATAAATAATAATTTTTAAAAATACATGTTCCTGTTTTTTCCTCCCGAATCGATTTACGCAGTGTTAGAAACTATCCTAGATTCAGAGTACCCTTCAGCCTCCTGCTTGTTCTCTGCATACACTTTGTTCTGGGATTTCTCCCTTCTACAGTCTGGTACTTAGAGAAAACGGCTCCCCTGAACTAATGAAAGCACTAGCAGGAAAAACATTTCAAGTTTCCCAGCAGCTATGAATAAGATATTTTTCCGAGTGTCGGGAGCAGCTATCTTACGGAAGAACACATAAGGTGGAAGCTCCCCGCCCATACATCTCCCTAAGATGAACTCCAAGCTCCTCTTCCTTCAGTGGCCCAGCTGGCTAGCAGATGGGCGGCATTACCTCACCCGCATTTACTGAATAGGTTTGTCCCCAGGGAGTGGAATTGTAACAAGAGTCTATTATAAGATGGCATTTGCTTTGCATGAATCAGTTCAGGAGTCCCGAGAAAACAAAATGTGAAAAATGGAGAATGATCTGATAAGACTGTAACTTGTAGTCACCCAGCTAAGCCGGCTTTGCCCTGAAACTGCTCTGACTTGGCAAGTCAGGATCATGGTAATTTTGCACTTTTGTTATGGAGAGAGGTTATAATTGATTTCCATTTCTTGTGAATAGGAGCAAAAACAGTTGTAAACACCATTCAGCCTTCTCCCTTCCTTCCCCTCTTTTTCAAGCACCATCGCATCTGGGGCATATAATTTAGCTGAAAGCAGAGAGCTGGGGAGAACGGTGGAGGGTGCCGGGATGATCACAAGAGAAATCATTCAGGTTTCCCAATGCACACAGATGTGTATTTTCTAGATTTTAGTTTTAAAGTTTATTTTCTTTATGAGTTATAGAGAGAGGATGAATGAGCACCACCCAACTGGGTCCTGACACTGCTATCTGCCCCCCACCCCCACTCGCCCCGCTTTCAGCCAGACCTGGATCCCGGGCGCTTGCTTGAACCAGAAACCTTTTCATGTGACATAGACTCAGAGAACATTGCTCTTCCTCTGAGCCTCAGTTTAGCCCCTGTTTAATTGTGTATTTAATGTAAGCACTTTATCAAGAAGGGTACTGAGAACTAGGTAATAGATTCCTGTCGGTGAAGGACTTCAGTTCTTTTATAAATTGGACTTCCCAAGGATAATTCGACCTGAACTCAAGCTGTGGTTTGAAACCGTGGGGTGGGTAACATTGGACTTTAGAAACGGTGGTGGTTGCCTTGGGGTTCTCCTGAAGGGTTGAGGTAGTGGTGAAGAAGACCCCAGCCCTTCTAGAAGACAGGTGATACTTGTCTGCTTCTTTCAGTGTTTGTCTCTGGACCTAGCCTTTTCAGAATCACACGGGGGAAACTGAGGCAGCTTATTATAAAACTGCAAAAGCCTTTAATGAGAAATTGGCTCAGACTGTGGTTCAAATAGGGTGATTCCGTCATCAAAGGCCTTTGTTTATGTGGGGTGGGGTAGGGAGCCTGAGAGTCACCATAGGAAATGGAGGCTTAATTGTCACTCCTACTATGTTTCAAATAGAAAGCTTCTTGGTACCAAAGAAAGGCAGAAGACCCTGTCACCTTGTCTCTGATAGATTGCAACCCCCAATTTTTCTCTGACCCTTTGAAGGCCAGTCAGACACTTTTGTGAAAGTGGTGGCTGGCTTACTCCGGGAGGCCTCTGGACTTGATCTGGGAACCTTCCCATATGGGATTGCCTTGCAGGGTATCAGTCTACCTCTGTCCCACAGTCAAGGATTTATGTTTTGACAGAAAAAAAAAATTCCTGGGATGCTCTTATAGTAAACACATGGCAACGGCATGTGAGGCTGCCCAAGTCCCCCTCAGCCTGGAAAAGGGACGGATTCTCCCAGCAGACTCCCAGCTTCTAGTTTACTGAGACCAAAGGCCTCGCTGAGTGAGCCAGGGAGGCATCCAGGCAGGTAAGTGCCTGGAGATGGCTCCTGACGTCAAAATGATGATCTCTCAGAACTCTTCTGGAAATCTAGAGTAAATGTGAATAGAGATTATGAAGAACATTTTCTTTGAACCAACAAACAACCCCCCCAAATTTATTTATATGATTTTGGGGCTACCAGGTTCAGGACTTGAACCATGGCCAGCCATGTGGAAGTCCAGCGCCTCAACCACCATGCCACCTGCTGGCTCTTATGAAGATCACTTTGTAGACGTTGAAGCTTCTGAGGGCTAACAAGCCTCAGTTGTGCATCTGAGATCCATCCAGTGACTGTGTGGCTTCTTCCTCTCATATGTCATCCCCTTTTCAACTTTCCTATCATAACGTGGGGCAAACCTTGCTAAAATGGAAATCTTAAAAAAATAAGGCATGCCGGGTACAGGGCCGCCACTGGGAGGTTGCCACGGTGTGTTCAGGATCCTGTACACTGCTCCCCAAGTGCAGCCTAGAAATTGAGCCCCTACTCACACCAGTGCCTGCAGAACATTTGCTGGGAGCTAATCCAGCTCTCCTGGTCACTGGTTTTATTTGAAAGACAAATGGAGGGTAAGAAAATCTGTGGTGCCTCTCCCAGGATGAGCCAGGACCCTGCAGACAAAGGCAGCCGCACCCTTTCAGATGCGAATGGCTGCCGGCTCTCTCCATTTGAAATCCTGGGACAGCTGTTACTTTCGTTTCCCACTGGCCTCCCTGGAGAGAGCTCACAGCTGGCTTCTGTGGGCCTGCCGGACTCATCTGCAGCTGCTCCCATGCTTTGAAAATGTAAGCTAAGGGGTTTCTGCGGAGGTTAACCGAACTCCTCTGTACAAAATACTTTCCTTTTCTTTTTTGTTTTCCTTTTTAACTTTGTGAAAGGGCATGTGTGCTTGCTAGAGAGGGAGGAAAAAAAACAAAAAAGAGGGAAAGTGAGAAAGCATCCCCATGCCATGGGAAATGGCCATGCTGCAATCCCTTCTCCTCCATTTCTCTCTTCTTTCAAGATTTTGGGCATGCGTGAACTTGCCCTTGGCATGCTTTTCAAGTCTCTGGTCCAGGACTTGAACCACTCAGTCAGCCATATGGGATCCAGCCAGCTCAACCATCATGCTACTGGCAGGCGCCCAGGTATTTTCCTTTTCGTTGTTCCCTTTAATTTGGTATGTAATATGCCACCTGCTTACTAGGCAGTCCGTGGGATTGCTGTTTCCCAAGGAATTGTGGGTGACCTCCCAGGTTTTACCCACTGACACTGATACCTCCCGGGCCACCAGGAGAGCCCTGTGGGCTGGCACCACACTGCGCATGCCACATATAGGATCTTAACACAGCTACACTCCAAAGAACACTCTTGTCTAATTTTCAGATTCAAAACTGAGGCTTAGGGAGGTCCAGCACTGTCTCCTACAGCGAGGAGAGGCAATACCAAGATCCAGAACTAGTTCGTTTTGTTTTGTTTTGTTTTCACTATAGAGCACATGAGCTTGCCAGAGAGAGATAGAAAGAGAGAGAAAATAAGAAGTCACCCCTGGTGGGGATGACCACACCACAGTCCCTTCTCCAGTCTCGTCTCGAGATCCTGGGCGTCCATGAACATGCACCAGGCATGAATTCCAAGCTGCCAGGTCCAGGACTTGAACTGCGAAGTCGGCCGTGTGGGATCCAGCACGCTAACCTCCACACCACCTGCTAGCCCCCAAAACCAGGTTGTTGGTTTTTTTGGAGAGGTTTTTTGCTATAGGGTGCATGCTCTCGCCAGAGAGACAGAGAGAGACAGACAGAAAGCGAGAAATCACCCCCCAGGGGGATGGCCACGCCGCAATCCCTTCTCCATTCTCCTCTCTGGATCTTGGGCACGCATGCTCATACACCCGGCTAGAGTTTAAACCACCGGGTCCGGGATTCGAACTGCGGTTGGCTACATGGGAGTCCAGCGACAAAGCCATTACTCTAACTGCTGGTCCTGCCCCCAAAACCAGTTTTGGTGGATGCTAAATCCCATGCCCTTCCTGCTCTACTCTGTAGTGTCCACCAGCATTTTCAGCCTCAACTGCTGATCCAGGATGATCTGAAAGCAGGACTGCCCTTAGTAATGGGGCCCTGCCTAAGGGGATCGAGCCTCCGTCTGTATTCTAAACAATGTTCACTGAGCCATTAGGAAATGTAACTTCTTTGGAGATAATACAGGGATTTATTATTATGTATTAAACATTAGAGTATAAACTTTATCAAGCGGAGACTAGATTTGTCATCCAGTGTTATTGGCATCGTATTTTTTTGTTTGTGTTATCTCCAGGGCTGGATTTAGAAAGATTAAGAAATAAAAACGACCTGACATTTAAAAGTAAATCATTTCAGGCCTCGCTTCCTTGTATTTATGGGGCCGTGGAATTGTAATTCGGAAGTCCTCGACCCCACTGCTTCTCAGGGGCCCAAGACAGTGAGGGACTGCTAGGTCCTAAAGAGTTGCATTATTAAATAGGTACTATATCCCTGTCCCGAACCAGACTCCCAGCCTCTGGGAGCAGAGCTAGATAGGCAGGCCACCCCGAGGCTTTAATTCTTTCAATGGCATTTAAAATTTAGACCAAAGTCAGCAGGTGGTGTGGTAATTAAGACACTAGATCCCACATGATCAAGTGCACAGTTTGGGTCCTGGGCCTGGTGGCTTGAAAAACACGCTGGGTACATGTGCATATGTGCCCAAAATTCTGAGAGGAGAATGGAGAAGGGATTGCAGTGTGACCATATCCCCTAGGGGGAGATTCCTCACTTTCTCTCTTTCTGTCTCTCTCTGCAAGAGCGCACATGCCCTATGGCAAAAATCTAAATATCCGTATGTATCTATAAAGACCTAAATCTACATGATGTGGCCTGTACACCTCTTCAAGCAGCTCTTCCACCATGAGCTCCTTACTCCATCCCAGCCACCAAAGCCATCACCATTTCTTATGCTCCTTTCCATCCCTTCTCCCTCCAGGGCTTCTCACACTCACTAGTTCTCTGCCCAGAACAGGCTTCTGTAACCTTCGTGGCCTAGTTAACTCATCTCTCCAGGGGCGAGTCAACTGTCACTTGCTCACAGAAGCCTCCCCTGACCTCCACGACTAGCTCCACTTACCCAGTTGCAAGTTACCAAAGCTCTTCTTTCAAAGCCTGTTATATGACAGATGCAATTTTACCATTATCTGTGGTTGAGAAATGTCTTACTTTCCTACTATAATAAATTTTGAGAGGTTTGCACTCTTGTGTTCGTAGTGTCCTGCACGGTAGGTATTCAGTTGCATGGGAGAATGAATGAATGAATGGAGCAAAGCCTAGCACATGTTGAGGTCTCAGGCACATAGTCACTGCTTAATCTATACTGACATCACAAGGGAGAGAGACACTGAGAGGTGAACAGCACACACGTCTTAGTGGTGGTGTTACATTTAAATGGAGAGCTCTTCACCTCTCACTTCAAGCTTCCAGACTTTTAGACTTTTCTTGGCGTAACCACCCTATGGAGGACTCTTTGAGGGAAGATGCAGGGAATTCTAATGATTCAGCTTTTGAAAAAGCCTTTGTCTTTGACTTCGTGCATATTCTGCTTAGGAGTTAGAATATAAAGTATGGCTACTGCTGAAAATCTACTTTGCAGATTTTTCTTTGGCTAATTTTTCTACTTTTTCTTGATTTTTATTTAAGAGAGTTGTGCTATAGGGCATGTGAACTCACTGGCGAAAAAGAAAGACAGAGAGTGAAAAGTCATCCCCCAGTGTGGATGGCCGTACCACAATCCCTTCTCCTTCATTCTCTTCTGGGGTCTTGGGTACAACACGCCCAGTGTGAGTTTTTTAAGCCACTGGTTCTGGAACTCTAACCATGGTTGACTATGTGGAAGTCCAGCAATGTAACCTTTATGCCATCTGCTGGTCCCTTCCTTGACTTTTATATCTGGAGGGAAAATCCTTCCTTACCAACTCAGCTGGTTTGCATGACTCACTCCAACAGATTTATTTTGTGTCTGAGATTTCAGCTGCTGTCAGTAGAGTCACTGGAACCAAGACCTCCAGATTATATGGGCTCCTAAGGATTCCCAGAATCCCTTTGAATAGAGAGAAATTATTTGCTATGTAGGCAGGAGCTTTTTCATTTATATAGGTATATATCTGTGTAGTCATGCACTACTTAATGACAGGGATATGTTCTGAGAAATTAGTTGTTAGGCAATTTCATCATTGTGTGAACATCATAGAATATGCTTATACAAACCTAAATGATAGAACCTACTGCACACCTAGGCTATACGGTACAGCCTACTGTAATCTTACGGAATCCTTGTTGTATATGTGGTCCAGGGTTGATAGAAATGGTGTTATGTGGCACATAACTGGGGGTGGGTGTGTGTGTGTGTGTGTGTGTGTGTGTGTACAATATATCTATAAACATCCTTCTTGCTTTCTCAGACATATCTTTTAGCTACATGATCTTGGATCTATCTGATCCCTTCTTCTTTCTGTCCTATCTTATCCCTTGGACATCTATCGTGTAAGTGTCAGTCACATCATCTTTAGAAATACTTAAGGATTTCCATCCCAGAAGAGTGGAACCTATTGAACTTCCTGCCCTCAAGGAGCTCCCTATATGATGGTTGGTTTATTACTTGACCACATAGTTCTACTCTGTCCTCCTTGTCTGTAATCTCAATGCATTCTAGGAAACTAACATGAGTTCTACCTTTGCTTTGCTTTGCTTTTTTTTAGGACAAGGCCTCATATTTTGATTTCAGTCCAGTCTCAGACTAGATTCTGTTCAGATTTTTGTTGGGGTTTCAGAGATTTAGTTCCCTAGCAATTGATATTTAAATTGAAAGTGGTCCAGATAAAGTAATGCTTAACATTTCTCCCAGAGCACAAATCGTCCCTTGCTTGAAGCTCCCCTAAGTACAGTTCTCGAATCTCTGCACCTCCAGTAAACACTCATGGTCAAACAGTTAACGATTAATCTGCTTATGTTTCTGCAACTTGAAAAATAAGCATTAACACCTTGGAGGACTCATTTTATTAAGTTCTGAAGGATGGTTTTATAGCTGGTGTAAGCCCTTGGTTTATCAGCTCCAGTGGTCTGGAAACACCTTAGACCTGAGTATTTAAGATGAGCAGAATGGGCCCAGCTTAGGAATTCCAAGAAGGCAGAATCAAGATAGAGAGCTGCCAAAGCTCACAGATATGGAATGAATTCAATTTCAAAACCCTGTTCTTCTGCTCGGTTGGAATGTACTTAAAATCTGGACTCGCTTGAGATTTTTGCACCTGGTAAGAATGTTCCTAACCTTGAATTCCACTTCTTTGTGCATTTTTCTATGAGATACAATGATGGCAGTTCCAAGCTGTCTCAAGGCTTCCATTGAACTCTTCAGAGCATGATGCTATCCTCTTAGTGCTGCAGAAATTCAAAATAATAGTAGGTATGTCATGTATCCGAAGACTACCTTGGGCCTTTCTCTCTAGAACACAAACTCTCGTAGTGAAGTATTCATTGACAGGTTAATAAGCTTGTCCAGGTTATTGATGTTCTCTTACACTGTATACTGTGTTTTCCTGCACAGTATACCCATTTTTCAGGAGGAGTAACAAAGAAAGAGAAGGTTAGAACCTCTGCTAGACTAAATTCAGAAATGACTCCCTGTATCTTTTAATAGTTTCCTGAAGAGTTTTACCCGAGGTCTAATAAATCAAGCTTAAATACACATGCTGCATTTGTGTTTCCTTTTTGAGATTTGTTTGCAGGAAGGCTCTTGGATTGATTATACAAGAAAAGAACACATAGAATAAATTTGTGACATGATGCATGCCTCCTAGCCTCTATCTAATAGCAATAGTCTATGTTGGTGGCTCCATTATGGCATCTAAGTGTTTATATGTCGCTACTTGAAGCTTGCTTGCTTTGTAGCTCCTACTTGGGAACTGAAATAACTTCGATGCATTTGATAGAGGCAGTGTCTTTAAAGTTTTGGGCAGGTTGTACCATTGGCATTAGGTAGTGCTTGTTTTAAAGGATTCTCATTATTTATCTATATGTGCACATATACTGTATATATGGCATTAGAGAAATAGTTAAGAGTTCATTTTCTTTTTTGAAAGAACTATTTTATTTCACTTTATTTTAAAAAATATTTTTATAAAAGAGATGCTACACGCACACAGAGAGAGAAAGAATGAGAGAGAGAGAGAATGAGAAAGAGAGGGAAAGTGAGAAAGCAAGCCTCCAAGTCCAGGACTCAAACCACAGTCACCTATGTGGGAGTCCAGTACCCTTAACCACCATGCCACCTGCTGGCCCCAAGAGTTATTATCTTAAGTTAAGATCTTTTTTTTTTTTTTTTTGAGAAGTTTTTTCTATAGGGCACATGTGCTCACTAGAAAGAGAGAGACAGAGACACAGAAAGTGAGAAATCACTCCCAGGGAGATGGCCACACCACACACGTGCCCAGCATGAGTTTAAGTCACCAGGTCTGGGACTCAAACCACAGTCGACTACATGGAAGTCCAGTGACATAGCCATTACGCCAACTGCTGGTCTCAAGATCATTTTCAGTAAGATCCATTTGGTGGCTACAAATTATGTGTTAAAAATCCCTGATATTTGATCCTATTCATCATATCCTCTGATTCATTGCTGCTAACCTCAGGGCTAATGAGCTAAGTATTGCTGTTTCTCTGTCACAGTAAGCGAATATGTCTCTCTTGCTCTCTTAAAAAATGTGGGTGGAGAGGACCAGGGGATGGCATAATGGTTACGTAGCTAGACTCCCACGTAGTTGATTGCTGTTCAAGTCCGGACCCGGTGGCTTAAAACTCGTGCCGGGTGTGTGTGCATGCATGCCTAAATTCCAAGAGGAGACCACAGGGGAAGGGATTACGGCATGGCCATCCCACTTGGGAGATGATTTCTCATTTTCTGCCTCTGTCTCTCTCTGTCTCTTCGGCAAGCGCACTTGCCCTATAGCAAAATCCTCTCAAAAAAAAATGTGGGTGGGTATAAAGTTTATTAGTAGGTATATTCATGAAGAGCTAACTTTATTATAAATATCCTTTTATGTATGTGAGTTCCCTTAGCTAATTTTGCTCAATAGTTGTGGCTTCCATTCCAGAGCTTTTTAGAATGAAATATAATGTTAGAGGAAGCATCTGCCCTATGAAGCAAAACAGTCCAGGCTGACACACACGCATGCGTGCACGCGCACACACACACACACACACACACACACACCCCTTTCCAGTCTAGTATTGTTATATTCTTCTTCAGATTCTTTCTGTTAAAATCCATACTCTTGTTTTGTACAACATAAATACATAAATCATTACTCATCTTAGTTGTTTTAGAAATTATCAGGTGCTGGGCTTGAGAGGTGACTGGTGATTAAGCCTCTGGACTCCCACATAGCCAATCTTGGTTCGAATCTTGGAACTGGTGGCTTGCTTTCCCACTTTCCCTGTCTCTCTGATCAAATTGAAAAAAAAAAGAAAGAAAGAAAGAAAGAAAAAGAAATTAAGTACAAATAATTCTTTAGAAAAAGAAATAAGGTGGCTACAGTTGCATATTTTTGGACTGATGAGAGTGGGCCTCTTTGGCAAAGGTGGTTTAGTATTTTCTTTTTAAGTATATTTATGTATTTCCTCCATGAGTGAAAGAGACAGAGAAAGAGAGGGACAGACAGCACCCCCAACAAGGTCCTGAGGCTGGAATCTACCCTTAGCCAACCCAAGATCATGGGCACATGTGTGCCTGGAATACTCAGGGACATGTCTGGATTTTGAACTGGAAACCTTCCTTATGTAGGATTGCCTCACAGAGCCTCACATTTCATCAGTGCACCACCATATGGCCCCAGGGTTGATATTTTTGGAGAGGAAATCCTTGGGATTAGCTTTTTCTGAGGTAGACTTGGGTGAAACCACCCAGGTTTTCAGCCATGATTCCAACCCCAAAACTATGAGAAGTGGTGTTCATAGTCTGAGAGAGTTGACCACAATGGGGGCCCAGAGAACTCCAGTTCTAATTTCCTCCTTGGTCTGAGGTCCAGAGAGCTAGGTCCAGAGGTGGCTGTCGGAAAGAAGATTCTAAACTCAGAAGAGTGGCTATGAAATGAGGAACTGGCCCAAAGAAGAGGAACCATACTTTCAGCCTCCTCAAGACTGGTCTTGTCTTTGTTGCTGGGGGGATGTATAAGGCTGCAACCTTCCTGTTAGGTGGGAAGAAGAAAAGACTCCGTTGGTGGGTTTGCATGAAGAAGTGTGTTGATGAGTAGAAAGTGGCAATGGTTGCTCAGTGCAGTGTATCTCTTGATTGCAGGTGTGTCGAGCACCTGGTCCCAGGTGTAGCAAGGTGGAAGGAAGGCTAGGGGTAGAGAAGAATGCCAGCCAGGAGTGGATTTGAGAGGTTCGGACAAAGGCCGGGTTGCTTTGTGTGTGCATAAACACACTTGTGAAAATATATCCATCATCCCTATAGGTGTTGGATTGCTATTTCAGCTCTCAAACAAATAGCTTGTTTATTAAACTGAAAGCTGCCATTCTCCATTAGGAAATAGTCAATTCCAGCAATTAGTCCTGAGGGCTGAAGAGACTCCCTCTCTCCAGTCTGCTTTGCCCTGTTCCCAAATAATGCTTTGAAGCGCAGTGCTCTCCTAATGGAAGATAAGTCGTCAATTAACCCCGGGAAGGTTAAGCTGAAAACAGACTGAAAGGAAAGGATTATCTGTGAGTTGTGAACCACTGATGGACGTTATCTATCCAGGATATAGTCTTCTGAGGAGTCGTAATCTCTAAGTAGGCAGAAGATTACAAAGATGCAGAAATATTCTAGTTATTTGCTTTGTTTTAAAAGTGAGTTTAGAAATAGGAACTTAGATCAATTAAAGCTGGATGGAAATTATACTTTGGAAACGCGTTACCATTTTAATTTCTTCATGTCATTGGTTATAGTACTATTAAATTTTTTTTTTTGTTAAAAAGTAAAGCGAATGATCTATTTTTATGATAGTAAACTGATGTTAAAAATATTGTGAATTTAAGCACAGAGCAGATGAGGCAAGTGCATGACATTTGCAAGTCAAATCATTTTTTTTTTCTTTTTTGGAGAGGTTTTTCCTATAGGGCAGGGGCGCTCGCCAGAAAGAGACAGAGAGAGACATAGAGACAGAAAGCGAGAAATCACCCCCCAGGGGGGATGGTCACGCCGCAATCCCTTCTCCTCCATTCTCCTCTCGGGATCTTGGGCATGTACGCACACGTGCCTGGCGTGAGTTCTAAGCCACCGGGTCCGGGACACGAACCACGGTCGACTACGTGGGAATCCAGTGACATAGCCATTACGCTAACTGCTGGTTCCCAACAAGTCAAATCATTTTTGAAAAACTCACAACACCTTCAAGTAACAAGAACAGAGTTAATTTACATACAAATATCCAGAAAAGTATCGATTTTATAGTTTAAGCTAATTTGCTGCTATTTTTTCCCGGTACACCTTTTATTTTTCAGTTGTGCTTATGAGTCCAAAAAAAAGATATAATAAAATCAATTGCCAAAAATTTAGAAAGTGGAATAGGGTAGTTATTCTACCGTCCTGACATAATCAATAGTTATTTTATTTTCATTTAATCTTTTGTTCTTATGTTTGCCACAAAGATGTAATACATTTACCTAAATTCTGTTTCCTAATTAGCCTCATAAAATGTTTTAAACATCATGACCTACATTCTGCTTGGGATGATGAAAACCTTGCATGATAGTGATTTAATGCACAACATGGTGAATATAATTTAGGCCATGGCTTTGTACACTTAAAACAATTGAAACGGTAAATTTTATCTTATATATATTTTATCACAATAAAAAAGTTCATAAAAATTATGCCCCCAAATTGTTGGGATTTTTTTCCCTTTTTTAAGAAGTAAAGAAATTGACTTTTTTTTTTTTTTTTTTTTTTTTAGTTTGTAATGCTAGGGAACATTTTAGTGTGGAATTAATTTTTTGTGGGGTTCAATAAAACCAAACCTTTTAGATACTATTTAGTATCGGCAATAATACGTCTGTAATTTAAAGGGAAAATTTTTAGCAGGAGAGCGGCATGTTATTAAAACTAAAGAAACCTTTTAAGTTCAGAGGTCATGTT
This sequence comes from Tupaia belangeri chinensis, assembly GCF_000334495.1. Classification (NCBI taxonomy): domain Eukaryota; kingdom Metazoa; phylum Chordata; class Mammalia; order Scandentia; family Tupaiidae; genus Tupaia; species Tupaia belangeri. The sequence continues at coordinate 1,322,586 of NW_006159542.1, forward strand.
TCAGGCTGAGGCATGTGAGGCTGTCCAGGAAGTAAGAAAGCCTTCTAGTGATGTCCTTAGCCCCTAGGAAGAGGGCAGTGATGACAGCTCCTGACCGATAATGACTGAAGGATAAATAGCTAATAGCTTCCCAAATGCAAACGTGCCCTCAGGGAGTTCACACAATCTTCTGGCAGGTCCATCTGCACTCACAGGAGGTGTGACTGAGCAGTTAATTCTGCTGGGAAGTGGGAAGTCACCAGGAAATTTAGGGGGGGAGGAAGGTTTGACCTGGGCTTTGCTGAAAAGCTCAGCTGAATGTAGTAGGAGTAAGAGAGGGAAAGATATGTTGAGGTAAAAGGGCCAGCAGGGGACAAACTCCAGACGGTGATGAGGTTCGAAAAGGGTGTCAGAACGCTTAATTCCAGCTTCAGGAGTTTTGTTTAAAATAAGAGTGTAGGGGCTAGATGATGGCACAGCGGTAAGATGTACGGTCTGCAAGGCTGGCCCACCTGAGAAAGTTCCAGGTTCCTGTCTAGAGACTTCTGAGAGGATACCAGGCACCAGCATGCCCATGATCCTGGGGCTAGCTGAGACAACAGGTGGATTATATCACTGAGGCTCTTTGGGGGTGCATTGATAAGAGGAGATAAAAGAATTTTGAGCTATCTGCACCAATACTGAGGTTCAGTAGGAAGTTACCAATGCAGGGAGCATGACTTGGGTCACTATATGTATATATATGTATGTGTGTATAAAATGTGCTCAGAAAAACTAAAGAGGAAATGGGGTAGATTGAACATTTGAGAATACAGCAAAGCAACATCTTGATGCTAGTCAAAATTTGGGTCTAGCGGCCTTCTAGCATCTCACAGCTCCTGATGTTTGCTGGTGGTGTTTCTGTCACAGCCGAGCACCACTCCTCCAGGCCCAGCCCCTGCTGTTTCCTGCTCTTAGATCTCCACCTCTGCCCCGCTGGTTTGGGGAGGGAGGCTCCATGTCCGGAACTGACTGGCTGTCCTCAGAATCCTGCTGTTGTGCTTGAACCTAGGTACAAAATAAACAGACATTCTTAGGAGTGGCCACACATTATCCAGAGCATTCCAATCTCAGCTGAAGAGAAAGTCACTCACCTAGAGTGCTCAAAGAACTCCAGGCATTTCAAGTAGGGATAGAAGGCAGACACAGCTTTTGAAGGTTACCATCTGCGAATTCTTGGATTCAGTGACCCATCGAGCACGTTGTGTGTCTTGGGAAGGCAGAAAGGATATCAAGATGTGCCTCTTTATAATGGACTGGGACGAAATGAACAGGCTAGGGCTTTGATCTCAGCTCTACCACTCATGGGCTTTTTCTTGGGGAAATTACTTAAGCTCTGAGCTCCCATGCCACTGTCTGTGTAATAAGGATTCTTCTTACTTCATAGAGGTGCTGTGAAGATTCATCAAGATAGGGGTCCAGCAGGTGGTGTGGTGATTAAGGCACTGGACACTCCCACATGACTGACCATGGTTCGAGTCCCAAACCTGGTGGTTTGCTTTCTCACTTTCTTTCTCTCTATGTGTCTATCTTTGGTCAAATTAAAATAAATGAATGAATAAATAAATAAATAAATATTTTTTAAAAGATTCATCAAGGTAATGTATTTAATGGGCACAGTAACATGCCTATTTGTTGTGGGTGTTCAGTTAATAATGTTTCTGTACCCATGTTATTTATATTTCCCATAAAGGACAGTGGTATACCAGGTAAGCCAGAAGGCACGTGGCAAGAAATCTAGGACAAATTTAGACTGTTTGGTGCAGTAGAAAACAAATCTCGTAGCCAGTGTTCCTTGTTTAATAAGCCTCGAGGACAGATTGTTCTGATTTCCACTTTGGCATCTGTAAGAGGCATGGAATGGCCAAAGGCCTCCAGACAGGCTGCCTCAGTTCAATCTCAGCTTTACCACTTACCACGGATGCCTTTGTGCAAGTCCCCTAAACTCTCTGAACCTCAGTTTCCTGAACTGTAAAGTAGCGGGAATCAGAGTACTGGCTTCGTAGGCTTGTTTCGAGGAATACATGCATAAACATTGCTAAGTCTAATGCCTGGCATATCATAAATGCTCATACGATTGGCATGACCTGATTGTTCACCCCAGCCATTGTTCTTGAGGACTCTGGGCCCCTGTGTTCCTATTCTACCTTGACAAGGTGCGTGCCTACCGCCAGCCCCAGAACTAGCTGTCTTTGTGAACTGGCTCCTGTGGATGACCATGTAAGTGCACGCTTCTGCTGTAGTTAGGCGACGGGCAAGCCAGCGGCCTTTGCTGCCTGAGTATGCTCTTCTTCCATAGCTAACCTCTCGCTCTTCCTATTTTATCCACATACTTAAGAAGCACAAATACCTTGAGGACACCAGCTTCTGACAATACTGAAAACCTCCTGTTATTGGCCTGTTGCCAAAGGAGAGAACCAGAGTGAAGGCCCTCATTGGAATGTCTACTATATTGCGGTCATGGGGTGGGCTGCCCTCACACGCTGTCTCCAGGTAATCTTCCTGGCAGCTTTAGAAATCAGATGTGCTGGAACAGATTACCACAGACGGAGTGGCTGAGAACAGAGGGTGGTACTTCCACAGTTCAGGAGGCCAGATGGCCAAAACGAAGGGTGGCATGGGTGGCTCCTTCTGGAGGCTTCGAGAGAGGATCTGCTCCACACCTTTCTCCTAGTTCCTGGTGGTGGCTAGCAATCCTTGGCATTCTTTGGCTACTTGTAAATGAATTGCTATAAAATCTGCCTCCATCTTCACACAGAGTTCTCCTCTACCATGTATATTTCTGTATGTCCTCTCTTCTAAGCATTCCAGCCTTTGGATATATGACTTCATCCTTTTTTTTTCTTAAAGAATTATTTCTTTAATTTTATTTATTCATTCACATATTTTAATTTGATCAGAGAGAGATACAGAGAGAGAGAGAGAGAAGGAAAGTGAGAAAGTAAGCCACCAGGTCTGGGACTCGAACTGTGGTTGGCCATGTGGGAATGTCCAGCACCTCAACCACCACACCACCTGCTGGTCCCGTATGACTTCATCTTAAATGATATCTGCAAAGACCCTGTTTTCTTTTTTCTTTATTTTATTACATACAGTCGCTATATCATTGCTGCACACCAAATGAATTTTCCCATCATAAGTATACTGCATATTGGTCCAGTCAAAGACATTACCATACACATTATAACCTAAAGATTTAAAGACCTGTTTTTAAATAAGTTCACATGTTTGGGATCCAGGTAGACATGAACTTGGGGTAGACACTGTTCAACCCACCATAGCAATAATGATACCCATTTAACAGATGAGACCTGAGTCTCAAAGAGGAGAAAATCCCTTTCGTGAGCATCACACAGTCAGCTTGTGATACTTGAGGATTCGCACTTGGACCGTCTTTTCTCTAGACATGTGTTCTTCCCACTAGGTTGCCTTACTCCATAGTAACAAATGGAGAAGAGAGTAAGGATCTAAAAATCATGGCAACGAGGGACCAGCAGATGGTGTAATGTTTCCATCACTGGACTCCCACGTAGTCGACTGCAGTTCCAATCCCAGACCCAGTGGCTTAAAACTCAGACCAGGCATTTGGGCCAACAGGTGGCATGGTGGTTGAGGGCGCTGGGCCTGATCGCGATTTGAGTCCCTGACCTGGTGGCTTGCTTCTCGTGTTCCCTATCTCTCTCTCACTCTGTCCCTCTCTGGTCAAATTAAAATAAATAAATAAAGTTAAAGTAAAAAATAATTCTTAAAACAAAACACACCAGGCATGTGTGCATACATGCCCAAGACCCCGAGGGGAGAATGGAGGATAAGGGATTGCAGTGTGATCATCCCCACTGGGGAGTGATTTCTCTCTTTCTGTCTGTCTGGCAAGCACACCTGCCCTATACCAAAAATCTCTCCCTAAAAAAAAAAAAAAAATTTAAAATAGAAAGAAATCATGGCCATGAAATGGTCAGCAGCAGGTGGCTGCCACATCAAAGGAGGCCTGCAGCGAGGGCACAGGATGAAGCTGAGCTGTGCAAGCCCATGGCTAGCCCCTCCCTTGTTGCCAGTTCTTAGACTTGTTCCTGTTCTTGCCGTCTGCGGTCTGCTTCCCGGTTTCCACCTCTGGGCAGAGATTCTTCACAAATGGCAGGGGGTGGTCAGGTTCTGTTGGCATTAAGGGAGGGAGGGAGCACATTTTTTTTTCACAAAGCCAAACACCTGCCACAATTCCCCTTCACTCTCCAGGTCACTGCTGGCCTAAGGTTATCATGCATCCCTTAATGGATGGAGAAATTCCATACTTTTCTTCTCCTGCAGAGGTTCCTTCCTGGCATTCAGAAAGCAGTGGACGGAAGCAGGTGCCTGGCTCTCAGCTGCCCCCAGAGTCAGGCTGTGAGCTTTTCTCACAGTGTGGGTCAGCGGAACTGGCCCAGGACAGGCTTGAGAGAGCAGACCTGTGGGCAAGAGAGGCATCATCCCTGTGGTTCTGACTAACGTGCAGGCTGGGGCTGAATCAGAATCAGAACCAGGATCAGGCAAATGTATTTGGGGAGAATATGTGTGTGTGTGTGTGTGTGTGTGTGTGTGTGTGTGTGTGTATTTGCCCTCAGTATCAAGTGCATATATGTTTTGGGTTCAACCATAAGCACACTCGGGTACCAGGCTCAGCATCTCCCCTGAAGAAAGCCTCATCAGCTTGCTGAGAATCAGACAGTGTGGGTGGGCCCAGCTTGAGTCTTCCCTGCTTCCTGGCTGCCCATCGTGCCTGTTCTCCATCAGAACAGTGCCCCCAGTGCCTGTCCTCACCCAGAATCCCCACCTAGTCCTGGCAGATGAACCATCTGGGTTTTCCTAGAGTTCTCTTTTCCTGCCAGAGTATGTCAGAGTGAATTGGCTCTGAGATCTGATACATGGTCTGGTTTCGTACAACTTTGTTGTTTTGCGGGAACTTGAGTAAAGGATATGAAGTCACCGAGGGGGTGGCAGTCCTTGGTGACACTCGTATTCATAAGGGCAGGACGGTTTTGCAGATGGAGGTCAAAACTTTGTGGGGCCATAGTTTCCTTGAAATCAGTAGATAGCTGGTTCAGTCAGAACAAATCTTTGTCCTGGTGGAAAGTGCTAGGACTATTCATTAAGTGTCCTTAGAACTTGCTAGGTATTTCATTTTAAAAGCATCTCTGGAGTCCAGCAGGTGGCGTAGTGGTTAAGGCGCTGGAATTCCCACATGTTCCCACATGGCCGACCACAGTTCAAGTCCTGGACCTGGCAGCTTGCGTTCTCACTCTCCCTTTCTCTCCCTCTGTCTTTCTCCGGCAAAACTCACGTGAAAAAATAATAATCATAATAAATAAATAAATAAATCTGTTAAAATAAAAAGCACTTCTGGTGGTTTTCCTTCTGGAGTTATGAGCAGTATCTTGGGGGAGGTGAAGGTTTGCCTCTAACACCTCTTGTCTTTGAGCAGGGAAAACTTGGTGGGTGATTCTGTAAGAGAGACCCATCTGTTCCCTGCACTCTGCTCCAATTGGAGTCTTCTTGTTGCCCTCAGACCCTCAGGCCTGTCCCAAGGGCCGGCAGCATTGGGGATCCCCTGGGAGAACTGGCACTTGGGTCCAGGGTGTGGGATTGCCTGAGTGCAGAGCTAAGGGCTGTCCCAACCTCCATCATTCACTTTAAACATTTAGAAGAGACATGGTGCTTTTGCTAATAGAAGACTAGATTTAGGAAATGCAAATATGCTATTTTAAAAACTTCACTCAAAGCTTTGAAATTCTTAACTAAAAAACTGACTTAAGTTAAATGAACCCCCATGTATTTGAGTAAGTGTGTGTGTGTGTGTGTGTGTGCGCACTTGAAGATAGATAGGAAACTAGATTGATTCTCCTGAGCATTTAACTTTAATGGAGCCCCCCCATAAATAAATAAATAAACTATCGTTTCGAGTAGTAGATAAAATCAGCCTCCAATTTTCTGTTCTCTGTTTGGCTGATTGGACCTGGTGAAACTCTTCAGTTTTCCTGTGACATATTCCGTCTGTGACATAGTTCATGAAATTCCGTGACATTTGACTTTCAAAGAGGAATTTGGTTACTCACAGAACGTTTCACAACTTTTCTGGGAATAAGCAGCTCATGGGACGAGAATGCCTGTGGGCAGCAATGAGCCAATTACTTATCTTTGATTTCAAAAGGAAGATTATATTGTTATACAATTGTTTAGAGTGAGTCTGCTCTTAAACTTGATATAATGTAGAAAGAAAGCACAGTCTCCTTGAAAAAGGGCAGTGTTCTTTTTTCCTTTTTTTTTTTTTTTTTTTTTAAGTTTATTTCTTCTGTGAGCAAGAGAAAGAGAGGGAGACAGGAACTCAGTACTCTACTAGAGTCTCGATGCCATGCTTCAGCCTCAGCTTCAGCCCATCCTGGAACACGAGCATGTGGGGAGGAGGGTGTCTGGATGCAAACCCATGTGGGCTAGCCTCCCAGAGTATCTTGTAACTGTGCACCACCATCTTGCCCCAAGAAGTCTGGGTTTTGATAGACGTTTGTTTGTCCTGGCTGAGTAAAGGCTTCATTATTTGATATGGAATAGAAATGAGGGACCAGCAGGTGGCGTGGTGGTTAAGGCACTGGACACTCCCACATGGCTGACCACAGTTCGAGTCCTGGACCTGGTGGCTTGCTCTCTCTCTCTCTCTCTCTGTCTCTCTGGTCTAATTAAAATAAATGAATGACTAAATAAAATTAAATAATTCAAAGAAAAAAAAAAAGAAATGAAATGAGGAGGTATTGCCCTACTAAACAGCAGATGAGCCCTGGCCTTTTTGTTTTGTTTTGTTTTAAGGTTTTTGCTATAGGGCACGTGCGTTCACCAGAGAGAGGCAGAGAGAGGGAAAGTGAGAAATCATCCCCCAGGAGAGATGGCCACATCAAAATCCCTCACCCCCATTCTCCTTTCAGGATTTTGGGCATGCACACATGTGTGCCCTGCATAATTTTCAAGCTTCTAGGTCCAGGACTTGAACCATGGTTGGCCCTTAGGGAATTCAGGACCTTAATGCCATCTGCTGACCTTGAGTCCTAGCCTTTTTAAAATCTGAGAATATTTAAAACTCAAATTTGTAACTTACTTATGCATGATACTTTTGATCATTGCTTTCCTAATTTTTTTCAAAGAATTACTTTAATTAGATTAATTAATTTAATTAATTAATTTTAATTTGACCAGAGAGGGACAGAATGAGAGAGAGAGTGAGAGAAAGTGAAAAAGCAAGCTGCCAGGTCCGAGACTTGAACTGTGGTCGGCTGTGTGGGAGTCCAGTGCTCTATCCACCACGCCACCTGCCGGCCCCTGCTTTCCTAATTATAATATTAATACATGCTCAATAATACAAACCTTCATAAAATAAAAATTATAGACTCCACTTCGGCTGTTGATTCCCCTGCTTCTTACTAGAGTTTCTCCCATGTCTGTTCTCCAGGGTCAACCACAGGTACTATGTTGATGTGCTTCTTCCAGGCAATATATACACAGTGGTAGCTTCACCTTTTAGACAGTGAGTTAATCTCCTTCAGGAGCCAGTAACACATTATGGGTACCATATTTCCTTTTAGTTCTTTTTGAAAAAATTATTTATTTAATTTAATTTATTATTATTATTTTTTTTTAATTTGACCAGAAAAAGACAGAGAGAGAGAGAATGAAAGTGGGAAAGCAAGCCACCAGATCAAGAACTCAAACCACAGTTGGCCATGTGGGAGTCCAGCATCTCAACCACCACACCACCTGCTGGACAACCTGTCTTTCTGTTTATATTCTGTGTACTTAATTCTTTTCTTTTTTTTTTTTTTTAAATATTTATTAAATTTTATTCATAGATCAGCAGTTAGCGTAATGGCTATGTCGCTAGACTCTTATTATTTTTTTTTTAATTTGACCAGAAAAAGACAGAGAGAGAGAGAATGAAAGTGGGAAAGCAAGCCACCAGATCAAGAACTCAAACCACAGTTGGCCATGTGGGAGTCCAGCATCTCAACCACCACACCACCTGCTGGCCAACCTGTCTTTCTGTTTATATTCTGTGTACTTAATTCTTTTCTTTTTTTTTTTTTTTAAATATTTATTAAATTTTATTCATAGATCAGCAGTTAGCGTAATGGCTATGTCGCTAGACTCCCATGTAGTCGACCACGGTTCAAGTCCCGGATCCAGTGGCTTAAACTCATGCCAGGCGCGTGTGCATGTGTGCCCAAGATCCTGAGAGGATAATGGAGGAGAAGGGATTGCGGTGTGGCCATCCCCCTTGGGGGGTGATTTCTCGCTTTCTGTCTATCTCTGTTTGTCTGGCAAGCGCATGCGCCCTATAGCAAAAACCTCTTCAAAAAAATGTGTTTTATTTATTCATTCATTTATTTTTAATTTGACAGAGGGAGACACAGAGAGGGAGTGAGAAAGAAGAGAAGTGAGAAAGCAAGCCACCAGGTCCAGGACTTGAACCGTGGTCAGCCATGTGGGAGTGTCCAGCACCTTAACCACCATGCCACCTGCTGGTCCCCTTAATCTTTTCTTAAAAAAAGTTAATATAGGCACATACTCAAATTCAAAAGGTGTAGAAAAACTTATCTCAGAATTTTACTTTCCCTTTTTATACCAGTGAGGTTGAGAATATTTTTGTAAGTATAACAATAACATACTTCTGATTGTAAACTGTCTATATCTTTTTGTATGTTTTGCATTGTGAATCCTTTTCTTAATTTACAAGAGTTCTTTATATATTGTGAATATTAAGCCTTTGTGATATGTGTTGCAAATATTTCCTAGTTCTTTTCTAGTTTAGCCGTCACTCATTGGGTCCCGTTTGCTGCATGACCAGTCCTGCGGTGAACACTTGGTGTTTTACAACTGCTCCCTAAGATAGGAGTGGTATTAGACCATTTCACAGAGGAGGGCCCCAGATCTGCTGGATAACAAAGTCATTAATAAGCGCTCCATACCTCTTTATGCAGAAACATGTTTTATACCACCATTCCAGGTTGCCATGCATTGATGATAACTATCCTTCTGAAGCTTGCACAGTTATCTATCAGTTATACGAATCGCAGTTTTCAGGTGCTGCTACTTATTCCTACAGTTTCATTGCCTGCATATTTTCACAGTATAGATGAGACTGCAATGCATTTCTTCTAAACCTCTGCCTCTTCAATGCACCCTGATGTGACCGATGCTCCTACGGGAAAGGAGACCATAGCACCCAAGGTAGCAGGCAGAGGGATCTTTTGAGTTTAAGATCCTTAAGGGAAGGCATCTGGGGCTAACAGGTGGTGTAGTGGTTGAGGCACTGGACTCCCATGTGGCTGACTGGTTTTAGTCCTGGACCCGGCAGCTTAAAACTCATGCCAGGCACATGTGCGTGTGTGCCCAAAATCCCTAGAGGAGAATGGAAGAGCAGGGACTGCAGCGTGGCCGTCCCCTCTGGGAGGTGATTTCTTGCTTTCTTTCTCTATCTCTTTCTGGTGAGTGCACGTGCCCTATAGCTAAAATCTACCTAAAGAAGGGGGTGGGGAGGGACTCACAACACACTCATTGTAGAGGTGGGGTGCACACCCAGGGATATGGACATTATTAGACTTCTCAGCCCTTTTCTCTTAAATGAAACCATAGCGTTATCTGGTTCTAAGTACCAGGAAGGTATTTCTGGATCTTGATGAGGAACATGACAGTTACTGTGTCTCTCATCAATTTCTCTGAATAAATTAAGGTTAGGGTGTATCTTAGTTTCCTATACTTTACCCCAATTAGGGATTCTTTTGGGTAAACAAGCTCTTGTTTTAAATTGTAAATAATGCTATGGGATTCTCATTTAAGCAACTGCTTTAAAGGCTTGAACCTTGCTAAGATGTGGGGTCTTCTGGAGATGGGCCTTGAAGGAGGAACCTACCTGAAAGGTGAAAGGGGAGTGGGCAAGCCTGGGTGTCCAGGGAGGAGGGCAGCTGTGGCCTTTCAGACCTGGTGTCTATAGATGCTAAGGCCCAGGCCTGCTGTGTGGGCGTCTTGGTTTGGGCCTTGGAACAGTGTGAAGAGCTGCAAACACCCAAGCCTCTCTATACCCAGAAAGCAGGGAAAGGGAACTTTCCCAATGCCAGCCCCCTACCCTCGCCTTTGCAATTTGAGGCAGGGCTGGGTCTTGATTTTTTCTTTTTTTGAGAGATTTTCGCTATAGGGCGCGTGCGCTCGCCAGACAGACAGAGAGAGACATAGAGACAGAAAGCGAGAAATCACCCCCCAGGGGGGATGGGCACGCCGCAATCCCTTCTCCTCCATTCTCCTCTAGGGATCTTGGGCACGCACGCACACGGCGCCCAGCGTGAGTTTTAAGCCACCGGGTCCGGGACGCGAACCGCGGTCGACTACGTGGGAGTCCAACGACATAGCCATTACGCTAACTGCTGGTTCCCTTGATGGGTTTTGAAGTCAGCCTCTCTGCCTTGTTGGCTTTAATACCTACTGATCCCATCAAATCTATTTTAAGAACATTCTGTCACACTCAAGTACTAGTGACTGGTAACTGTCTTAAATGGGCCATCTACCTGTAGCAGAAGAAAGCCCTCCCATTAAAGAGAGAAGTTCTAACAAGGGGAACGAATGCTGAGGACAGAGCCCAGCTTCTTTCTAGAAACACGGGTAAGCTCTCTCGGCTGAAGTATCAGCGGGTTCGAAAAGATGCTGTCTCTGCCACTTGTTGGCTCCACTCTGCTCACTCAGCACTCCTTCGCCTCTGCTCACGGTGTGTACTGAAATCACGGAAGTACAGAGACTAGAAGTGGACCTGAAACCTGTTCAGGGTTTGCTTAGTTTGGTTCTTTCATGTTACAGACCAGAAAGAAGACAGACCCCGCAAGGCCACGTAGCCTTCCGGAAGCTACAGAGCAGCAGGCACAGTTTCCCAGCAGCCCATGTTACACTGCAGATGCTTTCTAAGTTTTTCTTTGAAGAGAGCGATTTTTGCTATAGTGCATGTGCACTTGCCAGAGAGACAGCGAGAAATCACCCCCCAGTGGGCATGGCCATGCCACATTCTGTTCTCCTCCATTGTCTTCTCAGGATTTTGGTCATGCACACACATGCTCCCGACGTCAGTTTCAAACCACCAGGTCTGGGACTCAAACCATGGTGGACTACATGGGAGTCCGGCGATGTAACCATTATGCCATCTGCTGGTCCCTCTTCGTTCTTTTTTTGTTCAGTTTGCTAGCGGGCCATTGTTCTTGCCAGAGAGAAAGAAAGCACCCTTGGTAGGAGATGGTCATGCTATAATCCCTTCTCCATCTCATCTTCCTTTCGGGGTTTTGGGCACACACATGTGCATCTGTGCATCTGGCATGTTTCTCAAGCCACCAGTTCTGGGAGTTAGACTGTGCAGTTGGCCATGTGGGATCCAGCCACCTTCACCACCAGGCCACAGGCTGGCCTTATGTTTTCCTTTTTGACTTTGGTTTAACCCAGCGTATCTCCTGGGTCTGCTTCCTCCTGAACTACCCCATGTGGCTTCCTCCTAAACTGTCCAGCTTGGCTTCCAGAGGCAGAGCCCTGCTGTGTGACATGATGGGATTTGTGGATTCCAGCCAGACCTCTGTTCCTAAGCAGCTGAGCCATCCTGGGGCGGAGTTTGCCCCCATGGACTGGGGTCTGCCCTCTGTAGAGTGAGTGAGAACCCCCACTTTGCTGGGGTTTTTTTGGGGGGGATGTAAATAGAAGGTACATAAGGGTGTGTGGCATAGACCTACACACAGTAGGCGTGCAGTAGAGCGTTGCTGAATGATGGGCATAACGGCATCCATCGCCTTTACATCCCAGCTGCTGGGTATCATAAATTGCATTTTGCTTCCAGCCAACCAGGACCAAGTTTGAGAACAGCTTCATTTCCCCTGGTGCTAGGCGTCCTCGGAGACTACACAGATCAAGTTGCAGCGCCAAGAAAATTAAACTGGCAGTGCAGATTTGTTTTTATAAACTTAGAACCCACTCAGTCTGTGCTTGGAGGGTGGTGGAAAGGGGAGCAGCAGGGAGGTGTTGCCTGCTGGATTTTGCTCTGGTCCTTTCTGTCCAGTGACTGCACGGCCTTGTGGGATAGCTCAGTATATACGTTTGCAGCCCACGTCTCTTGCTTGCTGGTTTAATTTCTCTCTTTGTCTCTGAGTGTACACTGCTTCCCTAGAGTATGTAATGGTGACTCTGCCACAGAGGGTTTTTCTAAGCCCTACCCTATTTTTGCAACCAGCCCCGTGAGTGTGTGTGTGCACGTGCGCACATGCATGTGTGTAGGCATACAGTATGGCATAGTTTGCTAGGGCTACCAAAACACAGTACTACAAATTGGGTGGTTTAAACATCAGAAATGTATACTTACATGGTTGTAGCAGAGGCTGGAAGGGCAAAGTTGAGGTATCAGCAGGGTCAGCTTCTTCTAAGGGCTGCAAGGGAAAGATCTGTCCCAGAAAGCCAAAGACCTGTCTCCCTTGGCTTATAAGTGGTTGTCTTCTCTGTCTCTTCACCTCCTCTTCCCTCTAGGAGTGACTCTGGGTCTAAATTTCCTCTTGTTAGGATACTGCTCACCTTGGGGACCTCACTTATACTTGGTTATTTTTGTAAAGATTCTGGTCTCCAAATAAGGTCACTGGGGATCGGGACTTCAACACATTAAGTTGCAGGGAGGACATAGTTCATCCTGTAACACTGTGTGTGTACGAGTGAGGGCATGCACATACATGTATGCTTTTTTTTTTTGATTTATTTTTTTTAGCCATGGCTTCTCTCTCTTTATTTAAAAAAATGAATTATTTATTTCATTCCATTTGTTATTATTTTTTAAATTTTGACCAGAGAAAGACAGAGAGAGAGAAAGGGAAAGTGAGAAAGCAAATCACCAGGTCTGGGACTAGAACCACGCTTGGCCATGTGGGAATACACAGCCTCTAACCACCACACCACCTGCTGGCCCCATGAGCCATGGCATCTCTTGAGACATAGGTCACTTAGAAAAT
>NW_006159542.1:1335758-1347182 GCF_000334495.1 Tupaia belangeri chinensis
AGAGAGAGAGAGAGAGAGAGAGAGAGAGAGGAGAGAAAGCACCCCCCCATGGGGGATGGTCACACCACAATCTCTTCTCCTCCACTTTCCTCCTGGGATTTTGAGCATTCATGTACACATGCCTGGTGTGTTGTTCAAGACACCAGCCCCAGGATTTGAACCAAGTTAGCCATGTGAGATCCAGCTACCTTAACTGCCATGCCACCTGCTGGGCCAAATAGGGCAGATTTTTAAAAGAAGGTTTTATTCATTTCTTGAGAGAGAATGGGAGATAGGGACCTCTGACAGGGTCCCCCCATACCATGATCCTTCCCCCAGCCTTCTAGCCAATTGGGATCTTAGGCACGCCTTACCGCACATGCTCTGGTCCACCAGGGCCCCAGCTCCAGTATCGCACAGCAGTGCGCTAGTGCCTGAGTCACCACAGCTGGGCCAAGGGCAGATGTTAAACAAGTATTTTATGAATCTCCTCCTGGTGCAGAGGGGCAGGTGTGATTATGCAGTGGACCTCAGGGACTGCTCTTGCTTCTCTGGTTGAGGGCACGTTGTAATGGGAGGAAGATCTTGCCCTGGTTCTTCATTCTCAAGCAGAGCAATGTCATACCTTGGCATGTGATTCCCCACCCCTTTTTACTGTAGAGTTCCAAGCAGCATCTTGAAATGCCTTTGGCTGCACATCAGAACATTCCAATTATTCCAAAGGGCAGCATAAATTCAGACTTCCCAGAGAACTCCCTGGTGACCTGGTTCTACCAAGTCAGTCATTGGGAAACTCCCTGATATTTCTAAATAAATTTCAACATATGAAAAATATAATTCACATCTTGTAAATAGCTGTATAAGAGCCTGTGGGGCCTGCAAGTGGCATGGTGATTAAGGACACTAGACTCCCAGACGGCCAACCATAGTTTGAGTCCCAGACCTGGACTCTCGCTCTTTTTCATGTTTTATGTCTCATTCTGTCTCTCTCTGGTCAAACTAAATAAATAAATAAAGTTAAATAAAATAGTTCTTTAAAATATTCTTTAAAAAGAATAAAAAATAAAATAAAAGAGCCTACATGGACCCATCTGCGCTGATTATTCTTCCTTAGCCTGAGTGTGAAGGAGGAGCCCTGGAAGACTGTGATGCTGGCTAACCCACGGGCCACCAGGGACCCACCACTGTCTTTGAGCAGTTTACCCTTCTTCACCAAGACAAGCTCCCCAAACCAATTGATGCCATAGGACCGTGCATGTTGTTTGCTGTCCATTCCCCGTAAGTTTATGATAAAGCTCACTGCTCTTTGTGTCCTCCAAAATTTTACTGAACAAAACAAGCATCTGGGGTCAACCTATACATGCTGATTAAGGCAGCTCATTTCCACAGGACTGACTGCATAGCTGGAGTCCCAGACCTGGGAGCTTGAAAAACACACAGGCCCATGTATTTGCATGCCCAAAATCCTGACAGGAAAGAGAATGGAGGAGAAGGGACTGGACCATGACCATTCTCCCTGGGGGTGCTTTCTTGCTTTCCCTCTCTGTTTCTCCCTGGTGAGACACATGTACCCTCTGGCAAAATTTTATATAAAAGGAGAAAAAAAGGAAAAGTATTTCATGGTGCTGAATTGACCTGGAATTCTGACTGACTTCTTAGTCACACAAACCCTAAGTTATGCCTCATATTTTCTGGGTCAGTGTAGAGCTCCAGAGAGTGAGGTGGGTGGAACTTGGGGACAGAGCTGAAGCCAATGGGTGTCCCCAGGCCAGGGCACTGAACAACTCCTTCATCAGTACTCCATTAGACTCAAGGAGTGCTGGCTTTGATTCTATGGTGAGTGAGTGAGGGACACATCTGCGACACTTGTGGGTCTGTTTTCTCTGTGACAGAAGATGAATGGTTAATTGTGGGGTGATGGAACCATTTCCTTCAGACAGTCCTTGAAATTAGAGCACTCCTCTCTGACTTTAGATCCATCTGTCCACTTAAGGGTAGGCTATCATATAGCCACTTAAAACACATCTTACAGGGCCAGAAGGTGGGGTAGGGGTCAAATGCAGCAATCTGTGAGGCAATCCTACATGAGAAGGTTCCGGGTTCACATCCAGAGACCTTTCTGATCCAGGAGTGCTGGGCATCCACACGCCCATGATCCAGGGCTGTCTGAGGCTGGGGGTAGGTTGTGGCATCAAGACCATGTTGAGGTTCTGTATCTCTCTGTCTCTCTTGATCACTGAAGAAATAAACAAATACATTTAAAAATTTCTTTGCTGAGTGAAAAACAAAGGTCGGCTATGAAATTGCATAGACTCTGGTGTCAACTCTATTAAATATGTGTTTGTAAGAAAGGTGGTGGAGAGCAATACAATTTTAACTCTTTTTCTCTGACTGGAGGAAGGATGAATATTTTTTATTGTCCACATTTTCTTCAATAAGCATCTATTATTTTTCCACACACTCAAAGGCTCTCCTGAAAAGTCTTTTTAACTAGAGTTTTTTCCAGGATCTTTCAGAATTTTAGCTGCCTCGGTATCACTGGGATATCAATTCCCTGCTTGTCCCCCAGACCCATCTCTGAACTTCCAAGAAGACAACGATAGGTTTTAGTCAATACCACCAAGCTCCTGCTTTCCCGCTCAGCCTCTGACCAGGAATGCGTCTGCCCTCCAGGCTCTGGCCAACGAGGGAGGGGCCAGGCCTCTTTGAAGGGGGTTAAAGTCCTTCTTTGTGTGAATGGCCTTTTAGGGAGCAGAGGGAGGGCCAGTGGTGACATCACAGTGTTCAGTCAGGAGGCTGGGAAGGAATTTGTCCAGCTCCAGCCAGTGTGCGCACAGGAATCTGTCTGCAAAGAGGCAATTCTGGCCGAGGACGTCCGAGGCGCACAACCTGGGCAGGGTAAGCCGAATCTGTAGACTATCTGATTGTCGCTTTCTTTCTGATCTGAAAAGAGAGGGTTCCTTTTTGCGGCCAGAGTCTTTGGAGGAGGGATTCAGAGTCGGGGCTGTCTGCTGTGGTGAGAGACCTTTCCTGCTACAATGGGCAGCGGAGCGCTGACTGTGGCTCTCTGTATTTTTTGCACATCTCAGCCTGTGACGAGGAATGCCTCTGCTCTCCAGGCTCTGGCCAACGAGGGAGGGGCCAGGCCTCTTTGAAGGGGGTTAAAGTCCTTCTTTGTGTGAATGGCCTTTTAGGGAGCAGAGGGAGGGCCAGTGGTGACATCACAGTGTTCAGTCAGGAGGCTGGGAAGGAATTTGTCCAGCTCCAGCCAGTGTGCGCACAGGAATCTGTCTGCAAAGAGGCAATTCTGGCCGAGGACGTCCGAGGCGCACAACCTGGGCAGGGTAAGCCGAATCTGTAGACTATCTGATTGTCGCTTTCTTTCTGATCTGAAAAGAGAGGGTTCCTTTTTGCGGCCAGAGTCTTTGGAGGAGGGATTCAGAGTCGGGGCTGTCTGCTGTGGTGAGAGACCTTTCCTGCTACAATGGGCAGCGGAGCGCTGACTGTGGCTCTCTGTATTTTTTGCACATCTTGTAAAACTCCCAGCTTTCATGCCGCACATGCAGGGCCAAGCTGCACAGATCATCTGAGGCAGGTCAAGCTTTGCAGATGGTGCCTGAGTGTGTCTGGGAAAGACTCTATGTATGCCCATTTCCAGAACAGAAATACCCATTTTGCCAAGGGACCCGGCGCTTCTGGGGACAGACTTTCTAGCTCTCATCTTGCTTTTTTACTCAAGACACTCCCCGCTGTAGCCTCCCAACCAGCCTTCAGTTTTCACATCGGGGAGCTCACCATGCTCACAGGATGACTTGGAGCTGTTAGGGGAACATGAGGTGTTCATGTCTCTGGAATGAGAACCCCCTAAGCTGTCTGTGTAGCGGGCCATAACCTCAGTCTCGGGCTGTTTTCACTTTTCTCTGAGCTCTATCTCAACACAGTGGATTCTGCCGGGTCCTGGAGCAGCTGGACTTTTGCTCCCTCTGCCGTTACTGGCTGGCCAGGCGGGAACCCGAGTTCCTGAACTATTTTAAAATTGACAGGGACACAGCTAAGTTACAAAGAACTAGAATGAGGTTTGCTTTTGCCTTCAGCAGAATCATTTATCCTAGAATTTCAGGCTGTAGGAGCCAGAGTCCCTTTTATGGCCTAATCTCAGTTCACCCTGAAGCTTGAGACTGCCAGGCAAAATAGTCTCCCCGTGCACAGGGCCTGTGCAAGCACAGTATCCAAGACTCCTTGAGAGAGTCCTGCATGTCTTCTGTGGAGGAAAACCTGAAACTTACCGCTCTCTTCATTCAGGGGAAGCCCAGAAAACTCCCAGTGGTTCTCAATCATCCTGTAGGGAGTGGGTCTCCAAGCAACAGAAAGAAACAGCCCTTTTACCAGTTGCTGTAGAAAAGGAAACAGCTTCCTTCCTCTCCTTACCTCCCCTCCCTCCCGCTCCCTCCCCCCACCACACACACCATCTTTAATTTCCTTCACAGAAAGCCCAAGCTGTAAATGTGTTAATCAAATAACACCTTAACATTTTCCAGATGTGCAGCCTGACATTTGAGCTGCTGACTTTTCAGCAGGGATAAGGGGATCTATTAATAGGGCAGGCTCTGGCATTGGGGGAGACTCTGTTACATTAAAAATTGACCACTTTGCATCACCTGGAATGTGAGCTGAGGCACAGGCAAGCCTTGTCCACAACGAAGGTGCTGGGAGTGGGGGTTGTTTTTCATCCTGTCTTTAAGCCTGTACCTGAGACATACACCAGAGAAAACAGTGGGATGGCGATGACTGGGTTGACCAGTAGCTTAGACACACTGGAGGTGGGGAGGGGGAAAGAAGGATTTGCAGGAGCAAGAATGAGACTCCTGGCCATCCAGGGCTGACAGTTTTTAGTACTGCCTTGGTCACATTTAGCATAGTGGCTTCATGGCAGGAGGTCTGTGGAAGGGAAACCTAAGGGGCATTGTTAGTGTCAGCCCCTTTTAGGGTCACAGCATTGACCCCAGCCTGCCTGGTCTAAATTTAGCACAACTGCCCCCGAGTGCTTGGGGTTTGAAGCCTGGCTGGCTGCCTTCCTCCAGCCAGGAGGGGTCTCTGGCCTCCTTAGGGAGTGGTTTGGCGCCTGGTTTCCCACAATCAAACAGGCTCCCAGTTCTTCAGGCCGGAAGCAGCTCTGCTGGGGGGTTGGGAGAGAGGAAAGGCTGCTTAGGACTGGAATGTGGGTCAGGTTATCACCCAGCCCTCTCCCCTTCACTTCCTGCTTGCGTGGAGGCTGAGGCCAATTCTCTGACATCCCTGCTCTGCGCCTTCAGGGGAGGGTGGTAGGATCCACTGGGGCTCCCAGCCCCTTCTCCAGTCTGCCATCTCCAACAGGGATGGCCAGCAGAGCTGCAGGCCAATGAGCTCAGGAATGATGGTGCTCTCAGCCTTCATAGACTTCCTGGCCTGCACACATGGCGCGCTGTTGAGTAGGGCTGGAATTACCTTTCTAGTTACTGCGGTAGCACTTTGTTCCCAGGCTGTTATCTTTATGTGAATTTGTACTAGCTCCCTCTGAGGCCACTGGTTCCTCATTGGGTATTGGGACTTTACCTCACAGTTTTGGGGACACCCCCCTTGGCTCCAGGCACTGGGCCTGCTACTCTCAGGAGATGTTAATGAATTGAAGGCAAGGTTGCAGGGAAGGGCTTTGACCTCTTCGACCCCCACAATTCCCTTATATTCCTGAGTGTCCTTTAGTTTAGGGAGTCGGTCTCCTCCAGATCTGATGGTAGGTCCATCTGGCTCAGCCCATGCAGGCATCTTCTAGTCTCTGGCTTCACTCACCAGTTCCAGGTTGTGCCCCCAAACGGGAGTTTTCCTCTGTGGTGAAGACAACCTGCCTCTGCCAGAAAGTTAAGAGCCCGCAAGAGCCATCGTTGGGGCAGCCCACATAGCCCGAGGAACCAGTTCCTCTCTGTGGTAGTAACTGTGCCCTGCACACTAGCAACGTGATTTATGGAAGAGAGGGAGGGTGAGAAGGGGAAATGGAGATGCTCTCTGCTTTCACAGCTATGAGGAAGTTGAATTTTATTGCCACGCCTCTGTTCCCAGGCCAAGAGTGAATTTGTATTTTGGGTGGAACTTAAACTGGATTAAAGGATCGGGTCACCTATTACCTGGGGAAAAGTATTTCTAATTTAAATATCTTGTCTTTAGTAGGAACTAATCTGGGTTATTCAGAGTGCAGAAAGCTGGTTGTGCCGAGGGCACTTGGTACCCGACTCATGTGGGTCACACTGTGCATTTAAGCTAGGAGCTGGGGAGGTCATTGTGGGTGACTGACAACGCACAGCTCTAACACACTGGCAGTAGGGGCAGAAAGGGAGCTGTGAGTGAGCTGGCATTAATGGCTATGTCGCTGGACTCCCACGTAGTCAACCATGGTTCGAGTCCCGGACCCGGTAGCTTAAACACACACCGGGCGTGTGTGCATGTGTGCCCAGGATCCTGAGAGGAGAATAGAGAAGGGATTGCCGCATGGCCATCCCCCCTGGGGGTGATTTCCTGCTTTCTGTCTCTGTCTCTCTCTCTGTCTGGCGAGTGCACACGCCCTATAGCAAAATCCTCTCCAAAAATAAAATAAAATAAAATAAAATAAAATAAAATAAAGTGAGTGGAGGGGCCAGTAGGTGGCATGGTGGTTAAGGCCCTGGATTCCCACATGGCTGGTCACAGTTTGAGCCGCCGACCTGGCGAAAAGAATACCAGGCAACTGTGCATGTGTGTCCACAATCCCAAGAGGAGAATGGAAGAGAAGGGATTGCAGTGTGGCCAGCCTCCCTGGAGAGTGATTTCTCTCTTTTCCTTTATCTGTTTCTCTCTGGTGAGCACATGTGCGCTCTGGCAAAAAGCTAAAACTAAATAAGTAAATAAAATAAAGTGAGTGGAAGCTTCAGCTTCTTGCTTGTCCTTGTAGCAAAGGACACTTTTCTAGGTCTGTCACAGCCCAGCCAGGCCTGCTGAGGAGAACTGTTCGTGTGGTGTGCAGCTGCAGACCCAGTACCTGCACGGATAAAGCACACTGCTATCCATCACCCAGCTGGGCAGGGGGCAGGGCACTGTTGTGTTTTTTGTGCAAACTAAGCCGGTTTTTAGAGTCTCATCTGTGCTGTTTAGTCTGTGGTTGGCGGGGAGTCGTGGCCTTCCTTACAATGCCCATTGCAATTACACGGCTGGGATCTTAATATTGTACCTCCGAGAAGTTGTCAGAGGAAGCAGAGAACCAGCTTCTGAGGATACTCAGAGAGTAAAATCCACAGATAGAGTGAAAGTCGCCTTTCTAACTGGAGGGCCAGACAGGTAAAGCAGAAATGTGGAAAGCTGAGGATCAGTCTTCAGGAAGTCTGTCTCTAGTTCAGTCTGAATAAAGAGGAGGAGGGGATCATTGACTTTTAAAGCCAAATCCTAAGTCTCACATGACCTCTGGTGATTCAAGTGAGCAAAAGATCAACCAAAAGACTGGACCAGACAATGGCACAGTGGTGAAACTTGACACTCTGCAAGGCTAACCCATAAAGGAAGATTCTGGGTTCATGTCTGGAGACCTCCCTGACTAAACATGTGTCCATGAGCTGGGGCTGGTTGAAACTGACAGTAGATTGTGTTATCAAGATCCCCTTAGATCAGCAGTTAGCATAATGGCTATGTCACTGGACTCCCATGTAGTCAACTGCGGTTCAAGTCCCGGACCCAGCAGCTTAAGCTCATGTGCCGGGTGTGTGTGTGTGTGTGCCCAAGATCCCAAGAGGAGAATGGAGAAGGGATTGTGGTGTGGCCATCCCCCCTGAGGAGCAATTTCTCACTTTCTGTCTCTCTGTCTCTCTCTGTCTCTCTGGCGAGCGCATGCACCCTATAACAAAAACCTCTCCAAAAAAAAAAAAAAAAGATCCTCTTGAGGATGCTGTCTTTATCTTTGTCTCTCTCACTCATAAATAAATTAACTCTAAGGGAAAAAAAAATATGAACCAGAAAGCCAAATAAATGCTCTTTCAGCCCAACAACTCTCCTTAACATTTCCTCTGTCATTTCGGAAGCCTCCTATCCTTGAGAATGCCTTTTGTTTTTAATTGCCCAAGGCCATGTGTACTTACCAGAGAGAGACAGAGACAGAGAGGGGAGGGACAAAGCATCCCCCAGTGGGGTGTGGTCACACTGCAATCCCTTCTCCATTTCTCCATCCTGCCGGGATTTGGAGCATGCACATACATGTGCCAGCAGGTTTTTCAAGCCACTGGGGCAGAATTCGAATTGTGATCATGTGAGATTTGGCTCATTTAGTCACTCACCGATGAGAGCAACCCAAGAATACCTTCTGACATATTGAGATGGAATTAAAATGAACCAGTCCTCAAATCCTAGCACTGCAAGGTGATCTTGAGAAAAATCCCTCTATTTCTCTTAATCTCTTATTCTGATTTTTTAAAAAGTTTGTTTATTTCTTCCATAAGAGATGGGTAGAAGAAGAGAGAAAGGGAGGAACAGACAGGCACCCCAATAAGGTTTTCACACCCTGACCTACCCCTGTTCTCGGCTGCCCTGGCTCTTGGGCACATGTGTTCCCAGTGTGCTCAGGGAGGTCTTGGGACACAAACCCAGGACCTTTCCCATATGGGTCCAGTTATGCTACCACTGCTCACCACTACCTGGCCCCTAAACTTCTTATTCAGAACTTGTAAAACCAAAATAAAATCTCACTTTCCCACTGACCAGAGGGGCCCGTTCCCGGCCTCAGCTGAGACCATGCATGTGCACATTCTGTGAAATGGAAAGCAGTTAGGCAAGGACCAGCATTGAAGAGGGGATGTGTCACTCAGATTGTGCCCATGGGCGGGGCTGCTATAATGCTGCCTTCACTCATACGTTTCCTAGGCTAGTGAGGACTGGGGATGGGCCAGCTTCTCTTCCTTCCAGGGTGCGCCCCTCCCCCTGCTTCCATGAGACCGGAGCCCCAGGTCTATGCCTTCCTTGTCCATTCTACTTATTGCACCTTCGGCTTTGACCTTTACGAATGTTTACATGGCCTGGTTCCATGGTACAGCAGTATTGTGGTATGCAAGAGAAGCTGGATCCCACATGGCAACTGTAGTTTGAACCCCCAGTGCAGTCAGTCTGAGACTCACCAAGCACATGCACGAGTGCCCAAGGTCCAAAGAACTAGAAGCCTGAAGGAAGGAGGTTGTGGCATGACCAGACCTCGTGGAGCGTTCTCTCTCTCTTCTCTCTGTCTCTCTTCTATGCGTGTGCACACACACAAACATACACTATTATGAATAATGAAAGGAATTTTGAAAAGAACATTTAATGAAATGATTCTGTTTGCCACATTAGCAAGTGTAACTTCCTAATGGTGCTTAGCTTTAACTAAAATTAACATTTAAGAATCTGGAGTAGGGAAGGATTAGGGAGATTAGAGGTGCCTTAGGGTCTATTTTCGGTCTTTCCTAGAGCTTTTGCCTTTAATGTCATCATGTTCATTTCTTTTCGCCTGGAAATCAAAATCTCACCATCACCTCCTGCTCTTTCCCCCCCCAAAAAGTCATTCTGCTCCCAGAAAGGATTTAATATTGGTCATTTACACCTCAGTGTAAGATGGCTTCATAATAATGAACATTTGCCTTAAGCATTTTATAATTTACATAGTACTTTTAAATATAATTTCTAATTTAATTCTCAAAACAGATTTGGGAGACACTAGTCTTGCTACAAAGGAATTATATTCTCAGCAGAGTCCCACAATTGTCCTGCATAATGCCTGGCAGAACTTTAATGAGTAGAGCCAAAAGAAAAAAAGAAAGATCCCAAAATCTGGTCTTTGGACTCTGAACTTGTGTTACCACATTTTCTATATTATTTAAATTGAGAAAGGAGCTCCAACAACTATGCTGCGAATAAAGCCATATTCACTTGCTTTACATAACTATGAAGTGCTTTTTGGTAAACTATGGCAGCTTTAGGTATAACAAGCCCAACAGGGCATGTTAAAAATAGGCCTAAAACCAGATTCTGGTACTCATTCAAACATTTATTGAATAAGCATTTGAAAAAAATAGAATAAAGAAGTCTCAAGTCGCTAAGATTCTAGAGGCTCCAGCCCCACCTTTGCATAGAGACAGCTGTGAGAATTTACAAAGTCAGGATTCTGTTACTTTTTAGTGGAGGTTAAACAACAAAGTCCTCTGAATCAAAGGCAGGAAGTGGGACCATTTAATTCTCCAATTTCAAACACCATCCCTAAGAGTATATAAACCAAAAGGCCCCTCTGTCCTAAATATCCTTTTCATCAAAGCATGGGAATATCTCTAATCCTCAAATCTGACCACCACCAATTTCACTGATTTCTAACATTTATTATGTTAATTGACAAGCTACTAATTTCACTAATGGAAACCCATCTCTCACCTTAATTGTAACAATTAGCATGGCCTTAGGCATCAGGGGAGTTAAAGACAGCTCAAGTACTAAATGAGACCACTTGGGGAGCCCAGGAGTTCTGATTATATCCAAGTTGACCACACCTTGACTATAAGTTTCTTATTAAGGGGACCAGCAGTTAGCATAACGGCAGTGTCGCTGGAAGAGAACATAGTTAACCACGGTTTGAGTCCCGGACCCGGTGGCTTAAACTCACACCGGGCGCGTGTGCGTGCGTGCCAAGATCCCGAGAGGAGAATGGAGGAGAAGGGATTGCAGAGTGGCCATCCCCCCTGGGGGGTGATTTCTTGCTTTCTGTCTCTCTGTCTCTCTCTGTCTGTCTGGCGAGCGCATGCGCCCTATAGCAAAAACCTCTCCAAAAAAAAAAAAAAAGAAAGAAAGAAAAAAAAATTCTGATTAAGATGGTTTTCTGTCTCTGAAATGTAATTTAAACTAATTTCAGAAACACACAGCTGTATTATATTGTCTCTGTCCAAGTATTTTTAAGTAAATTGTAGACATCCTAACCAGCTATTTGCTATTCTAGGAAGCCTGAAGGAGGACAGGTACGTGTGCCACAGTGTTAGGGCTCCACCTGTAGGGTCAAACGGAACAACCACAAGATCTCCTCACAGGCCCCTTAGCACTCTAGCTTTTCTCTGACCTTAGAAAACCAAGTACAGTGGCTCTTTTCATATGTTCATTTTATTTTTTGCATTGAGGCAATAGTTTATTTCAGAAAGCACTTTCCAGTTGATTTCACGAGTCTGCATCTTATCTAAATCTAGATCAGGTTCATCTTATCTGAAACATGGAGGAAAGTTTGGTCTTTTTTATGTTCAAAGAGAACAATAACCATGTTTTGTTTTAAACAAGACATCATATAATGATACCAAGCCCAGCCTCCTGCCAAATTTGGACATGTGGGATTTCCTGCCCATTTCCATTTACCTGGCGGCTTTGATCACATCGGGCCGTCATGCATGAAGACAA
>NW_006159542.1:1347211-1388323 GCF_000334495.1 Tupaia belangeri chinensis
AGTAGAATTCAGGAATTTGCTCTTTTGTTGTAATTGTTGTCCAACTTAACAAAAACTTAGACCTCTGGCCCATGATATGAATCTGTAACACACAATTGTTTCTAAATATCTCTACCCTGATTATTTGGATTTAGAGATGCTGTTCTCTGAAGTAGATAGAATTTGAGTATCAGGAAGAGTTTTTTGAATTTATGGAATGATGAGAAGAAGGGCACAAGGCCTCATGTGACTCCCGTAAAGGTCCTCTTTTTTTTTTTCTGTTTTTACCCTCCAATGTCTAGACTTAAGATGTATTTAGAAAGGGATAATTTTAAACTGTGATCCCCAATTTTTTTTTTTTAAGATTTTTTTTTTTGCCATATGGCTTGTGTGCTCATTGGAGAGAGAGAGAGAGAGTATTGGTCTGTTTATTCCAGTAATAACTTTCCATAGAGTAGGCTAATTTTGGGCCTAGATTTATTTGAATTTGAATGGCTGCCATTAAGTTTCAGGCATTGGATTTTTCTGTAACTCTTACTAATGCATGAGAAGAAGTTTTGGACAGATGTCTTACCAAAAATAATAATAATAATCATAATAAAGTTTAATTAAGAGATTTAAAAGAGCAATCAAAACTTATTTGACATGCCTGTTTTGGTCATTCTGAAGATAACTGAACCACTAGTTAATGGTGGTTAAAGATAAAGACAACTGATGTGGTGGTTAAGGCTCTGGATTCCCATATGGCCAACCACAGTTCTAGGCCTGGACCCTGTGGCTTGAAACTCATGCTGGGGGCATGTGCATGTGTGCCCAAAATTCCAGGAGGAGAATGGATGAGAAGGGGTTGTGTGTGGTCATATCCACCCCCCACTCCCACCCCTGGGAGGTGATTTCTCACTTTTCTTCTCTCTGACTCTTTCTCCAGTGAACACACATGCCCTATGGCAAACAAACACACTAAAAAGAAAAAGAGAGAGAGAGAGTGATCAACAATTACATTAAATATTTATAATAATAATTATTATTTCTATTATACATACTACATATCAGATTTTGACAAAGCCAAGACCTAGAATGGAAGAATATCAGAGATCAAAATGTGTTGGTAAAGGAGGAATACTCTGATATTTTTTATTTCCAGAGAGAGAGTATATATTATTGGGTCATGGAAAAAGTCCTGACGTGGGACCAGCAGTTGGCGTAATGGCTATGTTGCTGGACTCCCAAGTAGCCGACCACAGTTCGAATCCCTGACTCAGTGGCTTAAACTCTCGCTGGGCGCACGTGCACGTGTGCCCAAGATCCGGAGAGGAGAACGGAGGAGAAGGAATTTCTCCTGGCCATCCCTCTTGGGGGGTGATTTCTTGCTGTCTCTCTATCTCTCTCCTTCTAGTGAGCACACGTGCCCTATAGCAAAAACCTTCCCCCCCCAAAAAAAAAAACAAATAGAAAATGTCCTGATGTATTTTTGCATAGGAAAAATACGTCATGAGTTTTCAGACCACTCAATACTGGACTGATTTAAGTCTGAAGGAAATGTGGAAAACATGGGACAAAGGAAATTTTCCAGATCATGGATAACCATGAAAGTCTCTCAAATTTCTGACAGCAATGCATAGCACGCAGGATAAACACCCACGTTTTACTAGATGCTATGGTTTGGATAATGGTCTGTCCTGCAGAGGTTTTTGTTTTGAACTATGGCCCCTAATGTTTGTGTTGGGAGGTGCTGATACCTTTAAGAGAAGGACCCGCCTTCTATGTGGGCAGACACCACTCAATTGGCTGGGAGTGATTGTGGGCGGGACAAACAGGAAGTGGAAGAGTCTATTTCCTCTTCCTGCTTCCTGTCTTCACTGTCTGCCTTCCAGTCTGTTTCAACCTTGTTGTGAGGCCTGACCCATGTTCTTGGACTTCCCAGACACCAGAACCATGAGGAAATAAACCTCTGCTCTATATAAATCTCCCAATCTCAGGTATTTCTGTTTAGCCACACCGTAACGGATTAATACATTAGTTCTCGTGAACAAATCCGTAATTATCCACTTTCCTTAGAAGGATTTTTCATTAATCCCCTAAGAATCATTAAAGTGGCATTTTAATATTATGTTCTAAGTCTTTAAATTGTTGAAAAAAGTAAGTTAACAGTATACTATATTGCAGTTTTGCCCTATACTATGTCAGAAATATCAAACTTACTATAAACTTGAAAAGCCGACCAAGGTATTAGTGAAATACTTAAATTCATTCAATTAAATTCATACTTTACCACTGGAGATCTCAGAGACAAACCAGAGTCCTTCTATATAAAAGAAAATTTTATTCTAAAAATAGAAAATTAATCTTACTAATAATGCCAAATAACAGAATTGCCAGATAACTGATGTTTTTTTAAAAAAGATATTTAAGAACATTAAGAAGATCTGGTTTTCTTATTTAACTGCAAATTAGAGATATAAAATGTTTCAGAAAATAGAAAGAAGGTAAACTTTGCAAAGCAATACTCCTTAACTAAGAAGTTTTGCTGCAGCTTGAAGATCGGAACTGTGCAGTCAGTGGCTTTGGTTATGGTGTTTATAATGCACATGTTCAATTATAGCCATGGCAGTAGGACACAGTAGCCTGTACAGAGCCATTGAAGGGCTCTACTATTTGCTAATATTTTATTTTGGAAAGATTTTCCCCAAAATTTCTTAGCTCCAGAATAATTGCATTACATGTGGCAGAGAATCACGTGTTTTTAAGAAGAAGATTTGTTCATGCAAAATAACTTTTTACAATTGGGGGGACACATATAACCCCATTACATAGCCTTCAGCAGTTTACTATGAAGTATGAAGTATATTGGAAGACAGTTAAAATAACTATCAACTCTTTTCCACTTTAAAAGACAAAGTTTAAAAATGGAACTAGCATGTAGTGGTTTCTTTTCCCTTTTATTCATGATAGAATACATGCAGTTGAGAATGAGAGAGAGAGAGAGAGAGAGAAAGAGAGGGAGAGAGAGAAGAGAGAGAGAGAAGCACCTCCGCAGGGACAGGTCACACCATGATCCTCTTCCTCCAGTCCTGCAGCCTATTGGATCCTGGCACTGACATGTTTGCCCAGGGTATTTTGAGCTGACTGGGCTGGGATTTGAACTGCTCATTGCCATGTGGGATCTGGCATTTCTTTAGTAATGCATTACTACTGCACCTCAGGGCTGGCCCAGAAACTAGCATGTATTGAACACCCAGTGAACAAAGTGGAATCTGTAAATTGGAGAGCATTAGATACTCATTACCAGAACAAAACCAATATTTACAGGATTATTGAAAGGGAAATCTCCAATTAAAGTAACTTATCACTGTTTTATTTTTCCAGTTTTTCTTCCTGTTACTTATGAGTTAATTTCTTCTTTTTTATATAGTAATTTTTTTCATGATAGAAACTATGTACATGCACGAGTATGAACATGAGAGAGAGAGAAGGGCCCTCTAGAGGGTCTTGAGACACCACAATCCTGTTTTTCCAGCTCTGTAGCTCATCAAGATCTTAGACACACAAGCATGCATTATACATGCTTTCAAGCCGATCCTGGGATTTGAACATGAGGTCAGCCATGTTGTGGCTTCCAGCACTACAGTTCAGGTTGCTACCTACTGCACCACTGAGCCCGACCAAGTTATGAGTTAATTTCTCAGCGTTCACAACGTACGAGATGGAGTATTTAAGCCTGATTTTTGTTTTCTCTTTATTTCAGAAACCTCCCCAGCTTTCTGAGGATGATATCCGGTTAAAAAGCGAGCAAGACAACTATAGTGCCAGCCTTCTGGAGCCTGCTCCCAGTTCTCTTCCTCCAGACCACAAAAACATGGAAATTGAGGTGTCTGTTGCAGAATGTAAAAGTGTTCCTGGAATCACCTCAACTCCACATTCCATGGACCACCCCTCCCCTTTCTACTCACCCCCACACAATGGCCTCCTCACTGATCACCATGAATCCCTGGATAACGATGTGGCCAGAGAGATCCGCTATCTAGACGAGGTGCTAGAGGCCAACTGTTGTGATTCCGTTGTGGATGGAACTTACAACGGCACATCTTCCCCAGAGCCAGGTGTGGCGATCCGAGTGGGCAGCCTGAGCCCACCTGCCCACACCAGCATCCAGCCAGAACCCACTGAGAGAGCATCTGGTAGGCAGGTGCCTCCTCCCATTGATCTCAATAAAGGCAACACCGACACCATGGCGGAGGGGGAAAGAGCAAATGGCCACTCCCCAGCGCAGCCCAGGGAGGTACTGGGGGACAGCCTTCAGGTCCCTGTGAGCCCCAGCTCCTCAACTAGCTCACGGTGTTCCTCCCGAGATGGGGAGTTCACACTCACCACGTTGAAGAAGGAGGCCAAGTTCGAGCTGCGTGCCTTCCATGAGGACAAGAAGCCCTCTAAACTCTTTGAGGATGACGAGCATGAGAAAGAGCAGTACTGTGTCAGGAAAGTGAGACCTTCAGAAGAGATGCTGGAGCTGGAAAAGGAGAGGAGAGAGCTCATCCGGAGTCAGGCCGTGAAGAAGAATCCTGGCATTGCCGCCAAATGGTGGAATCCCCCCCAGGAAAAAACCATTGAGGAGCAGCTGGATGAGGAACATCTGGAATCACACAAAAAGTACAAGGAGCGCAAGGAGAAGAGGGCACAGCAGGAGCAGTTGCTGTTGCAGCAGCAATTGCAGCAGCAGCAGCAGCAGCCACCCCCACCCCCAGTGCAGCTCTGCACAGCCCCTGCATCCCCTCACGAACATTCAAGCATGCCCGAGAATGCCAAGGAGGACATCGTCACAGAGCAGATAGATTTCTCTGCTGCTCGCAAACAGTTCCAGCTGATGGAACATTCCAGGCCAGCGGTGGCCAAGGGCCAGAGTACACCCAGACTGTTCTCTATCAAGCCTTTCTACAGGCCTCTGGGGTCAATGCACTCGGACAAGCCACCTACCATCACGAGACCAGCTTTCATGGGAGGACCTCCAGAAGACAGTGGCACATCAGCAGCCAAAGGGCAGAAAGCCCCCTGTGCCCTGGAGACCCAGATGGCGGGAGGGGGACAGGGTAGTACAGCCCCTCAGGGCAAGGAAGGGCCCTATAGTGAGCCCTCTAAACGTGGGCCCTTATCTAAACTGTGGGCAGAGGATGGAGAGTTCACAAGTGCCCGGGCCATCCTCACTGTGGTCAAGGATGATGACCATGGGATTTTGGATCAGTTTTCAAGATCAGTCAACATCTCTTTGACCCAAGAGGAGCTCGACTCTGGTTTGGATGAACTGTCAGTGAGGTCCCAGGATACCACCGTCCTGGAGACTCTGTCCAATGATTTCAGCATGGACAATATCAGTGACAGTGGGGCCTCCAATGAGACAACCAATGCCCTCCAGGAAAACTCACTGGCCGATTTTTCTCTGCCCCAGACTCCACAAACTGACAACCCCTCAGAAAGCCGAGGAGAAGGTGTCTCCAAATCATTTAGTGATCACGGTTTCTATTCTCCTTCTTCCACGCTGGGAGACTCTCCGTCAGTTGACGACTCCTTGGAATATCAGGCTGGTATCCTGGTACAGAATGCCATTCATCAAGCCATAGCTGAGCAGGTGGATAAAGCTATATCCAAAACCAGCAAGGATGGAGCAGAACATCAGGGACCTGAAGCAACTGTAGATGAAGCTGAAACCAGCGCTTCTGGCTCAGAGAAGCCTCAGAGCATGTTTGAGCCACCTCAGGTGTCCTCTCCCGTTCAAGAGAAAAGGGATGTATTACCAAAGATCCTGCCTGCAGAAGACAGGGCACTCAGGGAAAGGGAACCCCCACAACCACTGCCAACCGTGCAGCCAAGTGGCCCAATAAACATGGAGGAGACCAGGCCAGAAGGGGGCTATTTTAGCAAGTACTCAGAGGCTGCTGAGCTGAGAAGCACAGCCTCCCTCCTGGCCACTCAAGAATCTGACGTCATGGTCGGGCCCTTCAAGCTGAGGTCAAGGAAGCAGCGGACTTTGTCCATGATCGAAGAAGAGATCCGAGCAGCCCAGGAAAGGGAAGAGGAGCTGAAGAGGCAGAGACAGGTCTTGCAGAGTACACAGAGCCCCAGGGCAAAGAATGCCCCATCGCTGCCCTCCAGAACATCGTGTTACAAAACTGCCCCAGGTAAGCAAAGTACCTCATACCAGAGAGATGCTGTGGACATCTGCCTTTGCTGATTCCAGCATGTGGGTTTCTAGGTGGAGCCTCCTCTGTGTGTGCGTCAGGAGAGCCCTGGCACAAGGATTTCAGGATTTCAGGGACTTGCAACATGAGTGTGAGTGTGTCCTTAGGAGGAACCCTGAACCTGAATGGTTTGTCCCTTCCTAGCAGATGTACTAGCTCCTTTCTTGTGCTGCTTTGGTTTTGGTTTATTACAGAGATTTGTCTTTTATTTGACATAGAACCAGAGTGTGCCCGTGTGTACCCTGTGTTTGAGTCAGAAGCTTGACCCTGAGTATCTGTACTTGAGTCAAGCCCATCTGACTTGGGCATGTGCTAGACTAACCCTATTTGAGTGATGAGCTTTACTAACCATGATAGTTGAGACTCAGTGTACCAGATTGACTCACGGAGGGTGTTTTTGTCCGTCTTTTACATGATTGTATTCCTCTTTCTATAAGTCACCATAAAGCAATTACTATGGAATCAGGGGTGTCTTACCCACCCTTGTCATATGACCCATTTAGAGTAGTTAAGTTACTATAAGCAAAAGCAGGTCTTTAGTTCCCTTCCATTGCTGGGGCAGACCCTTTCTTGCGTACTTTGTATAAATGACTGATGTTCATTAGAGGGGCAATTGTTGCTGCCTTTAAGGATAACAGTGTTTTTATTTACCCTGTGGGTATGATGGCAACAGGGATCCATGGATCCTACCATAGGAAAGTGCTGCTCAGAGTGCAATCTGAGCTAGTCCATGAACTGTTTGTCAGGGATCCATGCTAGGATGAATACAGACAATGGGAGTAAGCGTTGGAAAACTCTGTAGCAATCTGATACTGTCCTGAAATCCAAGCGTGGGGTTTTGTATCTTATACAAGCGTTGGTCTACAGTGGATTGGAGAAGGGGGAACTGATCTTTTACCAGAGATAATTTAAGAAGTGTTGCCCTAAAACATAATTATTGGAATTTAACTTGGTCTGTCCAGATTTTAGTCCTATCTTGACTCTTGACTGCCTGTCAGGTCTACAAGGATACAAGATGATTCTTCTTATTATTAATTTTTAAATACTGAAACTACCTGAAACCTAAAAAAAAAAAAAAAAAAAAAAAGAGAGAGATTCTAAATTAGTATTTTATTCTTAAGCTCTTGAGAGTAAATTGCCAACACGATGCCCAGTTGCTCTCAGTTTTGTCAAATGTCCCTCACTTTGTGTCTGTCTGGTGCTTTCACAGATTGCCACCAGGTCATACAACCTTGGTGGGATATACCACAGAACTGGTACTGTATTCTCACAGTATCCAGACAGGTAGAAGTACATAGTATCAGTTTGTTCCATTAGAGGGAGACTTGTGTTAACTTCCTTTTTTTTTTTTAAGAGGTTTTCGCTATAGGGCGCGTGTGCTCGCCAGACAGACAGAGAGAGACATAGAGACAGAAAGCGAGAAATCACCCCCCAGGGGGGATGGTCACGCTGCAATCCCTTCTCCTCCATTCTCCTCTCAGGATCTTGGGCACGCACGCACACGCGCCCGGCATGAGTTTTAAGCCACTGGGTCCGGGATGCGAACCACGGTCGACTATGTGGGAGTCCAGCGACATAGCCATTACGCTAACTGCTGGTTCCCAGACTTGTGTTAACTTTGATTACTTGTTAGTCTTGATCACTTGATTGAAAAGAGTCTACCACGATTCTCCATGGTAAAGTTACTTTTTCCTTTTGTAATAATAAATATTTGTGGGAAGGTATTTTGGTACTGTGTAATCTTCACTACTTATAAGACTTTAAATGGCTGATTTGTTTATGTCAGTGAGATCTCATGGATTCCTATTATATTCGATGGGTCGTAATCCATTTCTTTTATTGTATTTAGCCTTTATTTGTTTAGATATAGCTCGTGGAAGCCCTTTCAAGCTATCTTCCGTGTCTTTTTGAGATGTCTCCATTATTCCTGGTATCACAAGGTGTTCCAGTTTCATTTTATACTTTCCCAACCCTGGAGTCGGCCATTTTTCCAGAGAATGCCAGTTCCTTTTAGTGGAGAGCAGCATTTAGAAACCAAGACCTGGGTGCTAGGTGTGCTGTCTGCTACTGGATTGTCAAATCTCCCAGGCACTCCCAGTGGACAGAATTAGAGAATATCCTCTTTCTGTCTGTCTTGAAACACATGAGTTTACTTAACACCTTTAATTCTAATTTAATATGAGGTTCATGCATGTCTTCTTTCCATATTTACATACCTGTCTCCTAATCTTCAATACAGTTATTACTTGAATTCTGTCCCCCCTTATGTAGCCAATCTCTCTCTCTCTTTTTTTTTTTCCTCACCAAATTTGGGCTCTAACATCACTTTCTAGGTAGCCACTGTCACTACTAACACCCTATGTCACTTGGGCTCCAACACCTTTTTGCTGGGTCGCTGCTGTTTCTTGCCAACCCTATTCTGGCACCAGCACACATGGCTGGATCACTATGGCTCCTCCCACCCCCTTCTACTGCACCGTCTTATTCAGTACCACCTAGTGACTTTGGGACTGAATTGTTTCGGAAGGAAAGGGAAGGGAGGAGGAAGGTGAAGAACATAGTACAGTAACTTTCTTGATAAGATTTTTAACTCCTTCAGTTCACAGGCCACAGTGCCAGCAGAGTGCTTAAGACAAGAGAACTTTTAGGGAAGATTTTGCCCAGCCTTAACACGGATGAGTTAGCTTTTCCCAAAGATCCTTAGTTGTCAAATTCACTTTAAATGTTTCGTTAAAAGCTGGATTGGCATGACAATACTATTCTGTATAGTGTCCTGGAAAAAAGTCTTCATATCACTTGATTTCAGGCCAAGCTGAGGAGCCTCATTTGTAAGTCAGTGATGCTAAAGGGCCTGTGTAAGAGCTTGTGGTCTCACTGAAAGAGGGAGGTTCTGCAGGTGTCTTCCCTTTCTGCTCACATGGAAGGCAGGTCATGTGACCCTACTCCTACCAGTTATAGTCAGCTCTACCCCCTACCTAAGCACCCATTTGCATTATTTCACTATAGAGCCTTCTCTAAAGTTCATATGCTCAGTGGACATCCTGGTTCATCCATTGCTTATAACAATGGACTGGGTAGTTTATAAAGAGCAGAAACTTATTCTCACAGGGAGCCAGCAGATTTGGTGTCTGGTGGGGACCCATATCCTGTCATAGATGGTGCCTTGCTATGTCATCACATGGTAGAAGGGAGGACGGTAGCTCTCTGCGGTTTCTTCTACAAGAGCCCGAATCCCATTCCTGAGGACTCAGTGCTTGTGATTCAGTCACCTCTCAAAGATCCCACATATTAACAGCATCGCATTGGTGACCGAGTTTCAACAAAGACTTTTTGAGGGGACACAAACTTCAGATGGTAGCAGTGGGTATTTTTAGTTTTCTCTACTCTGTCTCTTTATTGAATCCCTCACTATAT
Source organism: Tupaia belangeri chinensis (assembly GCF_000334495.1). NCBI lineage: Eukaryota > Metazoa > Chordata > Mammalia > Scandentia > Tupaiidae > Tupaia > Tupaia belangeri. Next base: position 1,356,835 of record NW_006159542.1, read on the forward strand.
CACCCCTAATTTACTTCTGACACATGAACAATGGTCTAATATAAAGATATTTCAATACTTTACCCTTGTTCACTCCCCCACCCCTGCTGTCTGTGAGGCTTCCCCACCAGAATTGAGATTAGAGTCCTAATGTTTGCCCTGGGGGCATTCCAACAACTCATTCCAATTTCCCCTGCACTTCTCTATGTTCATACTGACCTCCTCTCCCAAATTCCATCCTCATAGGCTGACTTCTGTCCTTTTAGAAAGATGGTAATTCATTCACCCAAGTTGATACTCTGCTCTAGTCTGGTTATTGTATTAAATACAATCATAATAATGATGTGTAAGCATCTTTGTTTAAAAAGAGAATTATTTATTTCTTTAATTCCATTTGTTTTTGTTATTATGATTATTTAATTTGACCAGACAGAGAGAGAGAGAGAAAGGGAAAGTGAGAAAGCAAGCCACCAGGTTTGGTACTCAAATTGCGGTCAGCCATATGGGAATCCAGTGCTTTTAACCACCACACCACCTGCCAGCCCCAATGTATGCATCTTATTCCTTCCTGTTTATCTCTAGAACATTTAAAGTAGTTCTGCAGGTTCCTGGATTTAGAACATGGATTGAATGAAACCAAATGCAAGGTGCAATTTTCTTTCCATCCATGCTTAGAAAACTTCAGGGTATTGATTGGGCAGCCAGCCTCCAAATCTGTGATCAGGGAGGGGGCTGACACATTACTCCAAGCAGCCAAACTGGACTATTCATGGCCAGGGTCAGAACTGCTGGCCTCTGCTTTGGTTTTGTGAATGGAGATACTGCTAAATTCTACTGCACTGCACATTTCCTGCCAGAAGTGACTCAGCTGGTTTGTCCTGTGACTCAGATTGGTGATTTGATATTAGGTGATGAAATATTTAATTTTTAACTTCTCTGGTGGAAATAATGTTGACGACATACTAGAGTCATAAAAAATTAAGGCAAACAAAATTTACTGGGGTCCAGATTTAGAGATTCATTTCCTGAACCAGGGCCAACCTGAACACACTGGGTACCATTACATACCTGAATCTGGAAGTCTGGGGCAGGAAGACTGGGACTCAACAAGACTTTGTCAAAAATGCCTAGCTTCTCCCTCCATCCCTCCCTCTCTCTCTTCTCCTCCCTTTTCCTAGCTTTCTCCTTATCTTTCTCATAAAGGGAGGAAAAATCTACTGAGAACCAAGATGTGATTAAGAAGAAGAAATAGTCTATTGTGCCCCACTGAAAAGTTACCTAGACATAAACCCCATTCCTCCCCAGGTGTTGAAAAGATATTTGTTTTAACTTTAAGTTTTCTTGCCTTTAATGATGGAAAATAGGGTCAGCCAAGTGGCATGGTGGTTAAGGCGGCTGGATCCCACATGATCGATTGCATGGTTCAAGTTCTGGACTCAGCAACTTGGAAAGTACATGGGGCATGTCTGTGTGCATGCCCCACATCCCAGGAGGAGTATGGAAGGAAGGTGATTGTGGCTTGTCTATCCCCCCTGGGTATGTGTGTGTGATTTCTCACTTTCCCTCAAAAAAAAAAAAAAAAGATGGAAAATAATATGAGTTCTATTTTGCCAATGATATAGTCATTTTCGAAGACCAATTATGTAGACATTTTATCTTGTTGGTTTCCTATTTGACTGTTAAAGGAAGAAGGTCTACTTAATAGAGACATTTGTTCATATGGAGTTGAATATATTGAACAGTGCTTGCCCTCAAGGAACTTAGAATTTAATCAGAAAAATATCATTAAACAAATCTGGCAATTTTATGACCAGGAAGCACAGAGACTTCTAGGAGCACAGAAAGACCACCGTAGTAGAAGGATGAAGTCTCCCTTGATTGGGAAACTACTATGTAAGCAAGCTGACTAAAGGGGTAGAAGTTGAGCTAAGGAGGTAGGGAAGATTGTTCCAGTCAGAAGGAAGGCACCTAGAAAGACTCAAAAGGTGACTTAGTACATTTGAGATATTTAAATAAGGCCAGGGTAGGTTAAAGGAAGAGATTTTAAAACAGAGCAGAAGTTGATTTTGAGCCAGATAGCAAGGAGCTACATTAATTATGTTAAGGTTTTTTGACCTTAACTTTATCCTGTGGTCAGTGGGAAGCCAATGAGATTTTCAAAGGGGTAATCATCTCCTCACATTCTCAAGCTGTCTTGCTTTCATCTGAGAGTTGATACACTAAAAGTCTCCCTGCTTCCATGAGTTCATTTCCCAGGCTTGGGCTGAGCGCTTTTTGTAGGAACACTTCTGAAGATCATGCCGCCATCTTGACAAACGCTCTAATTCTAAGAGGTCATGGTCAAGAGGGGTGCACGTGTGCGCCTTCTGCTGATGGCATTTAGAAGTAGAGAATAAAGGAAGTACCTCGGTAGGCGCTTGATCCTGATTTGAATTTCCCTGCACACTGCTGCAAAATGCCTGTGAGGGGAAATTTTGCAGGGAAGTGGGAGAGAAATACCCAAGCATTTTATTGAAGTTGTCATTTAAAACTTTTTGAAGTATATTCATATTGGGACAGTTCTCACTTTAGTACTTATGTCTATTATTAGGTATCATAGTTTCACTTCTGAGTTCCGAGTGTGCCAGAAAAACCCAGTTAGTTAGGTGATGATTAGGGTAACTTTTTGAAATAGTTCCTGTTTCTATGCCAGATACTTAATGGATCTACCTGGTCAGATCATTTTCCCAGTGAGATGGTGCATTATGGAGAATGGTCGAAGAAAAGGTCCAGATACGAAGTTCCATCTCCAAGCACAGTGACTTGCTCCATGCCAAAGGGGAGCCAGAAAAGGCCAAATTTCCTGAGATGTCCTCAGTCTAAAGTGGAAGACCCTGTGTTGGCCACCCACAGAAGGATTCCATCACAGACATAGGTTGGAGAGGGCTCTCCTTTAGAGAAGAGCAGTACCTCCCTTCCCTGTAGCTTTCAGGGGCCCAGCTGGCTGTGTAGAATGATCTAACCCTTAATGTGGAGAGCTCACAATGGTTACTAGCCACTATCATATTTCCTGAACATTCTCTAACAAGTCTAATCCTAGTACCTATAATTGTCAAGACTTTAATGCTGTGTACAGTAATATTTTATGCACATTTTCTCATTTCCTATTGAATCCTCCTTCAGTCTTCTAAAATATAGTGCAAATTATCTGAACCTATGCAGCCAGACATATTTCCGAAGTAAAACATTTTCTAATTTTAGGAAGTCACAATTATTTTAGAACAGTAATGCATATACTACTTCATAATTTAATTTACTTATTATTATTTTAAAAAGAATAATAGTTCCCTCAGAGTGCTCACCAGAGAGAGAGAGAGAGAGAGAGAGAGAAGGAAAGGGAGAAAGCAAGCTTCCAGGTCTGGGACTAGAACCACAGTTGGCCATGTGGGAGTCCAGCACCTTTAACCACTACACCACCTGCTGGCCCCAACAATAAATTTACTATTATTTAACACAGTTGGTGGATTCTGAGACAGTATCTGTCACCAAATTTTTTGGGGGAGAGGTTTTTGCTATAGGGTGTGTGTGCTCACCAGAAAGACAGAAAGAGACAGAGAGACAGAAAGCAAGAAGTCACCCCCCAGGGGGGATGGCCACATCGCAATCCCTTCTCCTCCATTCTCCTCTTGGGATCTTGGGCACGCACGCACATGCTCCCAGTGTGAGCTTAAGTCACTGGGTCTGGGGCTCGAACCGCTGTCAACTACATGGGAGTCCAGCAACATAGCCATTACACCAATTGCATCCCAGTTAAGTTAAATTTTTGTTACAAAACAGGAAGACTTAGTTACACTAGGTGGAATAATAAAGACCAAGAAGAACCTCCTGCCAGCTCACATCAGGTTGTGCTGCCAGATAAGTTATGAAAAACTTGCTTTTCAGAACCTTTTTAGATTTTGGAATTATACACGAGGGCTTGTGGACCTGTAATAGTATTCCCTTTCAAAGAATTAATACAAAAACCCAGAGAAATTACATTAACTTGTTTGAGGTCACTCAGCTAGAAAGTAGTAGAGCTTGGTTTCAAACCAAGGCTTATTTGTCTCCAGAACCCATGTTCTTTCTCCTGCCCTCTCCTGCCCCACTGTTGAACCTGCCCCTCTGCCCTTGAAGTCCATGAGATGGATAGCGACAGCTCCTCTCTCCTCTCTACTCTCTAGAATGATTGAGCTCGGTCTCTCTCTACTGTCTTCTGGTCTCAGGCCTGACCTCTACATTTTCTTGAGGCTTTCCTAATCTTCCTTTTTGGAGCCCTGGGATCTTCTGGTTACAGTGGCCTGGGTATCTGAGTTTCATTCTTAGATATCATGAAATAATGTTACCCTAGTGACCTGAGATGGTTCCTTTATGTTTTCAGAACTTAATTATAATGCCCCAGATTACCAATAGGAAAAATTGCTGATGCTGTGCAGAGATATGAGCAGATGATAAAGGACTAACGTAGTCCACGTCAGCCATGTAGCCTAGCTACTCTTGGGAGCTCTTTTCTTTTATTTTAAATTTATTTATTTCTTGCATCAGAGAGAGAGAGAGGCAGGCATCCTCAGCAGGGCCTTCACACCATGATCCACCGAGAGAGAGAGAGAGAGAGAAAGAGAGAGAAGCATCCTCAATAGGGTCTTCACAACATAATCCACCCAGAGCCCAGTGTGTGTACAGGGAGACCTCGGATCACAAACCCAGGACCCTCCATGTGGCCTCAGTGTCATGGAGTGCTGCACCACCATGGCTGGCTTGTGAGTTCTTTCTGAAAGCGTATTTCCTAGGAAGACACTCGGCTATTCGCACCGCAAACACTCTCTGTAATCTTTGAAAGAACTGGGGACTCAAGCAAGGAATTGATAGCTTATTTTGTGGGTAAGCACCAATAAGTATTTACTCCATTACTCCATTAACTAAGCATGAACATGAGTGGGATAGCAGGATCAGGCAGCTAAAGCATTGACCAGTGGTCACTGAGAACTGCTTCTGTTTTCTACTATCCTCTTTTCCTCTTTGAGAAGAATCTTTCTTCCTTGGGCCAGAACCTTCCTGTATTCTATTTTATCTGATCTTAGCAAATATGTTCATTTTAAAAATTGATATAAAAAGCCTATTTTGAAGTAGGGGTTGGCAAAAAGTTAAGATGATATAATCAAAACTTCTCAAATTACAGAATTCAAAGTTGTTTCTGGACGTTACCTTCAAATATTGAAAAAGGGCATCGCCGTGGTCAAACCAGTCAGCCGACTCACTCCTGAGATGTAGTCCAGTCTTCCATGAGAAATCCTTGGTCATGGCTTCTGGGTAGTAGGACTTTGGAGAAAGCTGAACATTCTCCACCAGTTTAATTCCTTCTGTAAGCAGGCTCTGCTGTTGGCTAATTGTGTTAGGCCTTCTGATGTCTCCTGGGTGTCTGGATTGGTACCTGGTGATGCTGGGGGAACCCCATGGAGTCCTTGTTGCTTACTCCAGTGTAGCTCTCCCATGCAGCAGGTTAAGGGGAGTGTCCTCTGAGGAATCAGACTCACTCACATGTAAAGAAAGATGCAGAGTCTTGAGCTGACAAAGAGAAGATAACTCAAAGGACTAATTCTTACACAAGTTCCCTGGTGAATTAATCAAAGCCAGTCTTGGGAGCAGGATGCCCCCGTGACTGCTGGTGTTCAGAGCAGAATCTGACTGTGTATCTGACTAGCCGTGGTTACTTGCTGTGTACTTCCCCAAGGAGACTGGCATTTCAGATCCATTTGATCTTTGTGAATAAGCTACCACTCAGGAGGCAGAAGACTGGAGTGGCGATGGTGGGGTGGGGTGGGAGGAGTGTGCAGAACAGACTTTAGAGCACCAGAGGATACATTCATAATTCATGTCATAACACTTTATTTCTCATGACTTAAGATCAAAGATAAACTTAAGATTTCCTAAAACTTGCAGGCATCTCATATCATACATTTTACCAGTCTCTTTTTTTATTTCCCATTACGTAAATATAGATGCATACCTTATATGGAAAAGCTGGTCAAGGAAAAGATACGCTTCATTGTGATAGATGCTTCTCTAGGTTCGTATCTAAAGTTCAGTTCCTGGCTCCGCTGCTTGCCTGCTATGTGACCAACTTACTTTACCTCTCTAAACCTCAGTTTCCTCACTAGTAAAATGGGAATGAAATAGTGCCAACCACATAAAATAGATGTGACAGTGTCTAGTATTTAAAAGGCTCCCAGTAAGAGTTGTTAGTGATGTTGTTTGTTGTTGTTATTACAGATTTGATTCTATTTTAAGAAAAGGCATAGAGGACCTTAGTAGAATTACGTATGAGTTGTGCTTTTGTAGCAGTTATGAACCTGAAATAAATGACAGAACATGTGGGTCAACCCCATAGCGTAGCAGTTTAAGTGCTGTGCAGAGAGCCAAATTTAACATGGCTGCCTGTGGTTCAAATTCCAGCTCAAAGGCTTGAAAAACACTCTGGGCACATGCGTGCATAGCCAGGATTCTGGAGGGATGGAGAAATGGAGGGGAAATAATTATGGTATGACCAGGCAATGTTGAGGGTTCTCTTTCTCTCCTACATACTTATTCTCGGGGGTGGGGGGGAGACAGACAGAGAATGTGTTATAAAATTGCTTTCTGTTTCTACTTCAGATTTTTTTAGTTACTTCCTTAGAATTAAAGTTTCTCTTAGAAAACCTAAACGCAGGAATGAGTTTTCAGTAGTTAGCTGTGATTTCAAAAACCAAAGTGACAAAGGCCATCATTAAATATATTGGATGACAATAAAATGACAAGTTTTACCATAAAGTTTTCTTTTCTCTTTTTCTTTTTCCATTGGTGAGATCATCTTTGCACAACCAAGGCCACCATCTTGGTAGAAATGTGTTTAACAAAAAGATCTTGGTGGGGAATTGCTATTCACTATCATTTTTATTCTATTTTAATAAACTGTGTTTTTTTTTTGGTCTTAAACTATACTCCCCCTCTTCCTTCAAGAGACTGTCATCTTCCAGTGTTTATAGGAATAGACCCAAATCAGCAAGTCATCAGACACTCAACTTACCTTTAAGCAATACTATTTGACAATTTCTCAGATTCATCTCACCAGGCAGGAATAGTTCTCATTTCTGACTTGCGTTTATGTTCTGAAGAGTCTTATCATCGCATTCTCCCACCCCTGGGGCCTTCAAAGGAGGAGATGAAAGAACAAGGGTCCAGCTCTTGGTGTCTGGGTCACAGCTGGAGCCACACAAACCCATGGCACTCTGAGTCTGACAGGCAGGATGTTCCCTTTTACTGAGAGGACGTGAAATTGAAAATGCAAGTCGAAACTCATTTCTTTCTGGTGACCCATGAGTTGCTTTAGATGTTCGCAACCTCACCCTAGTGCTCTGTGAAGAAAGGAGGTCATTGAAGGAGCCCCGGGCCAAGGCATGTCATCTGGTGGGTGTTTTTGTTCCGTTCAGTTTGGTTTTTTAAATAAGAGTGGGTGATGGCTTTTTCTTTTCTTTTGAGAAATGTGGAAACAAAGGCTCTTTGATTTAAGATCTCAGACTCCATCCATGTATAATCATTGCTAAAATCATGTTTGACCAAATAAGTTTCTAAATGTTTGGAATCTACATTCTTGGCTTTTTAGAAATTCAACCTGTTCCTCCAGAAGGCTTTGGGCTGGCAAAGATGACAACAGCTGTGCTCTGAGAACATGCAGCTCTTCTCAAGCTCTCTTGGGTGGGAGGCATCACAGATTCTTCTCCCTGTCCCCTGTCAGCATAGCCTGCCGCAGATGCCCAAGGGAAATCCGTCTTGCTTGGAAAATCCCAAAGCACAGCCAAGGCATGGCCTTCTTTCTCCAGAATAGAATGGAGGTTTAACTATTTATGATGAATAAACAGGAAACACAGATTTATGCTTCCCAGTTTTTTCCTACTCGTGGTGAGAAACAGCATTGACTAATCTGGAGTAAAATGAGTCTACCCCCCAACCCACCCCACCTACCCACAGTTCCTTGCAGCATGACAGCCTTGTGAGCACTGTTATTGCTCAGCTGAACAGGTGTTTTATTTGTTTGCTTTTTCCTGAGCTCTCAGGAGTATGTGCTGTCGGGGAAGATGGAAAGACTGGGTCTCTCCACTCTATGAAGGTTAAAGCAAGTAGGTTTATCTACTTGTCTCAGCATAGGCTAATACTATTTAGAGGAAAACATTTCTGATTTGTTTTATATTTTAAAATTAACATGTGATAATAGAAAAAATTGGGAGAGAAAGAATAAAAATAGAAGTGACTCAATCCTACTCTACCAGGGATAATCACTATCTTTCTAGTTTTTCTCTGTGTACATATGTGCATGGAAGATAATATTGGGCTCATACTTCTACTAGTTTCCCATGGCCGAGACAAATGACACAAATAGAATGGCCTAAAACAATACATGTATAGGAGCTGGCAGGTGGTGCCATGGTTGGGGGTGTTGAACTCCCACAGGGCTGACCATGATTCAATACCTGGACCTGGCGACTTGCTTTCTCTCTTTCTCTCTCACTCTGCCACTCTCTTGTCAAAATAAAAGAAAAAAAAGGAAGGAAGAAAGAAAGAAAGTTAAATAAAATAATTCTTTAAAAAATACACTTATCTTACAATATGGAGTACAGTACTTCTTGTCAGAAATCTGAAATGTGTCTAGCGTGGACTGGATTCAGTCCTCCTTTCTCCCCTCCAACCCCCCAGTTCACACAATGAAGCCCTGACTCCCAATGTGGCAGTATTTGGAGGCAATGGCCTTTGGAAGATATTAGGTTTAGACAAGGTCATGAGGGTGGAGCCTGGAATTAGTGCCTTTCTAAGAAGGGAACTTGCTCTCTCACACCAGGGAGAGGGTTGTTGTCTGCAGGCAAGGAAGGGCTGCATTCCTTCTGAAGGCTCTAGGGGAGAGTTTGTAACTTCCTCTTTCTCTCTTTTTTTTTTTTTTTTTAGAATTTTTAAATTTAACTTTATTTATTATTATTATTATTTTTCTGTTTGATCAGAGAGATAGAGGGAAAATGAGAAAAGCAAGCTACCAGGTCCAGGACTCGAACCGTGGTAGGCCATGTGGGAGTCCAACACCTTTAACCACCACGCTATCTACCAACACTATAACTTCCCCTTTCTATTTCATGTACTGCCTACATTCCTTGGCCAAAGCCCTTCCGCCATCTTCAAAGCCAAACATGTAGCATCTTCTAATCTTACTGTCTCTGTCCTTCCTGCTTTGTTTCTTGTGATGGCATCAGGTCCAATTGCATAATCCCATACAGCCTTCCTATTTACCTAAATTTAATCACACTTGCAGTGTCTTTTTGTCATGCAAGGCAACATACACAGTTTGGGGGGATTAGGGTTTGGACATCTTTGGGGAGGTCATTGTTCTGCCTACCACAGTACTGTTCATCTCATACTGATTTTTACCACGTGTCATGTACTCTTTTCTTTCACACAGCCAGTAAGTGGAAATCAGGATTTGAGCCCAGGCAGTCTGACTTCAGAGCCTATATTTTAAGCCCCTGTAGGATATCTGCTTTTGCAGTCTGCTTTTTCTCTTCATATATGGATCATCAGAAAAGTCATGATGTATTTTTCTGACAACTCAATATTTTTAATGTTTTCCCAAGACTTTATGCCTCAGAATTTGAAAGCTCAAAACATGATTTGTAATGACTAAAATAATATCCCATTATCTGAATGAGTCGTAACTAATTTAACCATCTTGGTGATAAACATACACACACGTATATGTATGTTTGTGTATAAATATATAAAACTACCAAAAACTGGTTAGCTAGTATATATTAGAGAACAGCATTTCCCAAACTGCTTTTCTTAAGATATGAATAGACATTTTATGAAGTAAAGTTCTCTAATTAAATACATTTGAGGAATGCTCTACTGCTATTTCTGCAGATTCACAATTAATGCTTAAGCCAGAAGTTCTCTGCTAAAGAAATCCTCCCTTCTCTTTACTTTCTTTAACTCAGTGTTCCCCAACTTATTTGTTCTCAGAATCAAATACTGTCTTACAAAGCTAAGGTAATAGGACAAAATTCTAAAAATTCATCTTTGGAATCAACCCAGTGAAGTGAAGTTTCTTATTCTCAAACACCTTCACAGCTTAAATCTACAATTCCTACAGATGGAACAGTCTGGATAAAATCATGCTTATGACATAAACTTGAATATCACATTGTACTTGAAAGATAAAAAAGGGTTTTTTCCTTCAAACAATTATTGTACTCAACTTTATTTATTTGTTTTTTGTTTGTTTAAATTTGACCAGAGAGGGACAGAGCAGGAGAGAGAGAGAGAGAGAGAAACAGACAGAGAGGGAAAGTGAGAGAGCACCGTCAGGTCCAGGATTTGAACTCAAGGCAACATACACAGTTTGGGGGGATTAGGGTTTGGACATCTTTGGGGAGGTCATTGTTCTGCCTACCACAGTACTGTTCATCTCATACTGATTTTTACCACGTGTCATGTACTCTTTTCTTTCACACAGCCAGTAAGTGGAAATCAGGATTTGAGCCCAGGCTGTCTGACTTCAGAGCCTATATTTTAAGCCCCTGTAGGATATCTGCTTTTGCAGTCTGCTTTTTCTCTTCATATATGGATCATCAGAAAAGTCATGATGTATTTTTCTGACAACTCAATATTTTTAATGTTTTCCCAAGACTTTATGCCTCAGAATTTGAAAGCTCAAAACATGATTTGTAATGACTAAAATAATATCCCATTATCTGAATGAGTCGTAACTAATTTAACCATCTTGGTGATAAACATACACACACGTATATGTATGTTTGTGTATAAATATATAAAACTACCAAAAACTGGTTAGCTAGTATATATTAGAGAACAGCATTTCCCAAACTGCTTTTCTTAAGATATGAATAGACATTTTATGAAGTAAAGTTCTCTAATTAAATACATTTGAGGAATGCTCTACTGCTATTTCTGCAGATTCACAATTAATGCTTAAGCCAGAAGTTCTCTGCTAAAGAAATCCTCCCTTCTCTTTACTTTCTTTAACTCAGTGTTCCCCAACTTATTTGTTCTCAGAATCAAATACTGTCTTACAAAGCTAAGATAATAGGATAAAATTCTAAAAACTCATCTTTGGAATCAACCCAGTGAAGTGAAGTTTCTTATTCTCAAACACCTTCACAGCTTAAATCTACAATTCCTACAGATGGAACAGTCTGGATAAAATCATGCTTATGACATAAACTTGAATATCACATTGTACTTGAAAGATAAAAAAGGGTTTTTTCCTTCAAACAATTATTGTACTCAACTTTATTTATTTGTTTTTTGTTTGTTTAAATTTGACCAGAGAGGGACAGAGCAGGAGAGAGAGAGAGAGAGAGAAACAGACAGAGAGGGAAAGTGAGAAAGCAAGCCGTCAGGTCCAGGATTTGAACTGTGGTCGGCCATGTGGAAGCCCAGCACCCTTAACCACCACAGCACCTGCCCCCAAAATAATGTAGTTTTTATTTGTCAGAAATGAAATTCAGGGCATTATGGTTAGGGTGATTAGATCCCACATGGCCAACTGCATTGTTCAAGTCCCAGATTCAGCAGGTGCATGTGTGTGCCTGCCCAAAATTCCAAGAGGAGAATGGAGAAGAGATTGCAGCATGGTCATCTTCCCAGGGGACTGAGGGAATGTACTTTCTCATTTTTCCTCTGTCTCTCTGGCTCTATGGCAAAATTTAAATAAATTAATTAATTCAATTAAAAAGAAGGAAGGGAAGGAAAGAGAGAGGGAGGAAGAAAGGAAAATAAAAAAGAAAAGAGAAAGAAACTCAAGGTATTTTCTATCCTCCAATCACAAATGCTGTCTAGCTTCATTCTGTTGGCTACTGTGGCAGCCATAGAACTCATGTTGTACCCATTCCTTGCTCTGTAAATGTCAGTCTGGCCTTCAGCCAAGACCAACACACCAACACAGGTCTGCCCCAGGTCTACTTAGCACTGTCTGCTCACGTTTCCCAAGGACAGTGCCTGAGGTCTTTCAAGAAAGCTGGTATGTATTTAGTCCAGCTAAGGTAAGAAACTGGATGGCAGGATATTAATCATTGAAAACGGAGGCTACTTTCAGGTATCATCCACTATCGAATCATTTACTGGGTAAATAAACCGATATGAGAGTGAGGTTTGCTGGGATAAGCAGGGTTAGAACCTGGGGTTACTGGGGCAGTGCTAGGTAATGAAAAGTGAGCACCAAAGATAACTGTCACTGTTTGGAGATTCTAATGCGGTATGTCCTCTGGGCCAGGGAACTTCAAGGGGCCGTATGAGGCCATGGACAGGGATCTGATTGACCTCCTAGGCCAGTGATATAGGCCACTTGCATCATATTCATGTAATACGTTCTGAGGCCCAAACTGTAGTAGGATCTGCAACGTCAGAGGTTCTGTCACCGTCCTCATTGAAAGGACTACTGGGTCCCTATTGAAAGGACTCTGAGGAAGGTGCTATGTGCAGAACAGGTGTCTGAATTTTTGTAGTGTCTGTGACTCCAGAGATGGCACACAGAATCCTAGTGCTTGGCTTGGAATCATACTAGGGGAGAATGATCAAAGATTGCAGGGCCCAGCAGAGAAGCTCAACCAAACTAGCTTCCCCTGACCAGATACTGACCAGATCTGGGGACGAGGCACAGCATCTCCTTCCTCCAGGCACCTGTGACAGTCTCTCCTGAGACTCTCAATGGGGTTGATTATCAGAGACCTCCTGCTCACTGAGACTGTTCTCTACTACCCTCTCTAGATTCCATCTACTAAGCCAGCCTTTTTTTCCTGTTGCTTACATGACCTCTAGTGGCTGTAACTGGTAAAACTTGCTCTAAGGTTGGCTTTTGTTTTTCTGAAATAACAAGAAATAAGCAGAAAGCATCTAATGATTAATGGTTGTCCCCTTCTCTCTAGCAGACCTTTGGCCTCTTTAAAACTGTCTCTCAGCGTCATCCCACCGTCTAATTTAGACATAGCCAGCACTGAGCTTGAGTCTCAGACTGATTGTAATCATCTGATGTAACCTGGGCTGGAGTTTAGCATCTGAGCCTCCATGGTCTGAGCCATTTCCAGGTGTCATGACATCCACCTGAACGACATCACAGTGGTGTTTTAAGGATCAAATGACTTGATGACTACGAACGAAATGCCATAGAATGTGCTTGTTATTTCTACAGAGCCACTGGGTCTGTAATTCTGTAGACCTAGAATGTTTTATTTTGTATGCTTTGGTGAAGACATTTAAACTCTTTCCTTGGATTCTGTAGGGGAATTTTGTCCCAATCCATGAGCGTTTACTAAATGGTGATGATGTATCTCTTGTAATGTGGTTATTGACTCAGCAGTTGTGAACTTTATGTACCGCAGTTACTGCTGGGCTCCGGCAGTGAACAGGACAGACAAGGCTCCACTCTAGTCGTGCTGACATTCAAATGGCTCAAAGGGATTCATAGACAGTTGAAATGGCCCCTGTCCTCAGGTGACTTACAGCTTAATTGAAGGGACAGAAGCTTTATTAACCAAATATGATGCAAGTCAGTATGTGAAATGGCTTTCACAGAGTGTAAACAAAGCATTGTGAAGGAGTCTCACTGTGCTGTTTGGGAAGGATGGAAACTAGAAGCAGTGGATAGAGACGATGTTTTCTAGACATGTAATGCTGAGACCATGGCTGGTAGAAGATGACCCGGACACTTGAGAGAATAGTGAGAGTAATCGCCCCAGCAATTTGGTGCCCATTTCTGGTCCTAAAATAGTTGAAAATTGTTTAATAAATGCACATGAAATTGTGCATTCGCACTCAGTAGTCATATTATTATTTGAGACTTCAGTGAAATAGTAGCTAGATTTATCAGATGCTTTCTGCTCCAAAATTAACCTTCTGAATATTACCTTAGCCCTTAGATACCCTTTTATAGACATATACCCATTTTACAGATGAGGAAACAGGTATACAAACAGAAGTAACTTGCCCAAAGTTGGCTGGTTGCTTAGCAGTATATTCAAACCTAAGCAGTTTGGAGAACTTTCATGCTCTTCACCTTGCTATACTGTTTCTCAAACCTTCAATTAAAAAGCCCAATCGGAATTTTTAGAGATACTACATTGCTAAAAATGTAGGGGTGAAACGACCTCAGGTCTGGAATTGCTTTAAAATAATTCAAGTATGAGGAAAGAAAGGGGGAAGGAAGGAGAGAGGAAGGAAGCAAGGAAGGGCCAAGTGTAGTTAAAATCTTAATAAATATGTATGCTGAGTGATGTTTATAATGTTTATAGGAGTCATTATAGTATTCTCTAATTTCCGTAAAAAAAGAAATAGAAACTGTTTCTACAGAATTTAGGATTTTTGAAATATTTATTTTCTTACCGTTAATATCAGAAGACTTTCATTATCTGGGTAATACAGATCAAAGTAATGATTTTGACCAAGTTATTAATGTAACTGTGGCTATGAAATGGAATGCCCTCTTCTGTGTATTAAAAGCTACTTTTCACAATCCTCAAATGTGGTGGCAATATGCTTTTTTTTTTTTAAATCATTAAGGATTATTGTCCTTTTGCCAAATTTATTTGTTAGACTAGCCAAATATTTGAGGTCAAACAACAAAGGTAATTCCTTCCAAAATTCTCATTTATAGCTATAGAAGTTAAAGCGTGGAGAATTTAAGACATCAGCCCCAAATTAAAGTGGGAACATAGTTAACCATATAGCTGGTTATAGAGTAGGAATTTAAAAACCCGGGTTTCCTAAACGCTGGACCTTTCCAGTGATAAGGAGCTCGTGCCCAGTCAAGGGCGACAGAAACCCACGTAGAGACACTGACCTGTGATTCCTGCTACCTCAGGCAGTTGCCCTATTAGAAGTCTGGAATGTCAAAGAAAGAAAGGTGAGTCACCTTCAGCTTGGCAAAAGAAGGGGTCAGAAGGCCCCTTAACTCCCCAAAATGGGGTGATTCCAGTCCAAAAACTTGGAAACCTTGGCAGTGGCCCCAAATGTGTGGAGCGTATTTTCTCCACATCCCTTGTCTACAGACCCTAGCCATGTCACCTATAAGGGACATGGTTGGAAAAACTATGACCGTTGCACCTTCTCAGAGGTGCCTTTGGGGCTGTGGCAATAAAACCCATCTTTGATGGACCAGAAGCCATGGCCAGGCTTTTCCCAAGAGGGATGCAGGAATTTGGTTGGTTTAGTGAAAATGTGTGGAGTGCCCACCCCACCATTTAATGAACTGTTAACCTAATTTCCTCATCTTGAGAATTCTTGGAGGGCATTTCAAGAGCTAAAATCTCACTGTTTCTGAGTCTGGTGTGTGCCTTAGTTGGTGTTAACTCCTTAAGGGCTGGAAATCTCAAACTCAAATGCTCGAAACTACAGCAGGTAAGGTAAATGAATGAAGCTGGCCAATGGGGATGGTGGTGACCGAGGAAGAAGCCTTATTTTCATTGAAAGGTTTTATAATGCCATGCCGTCCATGCAAAAAAGCCTGGGCAGGTCAGCTGACAATTGGCTACCTCTGATATAGAGGTAGAACCTGGTAAGGAAGCCAGGAGGCTGAGTACCATTGCTGACTCCTGGTGACCTCAGCATAGTCTGATTTCCTCATCTATAAGGAGTGTCTCCAAACCTGCAAGGTGCCGCCACCTCTGACAGTCCATCCTGTGACCTGTAATATAATCCGTGCCTTAAAAACAACGGGAGCCAGTGTCTGTCTGTCTGACATGTATTTTCAAACTGCTTGCCAGGCTTGCTTGATCTAACTGACTTTTTAGAGCTGGTGTTCTTGAGGTCCTGTTGGCTATGTTTGCACACTAGCCTCGAGTGCTTTGATCCTTGTAATAAAATGACCTGCACTTAATCATCCTTCTAGTCCACTCACTATGTCAGTTTTCTCTTCTTTCTGAAAGCAGTCATGAGCAGACAAGCTTAGAAAGGGTGTTCTCTTCGTGTTGTTTCAGGGAAAATAGAGAAAGTCAAACCTCCTCCATCCCCTACCACTGAAGGCCCCAGCCTGCAGCCTGACTTAGCCCCCGAAGAGGCTGCCGGAACCCAGCGGCCCAAGAATCTGATGCAGACCCTCATGGAAGACTATGAGACACACAAATCTAAAAGGCGCGAGAGAATGGATGATAGTAGTGTAAGTTTTTCCTCCTTTCCTCTTTTGCTTCTGAAGGCAGCCATCGGCATGGCGCATGGTATTTCTGTTCAGGCATGATATATGTGTAGCCGTTTGGCCAGTATTATGGTTCCAAAATGAGTTTTCCGATGTGTGGTTTAACATGCGTGGAGCTGGGTTTGGGTTTTTGTCTTGTTTCCCCAAAAATGTTAATCATGCAAGAAGCTGGGGGGTTTTCGTTGCCAAGTATAGTGGGAGCCTACTGGCCAGGATGGTGTTTGTGTGTGAAAAGATGACACAGGGAAGAAGGATTAATTAAGTACTCCAAAATCATTCCCACGTACCAACGAGCTATTTTTTGTTTTGTGCTGTTTTAACCATAGCTTTGCCTACTGTGTAAAGATTCTGTTTCTCTAGAGAACTACGAAGATGCTGTTCCTTGCCTACTCTGTAGGCAATCCCAATAAACGTTACACAGTGCTGTTTTGGGTGGTTACCAAGCCGGTGTGCATGGTTTGGCCAGAAAGAGACATTTAAAATGATAGTTAAAAACCACGGCTCGAGCCCAGCAGGTGGTGTTGTGGTTTAAGGCGCTGGACTCCCACATGGCCAACCAGGTTTCAAGTTTCAGACCTAATGGCTTGCTTCTCACTTGCTTTCCTTTTCTCTGTCTGTCTGTCTCTGGTGAGTACATGTGCCCTATAGAAAATTAGAAAATAATAATAATGATAAATAAAATTAAATCCTTTTTAAAAATAAAAATAACAAAAACATAGGGCTACTCTGTTACCCCCAGCTCCCTGAACTTTACATGTGACGTTCACACTAACTGTGAAGGAAGTCATTTGTTCATGTGAGAGACATGCGTTGTTGTTCCCTACAGCCTTCAGCAGTCTAGGGATCAGCTCTGGGGGTTCAAGCCAACCTCCTAGGAGTCTTCCGGTATCAGTCGCTTAGCATTTATGAGCCAGTCGCTCCTTCTCCCCAGCTACAGCTTGGGCTGGTTGAAGATACAACCTAGTTTACCCAGGACAGTCCTGGTGTATTCCCGGTGTCCTGGCATAATTATTAATAGCATCCCCTTTCACTCGTAAAGGTGTCCCAGTTTGGATGATAAGCTATCTGTTCACCTTAAACCTAAATGCTATGAGTTTCACAATTGGAATTCCATGCTGACTTACTGCCCTTCCTATCCTTGCTCACTGAGTGAAAGGATTTGGGAGCGGAAGCTAAACACCGAAAGTTGCTTTCAACATACGCAGTGGTAAAGGAAGAAAGCAAACGCAGTATAGCAGCCCGACTACTCACTTGGATCTCTGAGGCTTTCCTTTGCGTTTCCACCTGAACTGCATGGCACACTGGCTCAGCTACTCTGATAGGCTGGGGCTGCTCGATTGGGCTGTTCTCTGTACCGCACGGTGAGATGGGGCCTGGTCCTCAGTGGCTACTGCAGGCATTTCCACTGCCGGGCTTCGTTGTGAGACTTTCGTAGTTTGTTCCCTGGGTCTATAAGACTTTTACTGCCCAATATGTCACTTTACCCAGCCCTACTTACAGCCCAGTATAAAAGTATGGACTTGGCCTTTGGATATTTTCTGGAGCCTGTGGCCATTTTGCAGTTAAAACTGTACACATCTTGGGCCCAGCAGTTGGTGTAATGGCTATGTTGCTGGACTCCCATGTAGTTGACTGCGGTTCAAGTCCCAGACCCAGTGGCTTAAACTCATGCCGGGTGTATGTGCATGCATGCCCAAGATCCTGAGAAAATGGAGGAGAAGGGGTTGTGGCGTGGCCATCCCCCTGGGAGGTGATTTCTCGCTTTCTGTCTCTCTGTCTCTCCCTGTCTTTCTGGTGAGCGCACGCGCCCCATAGCAAAAACCTCTCCACCCCCCAAAAAACTGTACTTCTTTACTGCTGATGATTTCATGCCATGCCTCAGCAGCTTTGGTGGAAGCTAGCTGAGTGGACTCCTTACAGTGTAGAGTGGATGGGGAAGAGCAGTGACCCCTGCAAGTGTTTGCTAGTAGGCCCACTATGTGCCTCTTATGTATGTCTTTAGAAACGTAGATGTTGTTAGAGAAAAAATACTCTATGCAAAAGGAAATAGGCAGCTCTCAGTTATTTCATAGGCACAGGGGTGACACCCATACTCTGACACTCAGCAAATGCCCATCAGCTTGGAGCTCCGCTTTGTGTTAATGAAGCTACTCGGAACCAGCATTTTAGTATCCTGATTACCCTTCACTTAAGCAGTGAAGAGGTGGCCTCCTGTCTGTATGTCCCCTAAGTAAATAAGCATGTTGGTTAAGGAAGAAACCTTCTAATCTATCAAGCTGTTAATACCCCTAGACCTTGGATTCAAGGCCAAGTGTTTTACAGTTACTGATATTACAATAAAGCCAATTTTGTTGCTGTTGAAAATTCTTAGGAACAAGACAAAATCTGTCTAATCATCATATCCTCTTTTAAGAGACCCAAATCTAAAGCAATAAAAACCAATTCAGATTGTTTCTAAAGCAAATCTGTGATCATCAGCCAGACTTCATTTCACAGCTGCCTGTTACCCTGTCTCCTAGCCCCCTTCTGACTCAGAGGGCCTTGTCTCTTGTGTCTGCGTCAGTCACTGTGACTGTGTTGATGTTTACGTCCTTCGCTTTTCCCTCAGATGATCTGGGGCCTCTTCTCCATTTTCCTTTACTTGTCTCTTCTGACAGAAGGACAGTGACAGATGGATTGCTTGGTGGTTCCGTGCAGTACATACTCCTCACTCAGATGCAGCGGCCCTGCTCTAACTGTGGGTTTCTCTCAATATCTGGAAATGTTATCATAGGTGGAAATGTCCCCTTTCTGAGTCTGATGCCATCTCTGTCACTTTTGCAGGTCATTATGGATGAATGAGTCATAGTTTCCTAAAGGGCTCTTGGTACCCTGCAGAGGGGCTGGCTTGCAGGTGGGGTTGAAGACCTTGGCCACTCATGGATCTAGAAGATGTTTGGACCAGAGGGCACAAATGATGGGCTATTTGCATTTTTTCCTTAGGGATCAAGAAGCCCTTTAGTAAGCTAGGAGTCATTGGTCCATTATGAATTGTATGATCGTACTTAGGCAAATAGTGTTTTTCTGGCCAGTGTTTCCCCCCACCTAACCCAGGTGTCAGAAAGTGAAGACAGTAGGTCACTGAGTCAGCGATGCTCCTGAACCTGTTGGTGGATTTGCTTTCCCTTTCTCAGTCGAAGGGATGCTCACCCGAGTCCAAATCACAGCCTCCCAGACACTTAGCTGTGTCTTCACTTCTAGCACATGATCTACTTGTGGTGAGTTACCTGTGTGCTCTCTCTCTTTCTCTGTCCCTTACCCCAAGACCAAATTACCAAAACAGCTTCCAGCCACTCCTGCCTGTCTTGGAACAAGAGAAGCCTCCGTCAGTTCTGAGCCACGTCAAAGCTGAGACTGGCAGTTACTACTTCTCTAAGAATTTATTTTCCCTCTAGACCAGAATGCCCGCTGAGAGCTGTGGGCCTGCTGTCACTGAGTGGGTGAAAGAAACTCATATGCCTCCAGTGTGTCCCCAACGCCAGGCTCTACAGGAAGCTCAGTCACAATCAGCAGTGATTTTTACTGCCCCAGCCGGCCTAGGGTTCTCACACATATCCTAGGAAGGAGCTAAGGAGACAAGAGCTCCAAACTCTTCAGCTCCCAGTCATTAGCCTGAACATTATAGAACTATATGTGTGTATGTGTGTGTGTGTGTATTTTTGTTTGTTTTAAGAGAGATTTTTGCTGTAGGTCATGTTCACTTGCTGAGAGACAGAGAGACAGAGAGACAGAAAGCGAGAAATCACCCCCCCACACCCCACCCCCACCCCCGGGGAGATGGCCACAATGCAGTGCCTTCTCCTCCATTCTCCTTTTGGGATTTTGGGCAAGCAAGCAAATTTTAAGCCACCAGGTCTGGAACTCAAACCATGGTCAGTTAGGTGGGAGTCCAGTGACGTAACCAGTATCACCAACTGATCCCAATAAAATTATAATTTTTCAAGTGCTACATAAGACATAGGCGAAGATTACAGACACGGATTGCACTTAACCAGTCGATGGCTACCAGGACCCTGAATAATAGGCCTCAAATGGTCTAAATATAAGGTCATTACTGCAGTTGTGAGGGAGCTGTCCTCAGTTGGTCCTGCTATCTTATTTCCTATAGTTGGGCCATTTGTTTTCTGTGCTTTTCTTGCAAGAGTTTTAGTCTTCTATAGGAAAATGACCCTAAGTGCTCATACTGATCTCAAATAATCATTCTCATGATATTGAAGGATCATCCCACTATCAGAAACATATCCAGGCCCCAAGGTTCTGAGGCTGTGTGGACTCTCTAGGTAGTGCCAGCCTAAGGTCAGTTTCAGATAATTTACCTCCACAAACCTTGCATTCAAACCAACTCCTCATTATAACTAGTCTCCTTTCACAACAGGCTGCAAGACTGCCTTGGAGTTCAGAAAATACTACATGAAAAGAAAAAGCTATTTGACTACAGATTCTAGCAAATCTAAAATGGCCGCCAAGAACTTCGTTGGTGGGCCGCTGGTTGTATACAAAGGGGAAGGAAGCTTGTTAATTCAAGCGCAGAAAATAAAAGTAACAGCTTGAATTAACAAAGTATGGCTTATCTGATATTTTTATTATTGAATAGTAGGGTATCTACTTGTTCTAATAGATACAGACTTTTAAATAAACTAATATCAGATGAAGCAAGTCTTAGCACGGATATGTAATAGTCAACCTGCTGTTTCTTCCCCTCCCATCTGCCCCTGGTGTGGTGCCAATTCCCAGCTGGGGGGTGTTCTGTGAGTGTGTCTCTGCTATGTACTAACCTTGGTCTTTTCCCTCCCTGCCAGTACACCTCTAAGTTACTGTCTTGCAAGGTGACTTCCGAGGTATTTTTCAACTTGTTCATCTTGGTCTTGATGCATGCTTGATCCAGGTGCATGCTGTTGTGGTTTGCCATCTCCTGATGGGTTAAATGAGAACAGCAAGGGAAACGACTTGTCTCCATGTATATTTCTTCCTGACTTCTCTGAACTAGGGGACTACATCGAAAAGTTGGAGCCCTCGCTACGATGATACACGATGCCGTGCTTTGCTGCCCTGTGTGGTGGGGCTGGAGAAGACTTCGCCCAGTAGTGGGTCTGGACTAGAGGGTGCAGTGATGGGCTATTTGGGATTTTTAAATTTATTTAGGCATTAATAGCAAATATACCCTGGTCTGGTTAGAAAACAAGGCAGCTCAAGGAGACCGGGCTGTTGGTTCTGGCCAGTCCTTTGCTTACTTTAACACAAATCCAAAGAGCTCCATCACATGGCTTTAGGATTTATTCCTAAAGTGAACAACCCCAGTCCCCTCTCCCTCTAACCTTTATACCTGTATTTTAATTTTGGAAGCTTCTTTAAGCATTGAATTCCCCCAAAAGTCTTCTTTCCTCTACAATTTCTTTTTACAGAGATTTTATGAATACCTGTGCTATGAGAAAACAGTTTTTATTTTTTTTAAGTTTTAAAAATTACTAGAATGCGTGTGCACGTGCAAGACAGAAAGAGAGAAAGAGAGGGAGAAAATGCCTCCCATGAGGCATGGTCATGCCACAATCCCTTCTCCTCTATTTCTCTGTCCTGTTGGGGTTTGGGCACACACGCACACATGTCCAGTGTGTTTTTCAAGCTGCAAGGGTGAGATTTAAACTGAGAGGTTGGCTGTGTGGAATCCAGTTCCCTTATTCACTAGGCCACAGAACCAACCTACATTTTTCTTTTGTTTTCTTTTTTCTTTGTCCTAGGGTGCATGTGCTTGCCAGAGAGAGAGAGAGAGAGAGAGAAAGATAGTGAGAGGGAAAGTGAGAAATCACTCCCCAGGGGGATGACCATACTGCAGTCCCTTCTCCTCCATTCTCCTCCCAAGATCTTGGGCACATATGCATATGTACCTAGTGTGATTTTCAAGCCACCAGGTCTGGGACGCAAACCATGGTCAGCCCTGTGGGGATCTATTACTCCGTTTTCTGGCCCCCCATTTTTCTTCTTTTATTTTACTTTTTTTTTTAGATTTTAATATATTTTTTTACTTTAAAATTATTTTAAATATACAGAATTGTAGAGAGATCATTTATTCATTAATTCAGTGAACAATTTATTAAGGCTTTACTATACACCAGGTACTGTTCTGGGTTCCAAAAGTTCAGCAGACAACAAAGCAAGGTTCCTGACAGCATGGGGCTGACATTTGAAGTTTCCAATAACGTGACATAATAAAATAACAAAACACACCTATCCAGCTTTGTCTCTTCTTATTATTTCATAATATTTGCTTAATATTTTTAAGAGAAGTGAATAATGCAAATATAATCCAAGCCCTCCTGTTACTTCTCCCAGTTCTTTCTCTGTTTCGCTTTCTCTCTTTTCTGAGAGGTAACTGTTCTTGAGCTTAGTGTTAATCATCGCCATGCATGTTTTTGTACTTCCACAAGTTCATGGAAGTAGGGAATTAAATACAAAATTTATTATGGTGCAAAAATTTTTTTTTGAAATCCATGCTTTTTTTTTTTTTTAATCGTGTAAAAAAAAAAAAAAAAAAAAAAAACTTTTTCCCATGAACTTCTTGAAGACTCTTTGTACTATGGATATATCCATAAGCCATGTCTTATAGTTTTGCATGTTTTCCACTTTTTTAATACATAAAATTATATTGTGGTACCTTCAGCTTCTTTCTTTATTCTGTCTGCATTATTTTTAGATATGGCCATGTTGAAATTTGTGGCTCTGGTGCATTCATTATCATTGCTGTATAGTATTCCATCGAATGAATGTATCACTATTTATTCCTTTTCCTGTTGATGGAAATGTAGTTTGTTTCCAGGTTTTTTACCATTACAAACAGTTCTGCAATGAACACTATTGTATGTATCTCTTTGTATACCTATGAAAAAATTTATATGTGTCTATTTACATATAAATAGACACATATAAATATACACATGCATATAAAATCTAGGAGCAGAAGCACTGGGTATTGAGCTTATGTATCCTCAGATTCACTAGATATTGCAAATTATTCTTCAAATTGGTTGTACTAACATGTAGTATATTTTTATAGTCTCCATTTTTAGGGAAATTATTATATATTGGGTCATCAAGAAAGTCATGATATATTTTCTATGTTTTTCTACGCAAAAATGCATCATGACTTTTCCAGTAGCTTAATATAAATGTAGATCTGAGCTGTTAATTATCATACTTTTTTCAAAAATATAAAGTGAATATTGAGACAATCATTACATATACCTTCCTAAATGTCTAATTGTATTTCTTATCTAGGGGAAGGCAGTTTGAGAACTAGGCCCTAAGCCCAACATTCCCTTTGAATCAACATAGTTTAGAACAATCCAAATCTGGTCAGATATATCCAAGAAAGATGGAACTGGGTCCAGTCCATATTCACATGAAAACAAGCTAGGAGGGATAAAATATCGAAATTAATATAAGTAGTATAACATATTATTTAACTTATTTGTCTTTTATTTCACATCCACAAAATAAAATGGCCTGTGTTGACTGCTATTTAAAGTTAAGTAATTTGTTTGAATTCTCTAAAGCGTTAGAGAGAAAAAAAAATTGTTATTAGAGGTTTGTTCAAAGAGACTTGAATTCCCACATCTCCTACCCTCCAGACCTGAATTGGAATTAGTTTGTGAAAACAATAAAACTTGAAATCAGGTCATGCTGCTATATTTTACTTTTTATGTTTCCCCTCTTCATTTCCACGGAGAGTGTTTATTGCTCTTCGCTGATGCGTCTCCCTAGACTTCTTACAGCCAGTGAGCAGCCATGTAGCTTGGTGGCCCTGGGTACCCGCTTTGTGCTCAGAGTCCTGGACACAAATACGGCTTTCTCTTCCACTAACTGGGTGATGCTGGGCAGGCTACGGTTTTCTCAGGTATAAGATGAGAGTGACAATAACGTGAGTCTCTGTAGATTAGTGGCAAGGAATACAGCAGTAACTGGTTCATAATTCTGGTGACTTAGTGTGTTCTACCATTATAGCCCTAGAGGTAAGTGCTTTTTGGTCTAGGAAAAAAAGAAAAAGAAAAAGAACGAACTTTAGAAAGTAAAGTTAATATGCAGTAATGACAATAATAAAAGCTGTAAATTTGCTAGAGATTTATAAACACACACACACACACAACCCACACATACATACACATACACACGGAACTATTGGGTTATTAGAAAAGTCATGACACATTTTTGCACAGAAAAAAACACATCATGACTTTTCCAACAAATGAATCACTATGGGACAGATGCTCATTCAGCTACCTGCCCTGAGGTCTTGGCTCTAGAGTCTTCCAAAGGCCAAGTGTAGAATAGCTTCACTCGAAGACAGTGCTGGCCAAATGCCTTCTGGGCGCAAAGACAACTTTAGAGCAGAGTAGTCAGCTATTTCAATAACATTTTTTTTTTTTACTTGGTTATGCTATCGTTGGAGACTTTCGATTTCATCAGAAATTCAGGATCATGTTAGGTGGCCATAAAAATTAGCAGAATGAACTAAGAAAGGTTATTATTGGTATAAGCTAATTATTTGGGCTTTGACAGGCAAATGTTCAAACCTAGTGTATGCTAAATGTTTCCATAATTATAAATATTATTTTCTGCCCATTGCACTTTTTGATACTAACAGGAAACTGTATCCAACACTTAGTAGGAACTGAATAAATATTTGGAAGATGGTTGGATACATGGATTGTAACTCGTGTTCCTGGAGAATAGAGCAAGCTAAATCTGCTCAGCTTGACTGAGAATTAAAATAAAGTTTAAACAAGAAGAAAAGAATGTTCAAAAAGGATGGAGACCTTTTTGGCTTTTTCTCAGAAACTTAGAATTTTTTTTTAGTTTTTCTTTAAACCTTTTGGTTAATACCTGCAAACTGCTAGTAAATAGATGCCCATTTTACACAATTTAGTGCTCCTTATAAAAATGCTTTATATTCTTACACCTCTTCATAGTTGTAAATCCGTTTCACATCATGATAGAAATAACTCTTGTTTGAGAACGTAGTATGCTCCGGAACTGGGTTAACTGCCTTACATATACTGCCATGTTTATTTCTTGGGTCAGCCTGTTGCCATGGCTTTATTAACTCCAGTTTACATGGAGTTGCTGAAGCACCTTAGCAAGGTCTCACCGTTGTTGGAGTTAAGCCTGACCTGTCTAGACTTCAGAGAATGCACTCCCTCCTGAGAAAGCCTTTGAAATAGCATGGGTGCAATCTCTCTTTATGTTACACATAAAGAAATGTGAGATACAAGATGAACAAGGGACAGAACCAGAAATAGAGTTCAGAACCCCTAAGTCCAGTCCAGCACTGTTTGCCAGTCCTGTGCTATCACACTTTGACCAGGAAAATCCTCTCTTCAATTCTATCAGATTTGGAAGCATCCTTTTGTCCTACTAATGTGTTATTCTTAGACACTAAATGCTCATGATATGCTTAAACACAAGACACTTTATGACATGGCTTGTGTGCTTCACAATGCACTGTGCATTCAACAAACATGACTGAGTGCATCCTACAGGTCAGGTCCTGCTCTTCCTGCTGGGAATTGTGGGGAAGCTTCTAAGAGGAAAGCACACTGAATCTCTGGGTGGTCCACTCATTTGACAGAGGTGCAGAGAGCAAGTTGAGATGGACCCTAGACCTTTAATCTCCCCAGAGTCTGCTTATGCCTAGGCTCCCACCTCTGCCTACAACCTGCATCTCCTTGCTTCTCTGGAGTTACCAATCTCACTCCCTGCCTACAGGGTTATTTTTAGAATAAGCAAAAGCTTCGTTGCCATTTGGATACTTAACCAATGTTGGCTCTACTGGATTTTTCTTTAATCTCAGACGCTCTATACCCTAAGCTGATACTAGAGTAAAATGGTTGACATGCATGGGCTTGCTTTTGCTGCAGTGTCATGGCATAGGACCATTTCTTATATGTCGGTGACCTAAATGTCATTCACCTGGAATCTCATCTTGATCAAGCTAAACCTGGAGCAGATTGGCTGACATCTCCTCTAAGGAGTCCATACACTGTTCTAGTGAACCCTACGAAGGGAGGCTCTACCCGGACCATGGCGAGCCTACTTGTCCTTGATATTTTCACCCTTCATTTTGTATGTTGGGACAATAAGATGGCCCTGAATTGGCACTTGCCTTTTATTGGCCTGAGAAGTTTTTCTTTTCCCCACTTAATGGCTCTTCTAGTTTAGTTATA
Source organism: Tupaia belangeri chinensis (assembly GCF_000334495.1). Lineage (NCBI taxonomy): Eukaryota > Metazoa > Chordata > Mammalia > Scandentia > Tupaiidae > Tupaia > Tupaia belangeri. Next base: position 1,383,304 of record NW_006159542.1, read on the forward strand.
CCAAAGTAGATGACTGTGATGTAAATATGATCACAGCGTATGTAGGTCCAATAGTGGTCCAGTTGTTTGCGATTCTTTTCTGGTCTGTTTACAAGAACTAACACAACCTAGAGCCATGCTGATCAATAGGGTAGCCTCTAGCCACAGTGGGGCTATTTAAATTCACATTGGTTAAAGGATATTTAGTATCCCAGCCAGCCACACTAGCCACACTTCAAGTCTCAATAGCCACATGTGGCTCGCGACTGCCGTGTTGGAAGGCATGTACAGAACAATTTCATCCCTGCATACCCACCCATGGCATGGCACTGATCTATAGCGGCTGCTTGATGCAGAGTCAAGTCTACTTCCAAGAAACTTGCAGAGCATTTCTTGAAAATGAAATCTCTCTATTTTGAAAAGTAGGGATCAAATAGCAAATGAATTCTGGCTATGAGATGAATGCATACCCAATACCTCTCCTCCCTTTTTTTCCCCAACGTCTCTCCTACCCACCCCCAGGAGTATCAGGTTTTCTATTACTCTTCCCTCTCCTGTAGATACTGTTAAGAGAGGGAAGGGAGGAAGCAGAGAAGTTGGTTTGTGTATGTAACTAACATCCATAAACACTGCCTAATTGTTTTCCCTCTCTCTTCAGGTCCTTGAGGCCACACGGGTTAATCGAAGAAAGAGCGCTCTGGCCTTGCGCTGGGAAGCAGGTATCTATGCCAACCAGGAGGAGGAGGACAACGAATAAACTTCCTCTTATCCAGGAAGCTTCTTTGGTGCTTGGGATACCAAGAAACCAAGAAAGTAACAATTCAAAGCATTTTAATGGACTATTTATTCAAGTGCAAACGAACTCAGCAATCCTTATGTAGACCAGAAGCTGCAATGCACAGTGATGAAAAATAAAGTGAACAGGCCACCCATCAAAATGAAGTCAGACACCCAGGAGTCAAAAGACAAAGGATTTTTTTGTGTGACTCAACACATCTTAAAGTCTATATATGGACCAATCCACAAGTGATCCCAAAGGACATAGGCATTAAAAGCTAATCAGCATTATTGTCACAGGCAGAACTGAGATCAGCCTCCCTGGCTGATGAGGAAGGACACTGGTGACAGGGCCACGTAGGAAGCAGTAGGGCCCAGGCTGAGGCACACCTTTCTCACCCATCGTTCGCAGCTCAGAGGTGTGCAGCTAACTCCATTTTCTTCCGTCGCCATGACATGAGTGGTGTGTCTCCATAATTGCCCAGAAGAGGCTATTAGGATTCCATTTCTCTTATTACATTGAACTGTTTTTAATTGGAAACAATGAATGATTTCAATACATAAAATCCATATTTTTAAGACAGTATTTCTTCATGTTGCAGACACAATCTATTCTACATTAAGGGGCCGAGAAAGGGGGAGAAAGCCAAACCAAATGGATTATTTTAGCTTTAGAATCTTGTCTGCTTATACTATTGACTGACGTGCAGTTTACGAGAATACATTTTCAGTTATGTTTCTTCATATGAAAACTATATTTAGTGGGCAACAACTATTTTTATGATGGGGTAGGGGAATATATACATGTATAAAATCTGTGCACATTGAACATCCTGGTTCAAGATGGTAGGGATATTTTTAGAGTGGCAATAATTGAAAAAAAAAAAAGGCGAATTCTGCCTTGCAGAGGTAGATGACGAGAAATAAAAAGGTGTTTATAACTATTTTGTATTATAAAGTGGGGCTTAGAAGTAGTAGGAAGTGATGGATTGCTTTTGGCTCAATTAGAAAGGAAACATTAAAATAAAGTCATGAAGGTAAAGAGAGAAACAGGGAGGGTGGGGAAAAGAATGGGGAAAAAGGAAGAGAGAACTATTTTTGCTGAGCAACCAGTGTTTTTCAGGATGATAGAAAAATAGAGAGTAGGAATTTAAGTGCAGGCTTGGAATCAGCTACAAATCCTAAAGATGGAGTGTGTGTGTGTGTGTGTGTGTGTGTGTGTGTGTGTATTACACCTTTTCGTGTGTAAAGTGTGTATGTTCATGAGTGAAGGGGTGTGTGCGTGAGAGGATTAAAACTCCAGAATGATCATGGCACATGGGTGTACAGTTATTTCCTCCAGAGCTGTTTGCCAGCTGCAGGAGTGAGTGAGAATTTCTTTTTTATGAAAAGGGATATAAAAGGCGCTGAACTGATGCAGTATTTGTAATATTAAACTGACCCAACGTGGTATTCGCACGAGTCAAATGGCAACGTTTTGAGCAGTTTTGTAATGGCATTTAGGAAAGGATCCTATTTATTCTCATGCTTTGTATTCATGCCTAGTGTGTGATAGAGGATGCCAGCTTTACACGTTCTGTCATTTAAAGCAATATGATAAGGGTATTCAATAATTGGGTGCCCTAAATTTCTGGATGAGAAAAACTTTCAATTCTGGCCATGAGGGAAAAACAAAAACCAACAAAAACGGACCAGCCTTCTTTATTTTTTCTTCGTTTTACAACTGTGGTTTTTAAAAAAGCAATAATTAAGTCAGACCTCACTACAACATATATATTTTTTTCATATTGTTATGTCATAACTCTAGTATGTTCTAACAAGTAGCAGTTTCACAAAATTTGTACGTAGATGGTATACACATCATCTTTGCTTCTTTTATTAGACTAGTGTTGACTTTGAGGGGAACGTTTATTCACAGACAAAGTGGTGGGCACAACAATAAAAACGAAACTGTCTAATCACTTACAAGGATCCTTTAAAACTGCCCAGGGAACCTGTCATTGGAAGCCAGCTTTTACAGATGGAAGCCGAAATAGCACAGGGGCAGGTGGCGCCATCTTTGTATGGTTCATTCTCCTGAATATTCTGAATGAATATTCCGTAAAACGTCCTGGCCTTTGAGGACACAAAACAAATAAGATCCTTGCTACTAGGAATTCATTTCGCGGTGGGGGAGGCTGGCATGGAGACAGACATTCCCAGGAAAACGAGACCTGTGTTAGATTAGAAGTACCGACAGGGGAAATGAGAGAGTCCAAGGAGGGGGAACCGGCTTTCCCTGAGGGCTTCTAGCTGAGGTCCCAGATGCCTGAGCTGAGGATCCAACATGAGGGGCCATTCCCAAGATCGGCACACTGATGAGAGCAGAGAAGGCAGCAGCATTGCGTGGCCCCAGGCGTGGCAGCTGTCAGGAAGGCCAGAGTAGGCTAGTCCTACGGCTTGCACAAGAAATAGCTTGGGCATCCTGACCGTAGCCCTGATGTAGACGACCTCCCCCGTGTTCACGAGAGGGAACCATCCTCACGACCTGAGTGTTGTGTTCTGCTTTGAAGGAAACCGTGTATCCTCGTGCAGCCTGCATTGGAAAGGGAACTTGCAGCTGAAGGGAAGGTTTAGGAGGCCGCACAATTCATGGAGTCGCCTTAGAGGCACACGAAGTGGCCTTGGACTGCAGCGAATGAACCAAACGTTCAGCGCTCAGGGAGAAGCGCAGTGTTAAAGAGCTGGGGTCCTTGGGGCCACGCTCCATGGGCGGATGAGGAAACAAAGCCCCGTTTCTGTGACTCTTCCACAGTCACAAGGCCGTTGAGCCGTGGCCCTTTCGGTTCCGACTTCCGCTCCTTCCTCGGTTGCCTTCTGCATGCCTGCTGTTGATTTCCTTGTTCCACTCGCTGATGATCTAGTATAATCCTATTAAAATGTCAAGTGCAGTTCCCTTGGGAGAGCCGGATTTTCCCTGTGCTCTTACGTTTTTTACTCATTCAGGAGACATCGGGCTACCACGTCGTACAGAGAGCCCTGTGCCAGGCTCCGGGGTCCCAGATGAAGCCCTTTAACTTTCTGAAAGTGGAATGGAACCCCCACCCCCAGAGGAAAATCATTCCCGCCTCCTCCATCAGAGTAAGAGAAAGAGGCTTATGAAGAATTTCGCCTCTGATGCTCAGCCCCACCCCCAAAGAGCACACAAGCGTGTTCATCTCAACTACAAGAAATGTTCAGATTCTGTAGATGTTGAAAAGCCTCCCTGAAAGGATTCCGTTCCGCAGTGTTGTTGTAGGCATTCGCTTTCCTCCGGAGCTGATTACCTCCTGACATGCCTTGGGTTTCTCATCCAGAAATTATGGAAACAGGGTCTGTCAGTGGCAGGAGGCCGGGCTGTGTTTCACTCGGATGACACAATGCAATTGACTTGTCTCTGTCCCTATGCATGCCGCCCGCCCCACGCAGTGACATATAAGCAGTATATAGATCAGTGTCCACATGTATACACACATATATATAAAGCATAAAAAGGAACACACACAGTGTTGACTCCTTGTCTCTGAAGACAAACACTTTTTTTCCAACTAAAGAATGGATTTAATTAAATGTATTGAAAAAAAAAAATAGCCTAAGTGTTAGAGATGGTGTCTATTTCCAGTTTTAGTTACAGAACCAATTCCCTGGATTTTAAGCATTCAGTGAGCTGCCAATGTTTATTTTGTGTTGCTCTTTACCCAAATGACCTTTTCGTTATTTCTTTTTGGGGGGAGGAGGGAATAAAGCAGCAATACTGTGTTTGGAAATTATACTCTGTATCCGGCTTTCCTGTGTATGTTAACCACTTAAACGTTATTATACCGCTTTGGTTTTATAGTGATTGTGAGGCATTCAATGCAAGTATACAGTTATTTTCTCATTAAAACTCGGTGTGTGTTGCATTTTTATAAACAACGGCCACTTGTTCATGGGAGAGGACTGACCAGCCAAGCAGCGGCATGCCAGAGTCCTTGACTTCTCACTGCAATGTGGCAGCATCTGCATTTTCCCACTAGGACAAAGAAAGTGAGCTTCGTCGACAGAGCTCCTGCACCAGGCTGTCCCCAGTGCTCCTCTTCCAGTGTGGTTGCCAACTGCCTGGCCAGATCCCAGGGAAATGATACAGGTGTGTCTCCTGATCACGTAGGTAAGACTCCAGAGTCAAAGTGATAGTTGGACAGACTCTAATCCCTAAACTGTGTGTGTAGCTCTTTAACTCTGTTTTTTTTTTTTTTTTTTTCCCTTT
>NW_006159542.1:1389015-1389874 GCF_000334495.1 Tupaia belangeri chinensis
CTCCAGAATGTGTTTGTTTCTCTTTAATTCTTGTTTTTTTTTTTTTTTTTTTTTTTTTTTTTTTTCCCTTTATGAGAGAGCAGGGAAGGAAGAGACAGAGAGAGGCATTTTGACAGGGTCTCACCCTATCACCATCCTTCTGCTCCAGCATCCCAGTTAGCTAGGATTAAAGGTTCAGGCCACTGCGCTGCCTGGTGTGTTCACGTCGGCCCTGGAACTGAACCTGGGCCTCCCATGTGACGTCCAGTCGCCTAAGTGGTGGCTCTGCCCACATTCCACCACAGCTGGGCAAGCTTTAATCTTGGTTATTACATTCCAGGCATCTGTACTGGGTCCTCCTCTGTGAAAGACAGCGAATTTCAGACTTTAGAGAGGATCAGCTCTGTGGGGGGTGGGCACTGCTCAGGAGAAGCTGGATCCCACGTGGCGACTGCAAACCCCAAGCCGATCAGCCTGAAATACGTTGGACACGTGTGTGAGTGCCCAGGATCTGCTAAGCTGGAGGACTGGAGGAAGGGGACAATAGTGGAGAATGTGGAGAATGCATCTCTCACTCGCTCTCTCGTGTATGTGCACGTGCACTGTCAGGAGGTTTTCTTTTTTGTTTTTTTTTGTTTTTTTGTTTTTTTTTTTTACAGACCACAGATCAGTTTATTTTTAACACCCATCATGCCATGAATTTATAGGGAGTAGGTTCCAGTAGCTCAGGCTCCTTTCCATTGGTTCTCACAAAGTGTGCTTCTCTGGGTGGAGCAGGCTGGCGCTTTAGTTGAACCCAGGTACCTTTCTCTTTGGCTTCTTTCTTTTTCTGGTCATTTTCCTTCACACGTTTTAGGAAGCTATCTCTGCTCTTAGAATG
>NW_006159542.1:1390032-1402034 GCF_000334495.1 Tupaia belangeri chinensis
CTTTCCCTTTGTGTTCATTTTGGTTAATTACTGGAAGATGGCGGTTCCGGCCAAAAGGACTGTCAGGAGGTTGGTTTTTTTAGAGATTTTCTGCTATTGGTGCATGTGCTCACCAGAGAGACAGAAAGTGAGAAATCACCCCCAAGAGGGGATGGCCATATCACAATTCTTTCTCCTCCATTCACCTCTTGGGATTTTGGACACGCACGTACATGCACCCAGCGTGTTTCAAGTTGCTGGGTCGAGGACGTGAATCACAGTCCACCACATGGGAGTCTAGCAATGCAACCATTACTCCATCTACTGGTCACTTGAGAAGTTTTTAAAAAAATATATAAAGCACACTAAGATTGTAGTTTCTTTCATCAGTAAGTTTCCTCCAAAATTTGTGCCCCTAGCCTCCACCTCCTTATTCCCCGTCAGTCCCCAGCTGCTTCATCCCATGACCTACCCCTGACCCTTACTTGGGTCCCTTACCAAGTTCCCCTCCTTCTCCCTGGGCTCCTCTTCCTTGTCTGCTCCTCCTCCTTGTCTTTTCCAGCTGCCTGCTTCCCTCTTCCCCTTTGTGACTCCTCCAGCCTTTTCCCCTAAGGAGTTCCAAGCACTCCTTCCTGTTCTTGGCATCTGAGGCTCCCTGTCATGAATGGCATCTAACATTCTCTATGATCTGGAGAATACCGTTCTTCAGGAAGTTCTGAATCTGGGCCGTAGAGCCTGTGGGCTGGGCAGAGAGAGACACACGCAGTGACAGGGAAAGTGAGAAATCACCCCGGGGCATCTTGGGCACGCACAAACACACCCAGCTTGAGTTTCAAGTCCACCGGGTCCAGGACTTGAACCACACTCCACTCTGGGAGTTCGGTGACATAACTTATGCCATTCCCTGGCCCTTTAATGTTTTGACTGACATACTAATTATACATATTTGTGGGGTCCCATGTGCGTTTCCATACACAGATACATCGTGCCCCCCAGGAACAAGGGCAGTGGCTGTGGATTCCATAGCCTGGCCCTCTTTCCATCCGTCATTACTAACATCTGGGCACGTTAGCGGGGCCAGGTGAGTGAAGGTAGGACTGAGATTTGGCAGGCAAGGGTGCCCTGGGCTCAAGTTGTAAAAAGCAAAGCTTCGGGATTGGGGAGAGTGGGAACAGAGTCTGCTGCGGTCAGGACAGGAGATCCTGACTCCTGAATCCTTCCCCGACTCCTACTCAGGAGGTCCTAACCACAACACCCACGTGCATGCATTCGCCTCTCGCTGGGCAGAGGGCAGGTAGGCAGGCTTTTTGTTTTTTGATGTAGGGCACTGGCTTAAAGGAAGAGGGGGCTTATGTCATTACGACAGGGTCCCCGCTCCTGTTTTTATTGGTGACAGACTATCGTGGAACACACAAGGCCATGAGATTACTTGGGAGCATGGCTCATTTTAATTGTGGGACTCCTCGGCCACAAGAAAGTGATGACTATATCCTTCCATGCACAGAATGCACACAAGATTCAGACGTAGGCTACTGGGGACACATAGAACAAATGGACAATTGGAAGAATTCAAAAGGTTTAATACATGACAAGGGGCTGGCAGGTGGTGTGGTGGTTAAGGCACTGGACTCCCACATGGCCAACCAAGGTTTGAATCCTAGACTTGGCGACTTGGTTTCGCACTCTCTCTCTCTTTCTTTCTCTTTCTCGTGAGCACATATGTCCCATAGCAAACTTTAAAAATAACAACAGCAATAATAATAAATAAAATAAATAATTTAAGATATACATGTATATACACACAACACCAAAGGAATGAACAGGGTCTCAGGAAATACCAGGAGATACCACACTGGCAATTTTTCAATGTTGTCCTAACATTCAGATGCTTCCTCTGGGAGAAAGAAGAAGGTTTGCATAGTGCAGATGGTTTCATTCCACCAAGATACGCCGAACTTGGTGCTGGGTAAGCTTGACAGAAGAGTGATCAGGCGATGTTCCAAGTTTGCAGGGATTATACTCAGCTGGAATGGGCTCTAAGAGAAGGGAAGTCACAAATCTCTTTCCTTTTTTTGTTTTGTTTTTTTCTCTGCTCACCCATTTATAGAATATTCCACCTCTGCAGTGGTCATTGGCTGGTATCAGCATTGTCCCTCTGGAGAGCACTGGTTCGCAAATTTGAGCAGGTTCTATATCACCGGGAAGGTTTATTAGACCTGGTTCCATTCCCAAAGCCTCTGATTCAGTAGGTCTGTAGTGCAGCCCAAGAATTTTCTATCCGTTCCCTGGAGACGCCACTACTGTTACTCCAGGGACCTCACTTGGAGACCCACTGGTCTACATGGCAAGAAATGCATGTGTTTGCTCGTATGTACATTTGAAAACTTGGGACCTGGTATATAATTTATGAACTACAGCTATATTCACATGTAGTTTGGGGCTATTAAAAAATATTTTAGAGGGGCTTTTGTGTTTGCCCAACAAATCAGCTCACCATTTTGTGGGTCTTGGTAAAGGAAAACCCACATTCCTCTTAGATTCTCCAGTGAGACTTCTCCAAGTGGGGCTAAGCAGGTACAGAAGAAAACAGGAAAGAAGATTACATCCATAATATATTCTGATTTTAATTTCAGGGTAAGATGCAGGGCTTCATTTTACCATTGAGAGAGGTTTTGACTCTGTAGGGTGATACATATTTATGTAAGTTTGAGCTTAATAACATAAAGACTCAACGGCATAAGTTTGTTTGAATAACCTGGTTGCATAATTTGAAATGAAATGCAAAATAAGAGGTAGTTCTTAGTTGGTCTAGAACAGCACTTTTCGATTCTGACTGTATTAATATCACCTGGAGAGCTTTAAAATCTGGATTCAGCTGAGATGGGTTGGGCTCAGGTATTAATACGTTCTGAAAGCATCCCAGGTGATGGCAGCACGCAGCAGGCAGCAAGCCTTGAGCACCCCCGTCTGGTTCAATGGTCCTAACCCTGACTGTACTACGTTAGGATGAGCGTTAGGATGAGCGAGAGGGAGGAGGAGGAGGGTGCTAAGAAATCCTAGCACTTGGGCCTCACTCCCAAAGTATTCTCATGTATTTCATCTAAATGGGGCTCAGACATGTGTATCGACATATTATGGTTTAATAACTTCCCAGGAGTTTCTAATGCACAACCAGGATCAGAATCACTGGCCTAGTGAAGGCATCTGATTGCCTCATGTGGCCCTACTGCAGGGAGCTCTCCATGGCAACATCAAACTGACATTACCAAGGACCCAAGAAGCCAAGCTGGCTCGTCAAGGAGCCCATCTTGGTCCCAGGAGATAGAACAGTTGGTAATGAAAGAAGGGGCTTTGCAAAGCTGAAGTTGTTACCTTCCGCCCTTGCCCTCTTTCCTTGAAGAGGTCACCATGCCTCTGGCTGACAGCAAGCCTAGCTGTTAAGCCTTTTGCATAACTGAGGGATGAACTAGCTACAAGGAAGTGCCAAAGACATCCTCTAACCTAACAGGTACACTCAAGAAAGAGCTTGCATAGACCAAAAATACCAAGAGCTTGCTTGTTTGCTTCCTCCCTCCCTCCTTCCCTTTTTCCTTCCTTCTTTCTTTACTTTCTTTTTTAAAAAGAATGATTTATTTCATTCAATTAATTATTATTATTATTATTTAATTTGCTATAGGGCATGTGTGCTCACCAGAGAGAGAGGGAAAGTGAGAAAGCAAGCTTCCTGGTCTAGGACTCGAACCACAGTTGGCCATGTGGGAGTCCAATGCCTTAACCATCACTCATTTATTGCCAGAGAGAGAGAGAGGCATTCCTAATAAGGTCCTCATGCCACTATCCACCCCCTGACTCAGCCAGCCTAGATCACAGACATGCTGGTTTATCTGGTGTCTGTGAGAAAGACTTGGGACACAAATCTGGGACCTTCCCAAGTGGGCTCAGTTGTATTACCGCTAAACCTTTATCTGGCCCATCGGAGGATTATTTCTGGCCGATGAAGCCAGGGTCATTCTTTCCACTTGTCATTATGACTCTTTACTAATTTCCATGGTGTAAATATTCATATAGTGGGTCATTGGAACCAGCAGTTGGAATGATGTCACTGGACTCCCATGTAGTCGATTGCAATTCGAGTCCCAGACCCGGTGGCTTCAACTCACGCTGGACCACCCAAGAGGAGAATGGAGGAGAAGGGATTGTGGTGTGGCCATCCCACCTGGGAGGGGTGTGATTTCTCGCTTTCTGTCTCTCTGTATCTTTCTGTCTTTCTGGCAAGTGCACGTGCCCTATAGCAAAAACATCTCAAAAAAAAATATATATATATATACACATTCATATAGTGGATCCTTTCAAGATACCAACAATTTACCAACTGGTTGAAAAGTTTCATGAATACTTAATAATTGGAAGAGAGCAAAGGTTCCTGTGGTTAGGAAACATGCATGGCAATCTAGCATTGTAGAGCTGATACCCCAATTAAGGAGAGCCTTTGTTTGGAGGGGCTCTTATGAACTAGTCGCATCAGGTAGCCATGAGGGATACAGGAATCTCAGCATCGCCTCTGGTGAGCACCATATTCCATAATTGCAAAAACAAAAACCCAGCCTGAGTCGTGTGGCTATCCTGCTGCCCAGGTTTATAACAGCAAGGTGGAGGAAGAGGTGGTGGAAAGGCCAAATATGTAAAACAGTAGAGCCTATTTTGCAAAAAGAAATTCCTATTATCTATCAGAAATTCCTGTTATAGGATTTTTTTTCTGTAGAAATAAGAGAAAAATTTCAGGAAAATAGATATTTGAGGATATTTATCCCAAAATAATTCCCCGCAAGGTGAAAACAAATTAAATATGTGTTAAATGTTATGAACTGATCATACAATGGAATACTATGCAGACTTTAAGAATGATCATATAAGTCTACATTGGTTACAAGAAATATATAAAAAATGAAAATGGATAGATGATTGAATTATAAAAGTAAATGATAGAGGAATCAAGTGGTTGTGAAGTGCTACTACAATGGGACCCACATGGGAAAGGTCCTGGGTTCGTGTCCTGGAACCTCCCTGGGCATGCCAAATGGGACTGCAGGGGATGGTGGCAGGAAGGCCCTGTTAGGGGTGCCTGTCTCTGTCTCTCTCCTGAAATAAATGAAAATAAACAATAGAATTATATGTATGTCATAGGATCATATCTATATCTGTACATACATACATACACTATTAAAATGGTTAATAGTGGGGTGACTTAATTCTTTTTTGTAATATTTGCTGAGTTTTCTATAATTAACATGCATTTTTGTGTAATTAAAACATTTCATGAGAACTCATTTCTGTAATATGTATTCTTAAAGGGAAACTAACCCTAAAATCGATATGAAGCATACACTTAAACTGATTCAAAATGGGTAAGTTGAGCTACAGAGGCAGTAATGGTTAGGGCAGTGATTCCTAGAGGGGACTGTGGGTGGTACAGAGAAAAACAGTTTCATTTCAGTTTTTTCCTTTATTTGTGAGAGTGCACACAAACTCACACCAGAAGGAAAGAAAGGAAGAGAGAGAGAAGCCAACACCCTCCTCGGGGGCAGGTCACACCGCACTCTCTTTCCTCCGGTCCTGCAGCCTGCTGGGTCTGTGCATGCCCAGTGTATTTCAGGTTGGCGGGGCTGGGAGGTCACTGCAGTTGTCATGTGGGATCCGGCTTCTCTTAAGCAGTGCGTTTCTGCAGTGCCACGGTCCTGTCTGAGAACAGGTTTAATTGTACTTAATAAAGAAACTGTTTATCATCTATTAGGTTGTTGCAAAAGTCACGATGCAGTTTTGCATTGAAAAACATAGAAAAAATACATCCTGATGGGACCAGCAGATGGTATAATGGCTATGTCACTGAACTCCCTCATAGTCAACTGCAGTTCAAGTCTTGGACCTGGAAGCTTAAAGCTCACACTGGGTGTGTGTGCATCCGCGCCAAAATCCTGAGAAGAGGATGGGAGAAAAGGGATTGCTGTGTGGCCCTCTCCCCGGGGTGGGGGGTGTGGGGTGATTTCTTGCTTTCTGTCTCTCCAGTGAGTGCATGTGACCTATAGCAAAAATCTCTCTCTAAAATAATAATAATAATAATAAAATGCATCATGACTTTCCTAACAACCCAATGTTTATAGCAGATTATTCTAACCTTCCATTTGTGATAGTGGTAAAAAGATGAAAAGATACTTCCCTAAGTCTTTTTAATTGAAGAAAAATACTAGGTAAATAATACTGTTGTTTAGGTAGCAAGTAAATGTGGTAAAATTGTGAAGACAGAAGTGGTTTCATTCTGGGAAATTTCCATACAGCTGGTAAATTCTGTGCCTATCAGTTCCCACAGCTGTGGGTCCAATCTCCCTCTAACGCTGAACGTGGAGCAAGTTATTTGGCTCCTGTCTGCCTCAGTTTCCTAATCCGTGAAGTGGGACTGTTAGTGCTTACCTCATAGATGATAATAAACACTAGCCCTATGCAATATGTTAATTTTTTTTTGGAGAGGTTTTTGCTATAGGGTGCTTGTGCACGCACGCCAGACAGACAGAGAGAGACAGAGAGACAGAAAGCGAGAAATCACCCCCCAGGGGGGATGGTCACACCGCAATCCCTTCTCCTCCATTCTCCTCTTGGGATCTGGGGCGCACACGCACACGCGCCCGGCGTGAGTTTAAGCCACCGGGTCTGGGACTCGAACTGCTGTCGACTACGTGGGAGTCCAGCGACATAGCCATTATGCTAACTGCTGGTCCCCAAGCAATATGTTAATTTCTATAAAACCATAAAGAATGAACTAATAAAGAGTATTACTAAAATAAAGGAGATAATAGGCCACAAGTGAAATATAAAACAAGTGAAAAACAAGTTAAGATGGTCTAAGACCAGTAGAGATAACTAAGAGACTAATAAGCAGAATAAAACATTAGATAAGGGACAAAGTATAATGGGGAAAAAGGAGTGGGAAATTAGAAAAGGAGGAAAAAATAGATAGTAACTGGGACCAGAATAAGCGATGGGAAATAATTGATCAGTATACATCAAACACATAAGCTATATTAAAGAAATGTTAATAGCACATAAAATATTTAAACAATTTTTCAAAGAACTAATGCGCACACAACTGTATGCTAAAATAAAGTCTCACCTAGAAGCAGACAGCAGGTTCCTGCACAGAGGTGTCTGGACAGGGCCTCAAAGAGATTTTACCTTTACAAACGTCTGCCTGCCCTTATCCCCACCTCTCAAGGCAAAGGAAGAACAGGGTTTCTCTGAGCTTCCGCAGGTTAGAAGCTCTGATGAACTGCACTTCCCACCTGTCTCCTTCACACCGAAGGATGCCCGCAGTGGAAGGGTCACAGTCAACGTCAATCTTTCCTCTGCCCTGCAGCCTCTGGAGTTTGCCACGGCGGGTGAATCAACGCATAGCAGGTGAGCCCGCCTCGTTCAGAGGCACCTCTTTGAATGGATGCTGGCTGTCCTGGAACCAGCAAGTTTTCTTTTTGGAGTCCTGGACATCACAGTCATATGGCTCAACGCTTCACCCTTTCTGACAGTTTTGACTTCAAGTAGAATCATAAAAGGAACAAAGCTAGGAGGTGCGAGGGGGAAAAAACAGCATCATTTTTCATTGATTTAGAAAAAACTTCCCAAGATAAGCAAGAAGGCCACAGAAGCACTTTCAGTGATAAGGGGAAGGGTGGAGTTTCTCACTGGATTTCCAATATTTGCATTTGACGTCTAGATTTTCATCTCCAGCTGCAGGTATACAATGTAGCCACAAGGTGGCAGTGGTCCCTAAAGTATAAGCAGCTCCCATAGCCGGGAGCCTTCCCTGAAGGGTCAGGACTTTGCCCATCCTTCAGTCTAGACAGGCATTCATTGAGATCTACATAGGACTATTTCCAAAACACTGCAGTGAAACCCATCACGTGCATGATCCTGCCTGTAAGTCTAATGTAGCACTTTTCTGGTCAATGGAAAACTGATTTGTCACCACATAGCAGAGGACTCCTGCATGCTTCCATAGTTTTTAAGGGCCAGCTCTGCACTAGGCACTGTGTTAAGCATTTTATATGGATGACTTCATTCAATTCCACGACAGTCCTTTGAAGTAAACACTGCTGGTATCTTCTCCATTTTATAAAAGAGAAACTCCCACTCAGACAGTTAGAATAACTTGCTTCAGGTGACATAACCAGTGAAGAAACGAGGAATTTGAAGCCAGTCTGAGTCAAAGCCTGTGCTCTTATCTCCCAAATGCTCCTTCTCGATGACTTGATTCTCTCAGACCAGTGGAGCTTATTTTCAGCGCAGACCGGTACCGGTAAAGAGATGGTACTACTGACAGTTGGAATGGGTCAGGTATTGAAGTGGTTAGGGCGTGAAGTTACAGGCCGCATACTGAGTCAACGTAGGTAAAACCCTTGCTCTTTCTAACTGCTGTCCAGAGAACACAGACGAAGACTTGCAATCTGCCTTCTAAGTTATCACAAATGCCACTGAGTTACGCGGTGTCGTCTGGCCCGCCGTAAAAATCAGTTCCAGTATTCTGCAATATCTGTTTTTCTTGCCTTCTGCTGCTCACATGTACGCACACACACTCCATGGAATCAGCACTGATAGGAATCCTGTTTGCTAAAAGCTGCTAGCAAACAGGAGATGTTTCTGTTCCACTTTTGTAAATTGCCTGCTAGCCAGTTTCTGCAGGAACATGGAAATGTTACAAGCTGGTTTGCAACTGTTTTGTGACTTTTCTGGTTTCCTTTGCAACCTCTCTGAACCCTGGCTACATAAACCCCGTTTCTGCAGGAACATGGAAATGTTACAAGCTGGTTTGCAACTGTTTTGTGACTTTTCTGGTTTCCTTTGACTGCAACCTCTCTGAACCCTGGCTATATAAACCCCTAAGGTCAGCAAATGGTGCCTGGACTTAGGAGTATGAGCTCCTCTGGGTCTGCCGACGTAATAAACCTGAGTTCTACTCTCTGAGTGGCGCTGGGTTTCTCGCTCTGTTTTCTGCAGCAGCATTAGTTACCCTTTTGTACTGGGTAGACTAAAACAGAGACCCAATAAATAATTCAGTGGCTGAAAGAAGACAGAAATGTCCCTCTCATGTTACAGTCGAGGGAAGCATTGGAGGTTTGAAGGTAGACTGTTTGCTTTGGGGTTTTTTTTCATCTTTTTTTTTTCCTTCCTTTCCTTTATTATGATTTATTTATTTATGTTATATTCTTTCACTGAACATCATCACAGATTACAAAATGCAATTTCCCATCCAGAATACACTGTATAGTGGCTTAATCATACATGTTATTTTTTTTTTTTGAGAGATTTTCATTGTAGGGCGCGTGCGCTCGCCAGACAGACAGAGAGAGACATAGACAGAAAGCGAGAAATCACCCCCCAGGGGGGGATGGTCACGCCGCAATCCCTTCTCCTTCATTCTCCTCTCGGGATCTTGGGCACGCACGCACACGCACCCGGTGTGAGTTTTAAGCCACCGGGTCCGGGACACAAACCGCGGTTGACTATGTGGGAGTCCAGCGACATAGCCATTACGCTAACTGCTGATTCCCAATCATACATGTTATTGTCAAAAAATAACTTTCCATTTATTTTTCTAAATACTTTCAATAGCAAGTTCAGGTGATATATACATATCTGTGAACACATGTTGACTTTAGACATGAAAATGTGGGTAGACTGAATATACTATATAGTAGCACCTAACTGAGGCTATGTAGCTTACTGCGGTCGTTAAATAGGTGTTTTTAATTTTTTTAAAAAAAATTAAGGTAGTTTTAACTTTAATAAATCAAAATTTAAAAATGTTGAGAGAACTTTCCTTAAGACTTAAAGGCAGGAAACATGTTAAGATTCTGTTCAAATAGTAGGTACAAGGACCTGTCCACAACTCAAGAGGAGACAAAATCTTTAACTCTGGGAAACAAAGCATAGAACAAGATCAGTAATGTTGCAGTCAAAAGTCATAAAATTCTATTTCACCAGTTCAGACTCATGTAGTTTATCTTCTGTTGTGGTATGATCTTTCCATTTCAATTCTGTAAGATATCGTTCAACTTTGGACTTGCCCCTACCATTAATCTGACCATTTTCTTAGCTGTTTTTGAACTCTATTCTGTGTGTCTGACTTTAGTTTTCCTGAGATGGCACTCCTTTCAGAACTTCTTGGAGAACTGGTCTGGTGTTGGTAAATTCTTTCAGGTTTTGTTTATCTGAGAATGTTCTTGTCTTCTCTTCCCATATGAGGGATAATCTTGCTGGATATAGTATTCTTGGTTAAAACTGTTTTTCACTCAACACTTTGAGTGTATTTTCCCATTCTTCTCTTGCTCGCATTGTTTCCGATGAGAAGTCTGCTGTTAGCCTGATGGGATATCATCTGTAGGTAACTTGACATTTCTCTCTTGCCAACTTTAGTATCTTGTCTTTGTCTGTGGTTTTGATCAATCTTGCTATAATGTGTCTTGGAGAAGATCATCCTGGGTTGATCCTATTTGGGGTCCTTTGTATTTCTTGGGTCTGGATCTTTGAATGCCTCTCTAGGTTTGGAAAGTTTTCTTCCAGGATTTCATGGAATAGATTATCAATGCCTTATTAGACTCTTCACCTTCTGGGATACTGATTATCTAGATGTTTGGACATTTGACAAAATCTAGTATTTCTCATATATTATTCTCATTTCTTGGGGCTATTTTCTCAGTCTTTGTGGTGGATTGTACTAGTCCAGTGATTCTGTCTTCTACATCTGACATTTGATCTTCTGTATGATCTAGTCTGCTTTTATTACTTTCAAGGGAGATTTTTGACTTCCTATATTATAGCCTTCATCTCCAACAGTTCCATTTGACTTTTTTTATGGTGTATATTTCCTCTATCAGCTCTCCCAAGAATTTCCTCACCTCCTGGAAGTCATTGGCTCTTTTCTTCCGGAGTTCATTGTCTCTCTTCTCTTCCATCTCTGTGAGCTTCGTCACTATGAATATTCTAAATTCTTTATCAGACATTTCCATGAGTTGCATTGTACTGTCTGTGGATGAAGAGGAGTTATTATTTTCCCTTGGGGGAGAGGTATTTTCTTGGTTTCTCATATTTCTTGTACCTCTGTGGTGATTTCTAGTCATCTGATGGGTTATTCATTTCTTCATAATTTCTAGAAATTCAGTCTGAGTGACCAGAGGGTTGCAGGAGGAGTTGATCTGCAAACTCTTCGCTGTTCCATTTCTCTCCCTTTGTGCCACAGATTCAGTGGAAATTGAAGACTATGTTGACCCTAATAGTATTTGGATGCTTGGCTATGTTTCACTTAGACCTGTCTAGATACTCAGTGCGTGGAGGCGGAGCAGCAAAATGATGAGGTTGAAGGAAAAAGGTAAGAAAACAGAGAAAGAGAGAGAGGAAAAAAAAAAGAGATAAAAGGAGAAAAAAAGAAAGCAAAACAACCAAAAATTTATTTATTTTAAAAAACAGAAAATGAAATCCACATAGTGCAAGTGCACCACATGAAAGCACTAGATCTCAGCTCCCATGGAAGACTGTGTCTTCTTCTGAAGGCCTGCCCTTTTTGCCTTTCCTAAATGGGAGAGGGGAAAGAGGATTATTAGCAAGATAAAGGAGGATTTCAGAGCCAAGAAATACTTTACCTTAAACAATTAAAGAAAAGAAATATTTAAAAAATGAGAAGACAGAGACAGAGAGAGAATGATAGAGGGGGCTCTACCAGGGTTACTTCTCAGTAGAAAATCTTAATTTCCCTTATTCCCTGAAAGCACTAGATCTCAGCTCCCATGGAGGATTCAGTCTTCTCAGTAGACTTCTTTTAAGCAGTCATTTAGAGACTCAAGCTCTTTCTCTTCTGTTGCTCTGTCACCTCCATAACCTTGTTGTCATAGGCATGGTCTAGCCATAGAAAAGTACAAGGTGCAATAAAAACCATCTACTGAAAACAGGTGGTTCCATTTCCTGGATCTCCAGGAAATGGGACT
>NW_006159542.1:1402065-1416853 GCF_000334495.1 Tupaia belangeri chinensis
ACACTGATTACACAAAGAGGGACCAGCAGGTGGTGTGGTGCTTAAGGTGCTGGATTCTCCCACTTGCCCGAGCCCAGTTCGGGGCCCGGGCTTGGTGGCTTGCTTTCTCACTTTCTCTCTCTCTCTCTCTCTGTCTTTCTCTGGTCAAATTAAAATAAATGAATGAATAAATAAATAATTCTTTAAACACACCCACACACACACAAACAGCAGGTTGGTTTCAGAGAGTTAAGATAAAATAATTCCAGGATTTCTGCTGCTTCTTCAGAAGTTGGCAAAAAAGCAACTCATGCTAAGCCCAAAGGAATAAGCTATTAAAAATTTATTATGATCATATATCCTCCTTAACCACATAGTCTACACCAAGTTTATTTCTTTGTATAGTTATAATAGCATGCACTATGATGAGAAAAATCACTACAGGGGTAGATGGCAGGCGCAGAGAAGAACTGCCCATTAGTCTTGGGCAATCCTCTGGCCTGATCAGGATATCCTCTCTACATTATCACAATCCCTTTTCCTCCTTTCTCCTCTCTGAATTTAGGGCATCCATGCACATGCACCCTGCATGAGTTTCTTAAAATGCCGAGTTCAGGACTCAAACCATGGTCTAGTACATGGGAGTCTAGCAACATAACCATTATGCCATCTGCTGGTCCCATTTTTTCTATGCAAAAAAAAAAAAAGAAAAGAAAAGAATAAAATATGTGACTTTCTACTGTATATAACTGTCCTTTTTGCCCCAGTACGGAGTCTGGTATGCAAGAACTCCTCAGTACCTGGAAAAGGCATATTTTCTCTTTGTACATAGACTTTGTTTACTTGTTAAGCACATCATTCCAGCAGCAAACACATTAGGGGTTCAGAGCCATAGGCCCAGAAGCCACTGCCATATAGAAGACATTCTATGCCTTTCCCATGGGGACTTGCAGGGAGTGACTTTTCTCCCCTGTCATCTCCTTTCCTTAGTGGGTCAAGGCTAACAGGATTACTATTCTTTCAACTGTATAGGAAGATGGGGCTGAAAGTTACTAAGTGAACTTGTAAAAATGGCATAGTCTCTCCAAATCTAGTGAGCAATTCTCCATGTTTTTATGCAAGTGCTTAGGATACTAATGGGGATATTTTTTGCTAAACATAAAAAAAGTCTACAAGGAAAAAGTCTATAAGCCAGTCCCATGGTCTGGTGGTTAAAGAAGCTGGATCCCACATGGCTGACTCTGAAGTTGAGGTTGCAATCCTGACCCTGGAAGCTTGAAAAACATACTATGTGCATGTGTAAACTTGCTCTAAGTCCTGACAGGGAGGTGAAATGGAGGATGAGGGACTGTGGCATGACCACACTCCACTGGGGAGTGCTTTCTCCCGTTCCTTCTTTGTCTCTGTTTCTCTTGCTAGCAAGTGCACATGCCCTCTGACAAAGAAAAAAAAAATGAAAGAAAACTGGAAAAAGAAAAAGGTTCCTAATGAAATCTTCCTTTAATAGTCCATGACCAAAAATGGGGGAAAACAATCCATGGCATGATGCATTTAAAATTTATGTATTTAACCACATGCCTATGAAGAAGTTTTCCTAACTAAAGTTGGTTTTAAGATAAATTTTCTCCACTAGTCTTTCTGGTATTCCTATCTTGTATGTCTTTTTGTTAGAAACTAATAAAAATTGGGACCAGCAGATGACATAATGATTATATTGTCGTACTCCCAAATAGTTGATCATGGTTTGAGTCCTGGACCTGGTGGCTTAAAATTCATCTGGGATAGGGCCAGCAGATGGCATGGTAGTTAAGGGTGCTGGACTCCCACATGGCCGACCGTGGTTTGAGTCCAGACCTAGTGGCTTGCTTTCTCACTCTCTCTCTCTCACTTTCTCTCTGTCCCTGTCTGGTCAAATTAAAAGAAATAAATCAATAAAGTTAAATAAAATAATTCTTTTAAAAGTTTATTTTAAAAAATGTGTGCATGCGGGCCCAAAATCCTGAGAGGAAAATGGAGAAGGGATTGTGGCATGGTCATCCCACTGGGGAAGTGATGTCTTGCTTTCTGTCTCTCTCTCTCTATCTCTCTGGCAAGCATACATACATACCCAATAGCAAAAGTCTCTTAAAAAACGAAAAAAGAAACTAATATATGTTTTGTGGCAGTCATTTAAAAAAAAGAAATTCAGGGGCTGGCAAGTGGCATGGTGGTTAAGGGTGCTGGACCATGGTGTGAATCTCAGACCTAGCAGCTTGCTTTCTCACTTTCTGTCTCTCTCACTTTCCCTCTCTCTCTCTCACTTTCTCACTCTCTCTGGTCAAATTAAAGTAAATAAAGTTAAATAAAAATAATTCTGAAAAAAGAGAGAGAAACTCAGTCTACCAAGTGTGACCCATCTATGCTGATCATACTTGAAGGCATTAAGGCAGGGGGCAGCCTACTTCAGAGTGCTTCTCTAACTGCAGCATGCATCAGAATCACATGGAGTGTTCACGGAAGCAGATGGCAAAGCCTTACTGCCTGAGCTTCTGAGTCAGTAGGTCTGGGCAAGGCCAGAGAATGTTCATTTCTGACATGGTTCCATATGATGTGGATGCTTCTGGTGTGCAGAACACAGTTTAGCAATGCTGAGCTAGACAGTAAGAGATTTGTTGGAACTCCAACGTTGACCCTACATGACTCTGAAATTAATCACTATAACAGGTTATAAGTGTCTTCAAACCTCTTGAAAAACAACTCATTGCCTACCCTCTTCTTCTCTGGCTGAATAGCATAGAGAGATTTGTCGTGTGCTTCTTGCCCAAAACATTCCAGGGCTTGTCCTGAAGGCCTTCTTCATTATAATCTCTGAGTATTCCCTGATCTGCATGTGGCCTCTCCTCTAGTTCATCTCAAAGAATAATACTGACATTAGAGAACTCTCCAACACATGAAGTTGTTGTCTTTCTTGTTCCTTGTCATGATAAAAACAGACAGTTGGCCCATGAGGAAGCACAAGGTTTTCTCTGTCCCCTTACAGCACCCCAGAAGAAGGCCCTCTGGGCACAGTTGGGCCTCCTGTTGAGACCTACAAGTGCATAGAAAGAACGAAGTTTCATTTGGTCAACTGCCTTTTTCAGAGAGCTTCATTTGGATCACTTTTTTTATTTCCACCCACAGAGTTGTGAGGTAAGATAGGCCTGGGAGTGTTTCCCACATAGAATCCTCTCCCACCCCAGAAAGACAACTAGAGTAAGAGTGGGATCCAAAGGAGAGAGGACAAATGGTGTGCTTGGCCTTACTGAGAAGCCTCCATTCCTTGAGCAATTTGGGGGTCACCTCTTTGCAATCCGAGCACTACCCACACATCAGAATCTTAGAATCACTATAGGGTAGGGCAGCTTTCATTAAATACCAGTGCTCAAGATCAGCCTACCCAGATAGGCATCTGTAAACAAATAACAACAACAACAAAAAAAATAGAAAAGGTGGAGGATTTAACAAATGAAAGTTTGCTAATCTGGACCTGGGACAAATGCCAATTTCAAGTCAGCTCAGGATCACCTTGGAAACACTTGGGTGTTTGGGTTGGCAGAAGATAGTTTTTTTTGTTTGTTTGTTTTTTTTTTCCCAGGATGAGCTTTTTCTTCCTTCTCCTATTTCTCAACCAGGGCTCATGGATTGGTATGATACTGAGTGTTGAATATGATCCTAGATTTGAGGGATTCAGAAGGTGGATTCAAACATGAGCGGGGGAATGTCAGTGAGCAAAGGGCAGATTAAAAGGCTAATAACTCATAGTGGGCATATTGACTTTCTGTGAATGGAGGTGGAAGAGAAAGGAATGCACTTGCCATAAACCCAAGGCCGAGAAATAGACTTGCACTAGACTTACAAGTGAGCGCTGTTTCTAGGAACCCTGTTGTTCATTAACTTCAATGGCCCAGACTCTGGAGAAGCAGTCACAGCAGATGAAAAGCTTTCAGGAATTTATTGGCAGACAGGAAACGCTGAGTCCAGTCTTTCTCAAGCTCAAGGGAGTGGCTTAAAGGAATAGGGAGGGTTAACCAATGTCTCAAAGGCTGGGGAAAAGTTAGGTTTTAAGGAGGAGTATTTAGGAAAAGTCATAGGGTTTTCTATGGTCTCCAGTTAGAAGCACCAATTTTAGCATTGGCAGTTTCAATTAAAAAATATTTGAGAAGGATTTTTCAGCTAGGATAACTTGGAAATAAGTGAAGGGGTAAGAGTCAGAAGGAGCTAGTTTAAAGTAATTTAGAGTTTATACTTTGGAGTATGGCCACCTGAGTTTGATTGTTCTTTTGCAATTTGCTGGTTGTGCAACCTTGAGCAAGTTATATAACTCTCTCAGAAATATTTGCCTAAAATATGGGCATGCAGAGATTTTAAACAAATAAGATGATCACTAAATACAAGAGAGGTCCCCTAGGAAGAACCTGCGGCTAGAAGTACCGCCAGAAAGTATAATTTTTCTAGAGGCTAAAGGAACTTCAGCTGCCTCTGTTAAAATAAGACAATTTTTTAAAAAACAATATGCAAAGTCAAAAAAGTGACCAGACATTGGGACTGGCAGGTGGTGTGGTGGTCAAATGCACTGGATTCTCACATGGTCAACCACAGTCCAAGTCCTGGACCTAGTGGCTTGCTTTCTCACTTTCCCTCTCTCTCTTCCTCTGTCTCTCTCTGATCAAACTGGAAAATAATAATAATAATAATAAATAAAGTTCTATGAAATAATTCTTTTTAAAAAATGACCAGACATCAAGCTTTAAGTAGTGGTCATGACTGCCCATCTCTCAGGTGTTGCTTCCCCCCAGCCACTGGGACATGAACTGGGTGGTGAAACCTTTGGAGGAAGTTGGACTTTAGCTCCCCAAGGAGGAAAGGAGTTGGACTTCTTTGGTCTCTTCTCTCCACCCCTCTCCACCAGCCTCCCCCACTGGCCACAAGAGTCCCCCTCCCCTGACACACACAGATGCTAACAGAGGCCCAGGATGAAGCCCTTTTCTAAGATAGGTCTTAAGTTGGAGTCAACTGATGCAGCTGGTTCCCTTGAGGAGAGCCCAGGAAGGAGGCTAAGTGCCTAAAGGGAGGGTCTGGGGCCTAGCCGATGGCATAGTGGTTAAGGCACTGGACTCCCACATGGCCAACCATGGTTCAGGTCCTGGACCTGGCGGCTTGCTCACTTTCCTTTTCTTTCTCTGGTCAAATTAAATAATAATAATAATAATAATAATAATAAATAAAATTAAATAAAACAATTCTTACCAAAAAATTTTAAAAAGAGAGAGAAAGAAAGGGAAATTCCTGGGAAGCTGCTACAGGCAAGTCACAGGCAAAGGAGTCATGAGAAAATTCATGGAAAATGTTTATGAAAAATAAGTTACACACAGATTTCGATTTTTTTTTCTTTGGAGAAGTTATTTTGCTATAGGGTGTGTGCGCTCGCCAGAGAGACAGAAAGTGAGAAATCATCCCCAGGGAGGATGGCCACACCGCAATCCCTTCTCCTCCATTCTCCTCTCAGGATCTTGGGCACGTGCGCACATGAGTTTAAGCCACCAGGTCTGGGACTCAAACTGCGGTCGACTACATGGGAGTCCAGCAACATAGCCATTATGCCAATCGCTGGTCCCAGATTTCAAATTTCTTGCAACAACAACATAGCCTCAACATTGAATTCCATTCCTGTACACACTTCTCGAAGTCCCCTATATTTCCTCTATATATTCTCCCTGGAATCAAGATGCCCAAGAAGGAAGCTCTGGGCTTAGAAAACGGGGGAAGGGGCCGCTGCTGTGGCACAGCTGTTACTCAGAGTCCACCTGGTCAGAAGTCACATGCTGAGTGTGGGCTCGGATCCCTGGGTCTGCCTGACACTGGGAGCACATGCAGGCTCCTGGGTCCCGAGGAGCTGGGCAAAGAGATCACATGTGGTGGGACCCTGTTGAGGATGTGTCCCTCTTCAGTGTGTGCATGCTCTCTCTTCCACAGGGAAAAAGATAAAAAAAAAACAGGCTGGGTTTTTGGTATATCCTATACCCGATCAACAGCTCAAGTCAGCTTCTGGAAGGGGAATTCCCTTTCTTTCCTTTCCACTGCAGAAACTGTTTCTTACTAAAAAGCAGAGGTGGGATCAACAGATGGCATAATGGTCATGTTGCTGGACTCCCACATAGTCAACCACAGTTCAAGTCCTGGATGCCCCTGTTTAAACTCATGCCGGGTGTGTGTACGTGCGTGCCCAAAATCCTGAGAGGAGACTGGAGGAGAAGGGACTGTGGCATAGCTATTTCCCCCAGGAGATACCTTCTTACTTTCTATCTGTCTATCTGCACAATACCTATAGCAAAAATCTCTCAAAAAAAAAAAAAAAAAAGCAGAGGCAAAGTCCTTCCATACAACTGAGGCACAGTGACAGTGGTGACATGGTCCTCCATCTCTGACCCAGCTCCACACCATCCATCAGCCAGGGGTCAGGGGTCACACAATTAAATAGCAACGAGGACAGGGTAGCTGTGGTGCCCGTGGGATCTCCCCGCTTTCCCCCCAGATGGTGTCTATAAAATAATCCACAACTAACAACAGTGGGTATGAGAGACCCCCATATTTTAGGAACTGCCAGTTGTGTAGGTGAGTCATATTCCCAAGAGTGGTGGTTCTCGAAGCTCCGTCTTTTAGACCAGCAGCATCACCCGAGAACTGGCGAGAAGCGTGAATTATTACCCTCTCCCCACTTGCCACTTCCACCTCCACAGTCATCTACTGAGTCAGAAATCCTCACGTTGGAGGTGGGGAATCAACAATCAGTGTTTTGTTTTTTTTTCTTTTTCTTTTTTGCTATAGGGCGCGTGCGCTCGCCAGACAGACAGAGAGAGACAGAGAACAGAAAGCGAGAAATCACCCCCCAGGGGGATGTTCACGCCGCAATCCCTTCTCCTCCATTCTCCTCTCGGGATCTTGGGCATGCACGCACACGCGCCTGGCGTGAGTTTTAAGCCACCGGGTCCGCGACACCAACCGCAGTCGACTACGTGGGAGTCCAGCGACATAGCCATTACGCTAACTGCTGGTTCCCAACAATCAGTGTTTTAACAAGCCCTCCAGGTGATTCTGAGGATGCCCTAGTTTGAGAACCTCAGCCCAGAGCTTGCTGACAAACACCATTTTTTTAAAAAAAGAATTACTTATTTTATTATTTATTTATTTACTGGATTTTCTATAGGGCATGTGGGCGAGAGAGAGAGACAGAGAGAGACAGAGAGCAAGTCACTAGGTCTCAGACTCCAACTGCAGTTGCCCAGGTGGGAGTCCAGTGCCTTAACCATCGCGCACCTGCTGGCCTGACAAACACCATTTTGACAGAATAGACAGAACTATGTCCCTCAGTGATGTGAGGTTGGAGGAGGGAGCCTGTTGGGGACAATCAGGGTTTCCGTGGCAGCCACTCCCTTTCTTCCTGATCAAGGAAGTGAACATGAGGTTAGTTCTTAAAACCAAAAGGAGAAAGGGACGCCTGTCTGCCAGGATGCAGTGACATCCTGATTGGATTTCTGCTCGGCCACCAGACCTGCCCCAGGAGACAGGAGAGACTTGAGTGGGAAAATGACAGGATGGATCCACCGGGAAGAGAAGGTCATGGATGACCCCCTTCCACAGGGGCAGGGTTGCCCAGTGGGGCCAGCAGTGGTAGATGAAACTGGGGTAAAGGGCAAAGGGAAGGGGGTGGTGGGATGACTAGGTGCCGCTCGGAGAGGGACCCCTGGGTAGTGGAGCTGCTTGGGGCGAGTCCGTCATCAGAAGGAACGCAGCAAGCTTGCAGGGGACGAGGTAGGCCAGTGTAAACAGACGAGAGAAGAGACCAAGCGACACCGACGACACCACGCGTACAAAGAGCCACCTTGTGTCCTTGTCCTTCCTTCCCCAGTCTCGTGTACCTAAGGGAGTGGGGGTGGGGTCTGCGAGTGTGAAGGCCACGCCCCTCCTCTAGCCTTAAAGGTATAGTCCAGCCTGGGGTGGAGGAGGTTTGGGAGCGAGGCAGTTGAGTTGGGGGACTCTGACCTGAGTAGGCGATAGACTTAAATTCGAGTAATTGCAAGTTTCAAGAACTGGAAGGAACAGCTTTAATGACAGGGAATGAAAGAAAAGCGAAGGAACGAGACTGACGCACCCTAGGAGGAGCCTGCCCCGTAGCGGGGATGGGGAATTCGGCCCGAGCCAATGGGCAGCAGCTGTTGGAAAAAAGGGCGTTTTCGGTTCACGGGATAGTGAAAAGTCTCTCCTCCCCAGGCCTCGCCTTCCCTCACGACCGGGACGTCTGTGGCCCCCAGGGGTAGGTCACAAAGGGCAGCTCTGAGCCGTGCCCATCCATCCGCTACAGGCCTGGGAAGTGGAAGCCTGGGCATGGCAGCCGCCCGGCGACTCCTCCCGGGGCCCTAGGTGAGGTCCCCTGCCTGGTGCAGGGTTTGCAAGGTGAGCTGGTCGTTCCTCCTCCTGGTAGTACGTGGGAGAGTGCGGACAGACGGACAGACGTGAGCCCCAGTCCCAGTCCAGCACGGGAACGAAAACCCGAGCCCTGGGTGGTGTGACCGCCCAGACAGTAATCAGAGCCCTTGGCCCGAGCAGGTTTGACAGCCCTCGGGTTGGTAGGAGCGCAGATGCACGCGTGTGCGACCCAGGGACAGACTGTTCTAGTCTGACGCTCTTGGCAGGAGCAGCTTCGTGGGAAGGCAGAGGGAAGAGCCAAAGGTCAGTCCTTTCCTCCCTGCAGCCTCCCCCAAGCTCCACCACCCGGAGCTCTCAAGCCTCAGCCCCACCCCAAACAGGGGAGGATCCAGTCCCCAGGCAGGCCAGGCTTTTGGGCCAAAGCCACCCTCACCCAGCCTCCAGGCAGTCAGCCAGTTCTGACCTGAAGTTGCTAAGGCTGCTTTTGCTGCCCCCTGGATGAAGCCTTCATACTACCATTGCCTCCTGGAGGCTGGCATCTTAAACCCATGCTCTAAAAAAGTTACTCCAGCCGGGAGAACAAGGACTCTACCCAGCGGGGATTCATGAATGGTTTTCAATTGGGGAGAGATCTATACAACGTCATGCACTAACTCTCACCTCTTGAGTTTTGTCACCTTCTGTCTCTCCTCTGTCTCCCTGGTCACTCCCTCTCAGAGTTTCCTCCGCTGCCTCGCACTCGCTCAATCTCACTGTTTGTAATCTAGGATCACTCCTAAATTTCTCCTAAACAAATTCGGAATATTCGGGATTCATTCTGCCCCCTGTCTTCTCTCTACATTTTTCACAGGGGATCACATCCTTCCCCGTTCTCTGACCCAATAGAGAACACTTTAAGAGGAAATAAAAGGTCAAAGTCTGAACCTGGAAAAATCTATAAATTAAGGAGAGCAGGGGAGAATCGAATTGTTGAGTGGGAGAAAAGAATGACGTGGCACTTGTGTTTTTGTTTCTTTCTTCATTTACAATTGAGTGTGTGCATACACACGTGAAAATGAGAAAGGAGAAAGTTAGAGAGAGAGAAGTGCCCTCCGTAGAGTCTGGTCACGCTGTGATCCCCTTCATCCCATAGAACCTTAGGCCTTTGCATGTGTGTCTGGTGTACTTTAGATCCATGGCCCAGGGATTCAAACCATGGTTGCCATTTGGGATCTGGCTTCTCTTGAGCTGCGTGTTCTGGCTGTGCCATGGAGCTGGCCCAGCACTCATTTCTAACTCACTTATTGGACCATCGTTTATTAAACATTATATGCCAAGCCTTATCCTCTGAGCTGGGGCAATGAGACTCATCAGACCCTTTCCTTGCCTTGAAGGAACTCACAGACAGTTAGGGAAGATCCCAGCGCCTTTCCTTGCCTTGAAGGAACTCACAGACAGGGAAGATCCCAGCAGGAAAGGAGGAGGAGGAGAAGGACAGGCAGTCAATGTGAACATGGTGAATAGTGAATGCCCATGAGGTCAAAGAGAAGGAAGACAGGAGAAGATACAGTTGCATTTGGAGAGAAGGAAGTGGTTAGTGATCTTCCTGGGAGCTGAAGCAGCTTGCAGGGGGTGGACGCCTGAGTGGGTGATGAGAAGAGAGGGCATGAACTCTCACAATTGATCATCACTGCCTCTTGCTGAGAGCGCCAGGAACTCTTACACACATTTCTGCCAGTCCTTTCAAGGGTATTAGCTCCTTCACTTTACGGATGGTGAAACCAAAACTGAGAGAGAAGTAACATGACCCAAATCACAGGTCAAAGATGACTGGATTAAAATGCAGGTCTAGGGGCCAGCAAGTGGCATGGTGGTTGAGGCACTTGGACTCCCACATGGCTGACTGTGGTTCAAGTCCCAGACCTGGCGGCTTGCTTTTTCACTTTCTCTCTCTCTCTTTCTCTCTCTGGTGAACTAAAACAAAAATAAAATAAACAAATTTAAATAAGTAATTCTTTGAAAAAAATAAAATAAAATGTAGGTATGCTGACTCCACAGCCCATGCAGTCTCTACCACCTTACATGCCCCCAAATATGTAAGAAAGAGCCTTGGAGCAATAAAGACAGAGGAATTAGAAAGACTGTAGAAAGGGGATTGCTCGGGGAATCTTTAAAATGAAAACAAAGGGGACCAGCAGTTAGCGTAATGGCTATGTCGCTGCGCTGGACTCCCATGCAGTCGACTGCGGTTCGGGTCCAGGACCCAGTGGCTTAAACTCACACTGGGTGCATGTGTGTGTGTGCCCAAAATCCCGAGAGGAGAACGGAGGAGAAGGGATTGCGGCATGGCCATCCCCCCTGGGGGGTGATTTCTTGCTTTCTATCTCTGTGTCTCTCTCTGTCTGGCAAGCACACGTGCCCTATAGCAAAAACCTCTCAAAAAAATAAAAATAAAAAAGAAGCAAACAAACAAAACCAAAGGACAATATATCTTTCAATATTTTCCTTGTGTTTTATTAGAGTGTATATATATATATAAAATACACACACATATATATACACACATATATGCATATATATATTTAAAAAAACAACTGAATCTTACTAATTATCCACCCAAAACAAACAAACAAAAAATCACAATGAATCCCTAAATTGGAGTAGATTTCTGGGTGGCCAAGGAGCAGGCACGTATATATTTTTGACAGGTAACAGCATTCCTAGTTAACAACCCTGGACGTGGATGAGCAAGGCTGGATTTCTATGCGGGAGAAAAAGAGTGAAACTTTATCTGATGTGAGGGAATGGCACCTTCGGTGTGTTTCAATATCATTACGAGAGTTAAACATTAACCAGGAAAGACATACTTTTGTTCCCCGTCACCCAGTGACACCTGCTGCACTTTGTCTTAGGTTTAAAAACTTGTATTTGACCTCCAGAAAGATCTGAGTAATTCAAGTGAGGCTGGAGAAAGGGGGAGGCTGTGAGAAATGCTTATTTTCCAAGCAGGAGTATTTATTTGTCTCTTTTTACTGGGGAGTCCCTCACTATATACCTCTGATGATTGCTAGTTTTTAGTAAGAAGTTAATTTGCAGAGAAAGAACGAAGAAAGGTAAAAGGGAGGGCGAAGGTAAGAAAGGGAAGGAGGAAGTGGCTAGAAGGTGCCGTTTCAGGCGACAGATGGCGAGCTGTTTCCTTAAACAACAAAATGGTGGGTGGCCTTGATCTGAGCCTGTGTGCCCAGGGTGACCATACTTTGGGAGCTCCATCTGAGATGGTGTCGTCACGTCTGTGAATGTCATGACTTCCAAATAAGATGGCCCCCAGTTATAGTAACGAGAAAACGGTTTTGAATTCTCAGCGCTCCTCTCCTCTAGAATATGTGATGTATCAGAAAACATGGAAAACAAAATTGCTGACTCTCACTGACCCCTGGGTATTGCTAAGGTCTATTGGTTAGAGCCCCAGCTCTGTATTCCAAGATTTTACCGTTCCAGGGATGGAACAAATGCCCTACTGAACCTTCCCAAGGGATGGGCATCCAAGACTCCATAGCAATGCCTTCTTACGTAAGCAGAATGAGGCTAAATTGATCAGACCGTATTCTTTCAATCTAGTCTGAGCGGTCGCTCTGTTTTTGAAGGACAAGATTCTGTTCCTACCATGAAGTTCATATTCCACAATTCCACTGATTGGGTTAGTCCAGTTCTTGTTCATAGTGAGGCTCTAGTTGTGACCCTGACTTCTTGGTTCTTTGACGAGGCCATGGATGGCCTCCAGGCTGAGACAACTGGCTGGGTAGAAAACTTCAGGCTGGGCCATATAAACCCAGGTTCCGGGCAGTCTGGGAGATCCTGGGAGTTTTCCTCTGTGGAAATGGATAGTGAGCCAGTTTCCCAGACCTGTGTGGGTTCTTTATGGAAGGAGGACACTGAACGCTGTTTTTAAAGCCAGATTCCACTGCCTCTGCTTGGACGTGGCTCACCTGACATTGCAGCTGGGCCGCCTCTGGGATTTTGGCTCCTGGGGGAGTCATCTGATTCTTTTCAAACAAGTGTGAGTCTCCTTCTGGAGGGAGCCTTTGACCGGACCCCACAGGCTTGCTCTTGTGCTTTTCTTGATGATTGGGTTCCTGGTGGAAGGTCTGGACTACACGGTACATCTCTAGGTGTGTGTGCCATGGAGACTCGGGGGCCTGAACACAGCCTCTGTCAGCCTCCTCCAGCATGTCCTCCCCTTCAGGGTCGGCCTGTTCTGGAGACGGCGAGCTCCTTCTCTCCTTGTTAATCCAGACAGCGCTAATCATGGATTCAGCAGGAGCGGATGCATTTCTTCCTGAGAAGAGAAAAGCACAGCAGGGTCATCACTGGATACATGGGCACATTTAAGCTGAAGGCAGGCATAATCTGAACGTCATAGAGATACCCAGTGTACTGCACGTGCATGTACACACACGGTCTCACTTTCACATGCTCTAACACACGTGCACGCATGTATGCCCCCCACATACAGTTATAATTCAATGAGGACTCATTGAGTATTTAGAAGGTACCAGGCATGATTTATTCTCGGTCTCAAGAACACAGCAGTGAACATTGAGATAAAACCCGCACCTTCAAGGATGTGTCTTAGTGGAGTGAAAAGACAAGAAGCAGATGTATATGCAGGTTGAGCATCCCTGATCCGACAATCCAAAATCTGAAATGCTCCAAAATCCAAAATGTTTTGTGTGTCAACATGAAGCCGTCGTGGAAAATTCCACACTTGACCTCTTGTGATGGTGGCGGTCACTAACAACACAATACAAACATACTATATAAAATTGTTTTTCGGCTATGCGTTTAAGGTGTATATGAAACAAATGAATTTGATGTTTAGATTTGGGTTCCATCCCAAGATATCTCGTTATGTATGTGAGAATATTCCAAACTCTGAAAAAAATGAGGAATTTGAAACGCTTCCAGTCCAAAGCATTTGGGATAAGAGATTCTCAAGCTGTGTTATGATAAAATTTCGAGCCAATACCCATGCTATGGAAAAGCAGGTAACTGGTAAGGGGGCTGGAGCCAGGAGAGGAAAAAAGAAAGCATAAGAGAGGATGAACAACTGAGGGGATGAGTAAACTCTGGGGAGAGGCAGGGAGCTAGTCTTTGAGGCCAGAAGATTTGCAAGGAACGAGGACACACCCACACTCACACATGTACACGGGTTCACATACACTCGCCAGTGGAAGGGATTTTTTTTAGCTCATGGGACTTTGTGTCCTGGGATTCTGAGAATGAGTTTACCACTCAGGGCAAAGAAGGAGGGAGCTGTGTATTGAAGCAGCTCCTTTTAGAAAACTGGCCAGTGTCCCTCTCCGACTCCACGACACTGTCGGGAGAAGACACCAACGGCAGCTCCTGCTCCTCTGAACCGGCTTCAGGGCTGAGCATACAGACAAAAGTCTCTTCTTTCTCACAGACTTTTTCTGTTTTTGTTTTCACTTCCCATGAAATTTAACTGTTTGTTGTCATTTCCTGTGGCAGTGAGAGTGGTGGGAATGACTGACGGAAGGGCATTGTCCTAGAGAAAACAGGTCTGTGACTAGCCGGGCACCCTCTGAGATGTCCGCTAGGTTCACCTGAGTGTTCTGGCACTTGTTACTGCAGAAGGCCCTCCAGGTGACAATGTGCTCAGCAAGGGCAGAGAGGTGGTATTGGAAGAATAAAGTCAGAGAGCACCCTGAGCTCCAGTTCCAG
The DNA here is from genome assembly GCF_000334495.1 of Tupaia belangeri chinensis. Lineage (NCBI taxonomy): Eukaryota > Metazoa > Chordata > Mammalia > Scandentia > Tupaiidae > Tupaia > Tupaia belangeri. The sequence goes on from NW_006159542.1 coordinate 1,416,208, forward strand.
AAAACAAAAGAAACAGAAGACCAGAGGCAGCTGTCTCCACAGACAACGGCGGCCCTGTGAACACGAATTCCAGTTACCCCCGCTTTGTACCGGCACTGTTTCCTTAGTGTGAAAAGGATGAAAAGCTTCACAAACATTCAATATGCCATGCACTTATGTGAGAACAAGGAAGAGGGAAGACATGTTGAGAGGAGCTCGCCTCATCCCTCATGAGTCTGGAAGGATAGACCCCAGGTGGATGGGCAAGTCTTGGTAGCAGGATTTGCTCAACAGTCAGTTCTAGCCTGGGGCCCACAGAGGACAGGAAAGAGAGTAGGTTGGGAGGGCCGCGTGGACCCTGACCCTGGAGCAGACCCTGGTGAGAATGATGGCATGAGCCTTCCATTGTGATCGTCTCCACTGTCCGAGTGAAAGAAAACTGAGGCGATTGTCTGAAGAGTACAGGGAAATTTCATAATGTGTGTTTTATTATTATTTTAGAGAGAGATTTTTGCTATAGGGTGTGTGCACTCGCCGAAGAGACAGAGAGAGACAGAAGGACAGAAAATAGGAAATCACCCCCAGGGAGGATGGCCATGCTGCAATCCCTTCTCTTCCAGTCTCCTCTTGGGATCTTGGGCACGCACGCACACGGCCCCTGTGTGAG
>NW_006159542.1:1417063-1429391 GCF_000334495.1 Tupaia belangeri chinensis
GATGGTCACGCCACAATCCCTTCTCCTCCATTCTCTTCTCGGGATCTTGGGCATGCACGCACACGTGCCCGGCGTGAGTTTAAGCCACTGGGTCCAGGACTTGAACCACGGTCGACTACGTGGGAGTCCAGCGACATAGCCATTGCTCTAACTGCTGGTCCCACACGTTGTGTTTTTAATCTGTCCGTTTTGGTTTTGACTGGTTGGGGCTGAGGACGGGGGAAGTGCTCCAATTATCTACATGCTTCTTAATTTTCCGTCCTCGGTTCAGTCTGCCAGAAGACACGCATCAGGGAGAGGGCGTTCCGAGCCTCTTAATTTTCCTTTTTGGCTGAGATGAGGGAAGGCAGTGGAGAGAAGGGTGAAGAGAGTGGTAATTTAGAAAAGATACTCAAGGAAAGACAGAAGAATCAAAACTCACCTTAAACTGCCCGATACTGTCAGGTGGGGTCTCTTCATCAAGTCAGAACCAGGCAGACATAAGTTCTGGTCCTGCCTTCACCACTGACGAGCTATGAGACCCTGTGCCTCCAATTCCTCATGTATAAAACAGAGCTCTTAGAAGAGGAGCTACATGGGGCCAGTAGTGGTGTGGTGGTTAGGGTGTGGGACTCCCACATGGTCGACCACAGTTCAAGTCCAGACCTGGCGGCTGACTTTCTCACAAGCCTTCTTTCTCTGTTTCTCTGGTGAGTGCATGTGCCCTATAGTAAATTAAAATCATCATCATCATAATAAATTTTTTTTAAAAGAGGAGCTACTTTGTGTGGGTGTTGGCATGTTAAATGAAAGGTACACATAAAACACCCTGCCCAGTTCTGAGTCCTGATCCTAACCCCATCTGTATGCAAAATGAGTCACACACTGTGACGAAAGTGTCCACTTTTTGGACACCAACCAATGGAGGCAACTGGGGCTTGCTAGATTTAGGTTAGTTCAAGGTCCCGTGGTGTTTTTCCGTTGTATCAGGGAAGGCATGCCGATATGTGGAACTGAATTTCTAGAAGCCAGCTCTGTCCCTTAATGCTAATACAGAGTGCAGAAAGCTAATTTCAGGGCCCTTCCTTCCATTAATTATCTCCCAGAATCCCTCAGCTTCCAAATATAATCCAATGTTTCATGACATTGAAATCTAGTCTCAGGAGCCCACTCTCAATGTCTCTCTGTCTTCGCTGGGTCTCTCTGCTGTACTGGACACTGAGGATCACTGTCTTCTAAAATCCCTTTCCTAGCTTGGCTTCTTGGTATTCCTAGATCCTGGTTTTCTACTACTTCATTTTGGTTTTATTCTTATAAAATATACATGACGAAATGTACCATCTTAATAATTTTAAAAATAATTATTTACTGAATTTTATTTATTCATTAATTTATTTTAATTTGACCAGACCAGCAGTTGGCGTAATGGCTATGTTGCTGGACTCCCATGTAGTTGACTGCGGTTCGAGTCCTGGATCTGGTGGCTTAAGCTCTCACCAGGCACGTGAGCATGCACACCCAAGATCCCAAGAGGAGAATAGAGGAGAAGGGATTGCAGCATGGCCATCCCCCGTGGGGGTTGACTTCTCGCTTTCTGTCTCTCTGTTTCTCTCTGTCTTTCTGGCAAGCACATGCACCCTATAGCAAAAATCTCTCCATAAATAAATAAATAAATATTTTAAAAAACAAAAAAAATTGACCAGAGAGGCAGAGAGAGAGAGGGAGAAAGTGAGAAAGCAAGCCACCAGGTCCAGGACTCTAACCGCGGTCAGCCACATGGGAATGTCCAGCGTCTTAACCATCATGCCACCTGCTGGTCCCAATAATTAAAAATATATCGTTAAATAATGTTAAGCACATTTACATTGTATGCAGCCGATCTCATACACTCATTCCATCTTCCCCAACTAAAACTCTGTATTCATTAAGAAATCGCTCATTTCCCTATTCGCCCCGTCTTTAGCAGCCACCACTCTACTTTCTGTCTCTGTGAATGTGATTATTCTACTTATCTCATAAGGGATCATAGAGTATTTGTGTGTGTGTGTGTGTGTGTGTGTGTGTGTGTGATTGACTTATTTCACTCAGCACAATGTCTTCAAGTTTCATCAATGTTGCAGCAGGCATTGGCACTTCTTCCCTTTTTATGGCTAAATACTATTCCTCCCCTTCCATGTTGACTGTTCTATCTTTCCTGGATTCTTTTCCTTTGCTTGTCCCTTAAATATTTTAGTATTTCAGAACTCAAATTTACAGCCCAGTTTTGTTTGTTTGTTTGTTTTTAGCAACATACACAGTGACCATCCCCAATATTATTCGTGCCCATGGTTCAAGTACCACCTGTGCAGTGATGACATTGATGACACTGGATTATGTCTGTAGCCCCACTGAGAGCCAGGCTGGCTGGAAGGCTTACAGGCAGCATGTTCAACCGCAAATTAACCTCTCTTCCTGCATTCCCTGTCTCAGTGAATGGTACCACCATCTATTAACTCTGTTGTCAAAATTAGAGGACAACAGCTTTTTACTTCCCTAGGGTCACTTTGACCTTATTTTTATACTCTTACTCTGATTTCTCTTGGGAAAACTGCCTTCTCCTTCACACTTAGTCCAAATGTTTCAAGTGGCCTTCTAACTCAGACACATGTGACAGAGTGATCTGATCCTTGGACACAGCACACCAGCCCCGGTGAACTTTATACACATTAATTCATTTGGTTCCTATGGCAACCCATAGTACAGACAGTACAGTTAGTACAGTAATTCCCAATTGACAGATGAGGAAATCGAGTCACAGAGCATGTATGTAACCTGGTCTAAGCTGCATGGCAAAGAAATGGCAGAGTCAGGATTCAGTCTCAGGCTCTGCTGGAAGATCAGTACCTGACCACTCCATTATACAGTGTGCTGTCTGTGACAATTATGCAGAGAATGAGGAGCCGAGGGCTGGTGAAGTGTCTTGCAAGACCCTGACCTAGACTGGAGCCATCTCCGAGAGGCCCCGCCTACGTGGTAGTGTTGGAACAGACCGGGTAATGAAAGCTGGACTACTTCAGCTCGGAGGTGCTGCTTTTGCCTTGTCCCCCAAAGGCAGCGTACTTCTTGTGCTGGGCAATGGGGTCCCTCTGGCTCCTGGCTCCTCCCAGCCTTGCTTGGTGAAGGGCAGACCACTTAGAGAGTCCACTGAACTGTACAAATAACCACCTGGGTCTCAGGACACAGCTTCGACCTTCCAGGGGATCGTCCTCCTTCCTTGGCCTGCCCCTCTTTGTTAGAGGATGAAGGGCTGGGGTTTGACAACAGCTTGCTCTCTGAGCTCAGGACTCCTACCTTCCTCCTGGAATGAAACCCACATTCCCTAAGGAAAGGATTCTCCCCATTGAGGAGGGGCCTTCTGTGTCTGATCACCTCTCCCTGGCTGTGGTCTACGGAAACGTGAGCCTGAAGCGACTCATGGGTCCCCGAGCTCTGCTCGTCCTCTGCCCCAGCCAGACCCTGGGCTGCTGGGAAAGCCACATCTTCTTTCTCCACAGTCAGTTTCTCTGTTTTGTTGGCCATGCTTCAAGCAGGAGCCCTAGCCTGGAAGGAGAGCTCCCATCACCCCACTTGGCCTTGCAGGGGAGCCCAGCCCGGCCCACAGGCTGACCAGTCTAGCAAGATTAGAACATAGGAGCAGGGGCCAGGAACGGCACTGCTGCTGGCCAGATGCCTGCCGAGGCTGCTGGCTCACTTGGCAGGGAGTGCAGGGCCAGAGCTGCCCTGAACTGGCTTCCCACTCCATGGCTCTGGTCCCCACCCTGGCTAGCCAGCAGTTGCTCCACCTCACCAGGAGGACCCTCAGGGCCGTGGTCCTGCCCTCCCTGCAGCCCAGCCACCCATTCTGCCCATAGCCAGCTCTCCTCCCCAGCATCTGCCCAGCCCTACCTGTTGGGAACACCACCAGATGGGCCTGGGTCTTCTGCTGCCTCCTCAAGCCTTCGTACTGAGCCCGCAGGAGCTGGATGCTGAGGGGGGGCCCTTTCCCTGGGGCCTGAGACCCGGAGCCTTCAGCCATGAAGAGAGACCCTAGCTGCCAGAAGTGGGGCAGAGCAGGGCACGGGCAGGGCAACCCCTTCATCCGTATCCGGGAGAAAAGCAAACACTGCTGGGTGGGGCAGGGGGAGGAAAGGGGGAAGACAGGGAGGGGGCAGAGGGGAGCTGGTGGGGCAAAAGGAGGGTAGAAGGGGAGTAGGAAGGTGGAACAATAAGGAGGGAGGGAGGCAAAGGAAAAGAAGGGTAGGGAGAGGGAGAAACTGGAAGGAGGAGAGAGGTGGGAGGTGAGGAAGAAAGAGAAGGGAAGGTAGAGGAAGGAGAGAGATGGGGAAGGAAAGAAAGGGGCTCTGAAGGAGGAAGAAAAGAGTGGAGGAAGGAGGGTAGTCCAAGGGGGGGCTAATGGGTGAGGAGGAAGGGGGTGAAGATGAGACAGGCAGGAGGACGTTGGGGAAGGAGGGGTTGGGGAGGAGTGAGGGAGGTGTGGAGGTGAGAATGGAGAAAAGGCAAGCACAGCTGCTCAGAGTCCTCTGGGAGCCCAGGAGGTGGCTTATTCCCAGTCCGTCACTGACTGATTCTAAAGTCTCCAGTTCTAAGAGCTGTGGTGGTCTCCCATCTCCCAGCAGAGCCGGAGCTGAGGCTGGGGAATGCCAGGCACCTGCTCAGCTCACACATCTTGGACTGGAAGCTGGAAAGTGGCTGTTCACCAGCAAACCTGTCGGTTTGGTTTGCAGTTGTGAAAAGGAACACCCCCAGCAGCCTCATAGAGCTGGTGCCCGGGGATGTGTGTGTTGCGCCGCAGCCATGCCCTTGGGAAGCTCTCCAAGGTCTCTCAGCCCTCAGCACACACCTCAGGCGAAAGCCCAACCCCAGAGTCAGCCTGTGGGACAGAACCCCCCAGGAGAGCCTTGGCCTCTGGCCAGCCTCACCCCATTGACATTTGAGGCGGCCTGTGTGGTCTCCTCATCTTCCAACCAAGCAGTTAAGTTGGGGTTTATCTTACCCACAGCTGGGAGCAGCCACACCCTCTGCTTGCCAATCCCACTCCCTCCACATCTGCACTGAATCCCAGACCTCTCTCCTGGACCAGTTCCAACCTATCCTTACTCCATTTGGTCAGCTAAGCCCCTTTCTGTCTTTTCCTGAACAAATGCTTCCAGATTACCCAGTTATTCAATATACACAGCAGTAAGTAGGTTAACCAGACAAGATGTAGTTACCAGGAGTGCAGGGTAAGTCTTCGCTGGGTAGTGTCTTAGTTTGCTGGAGCTGTAGTAACAAAGTGTCCTGAAGTAGGTGGCTTAAACAACAGACACTTGTCTCCACGTTCTGGAGACTGAAGTTCACGATCAAAGTGTCTGCAGGGCTGGTTCCATCTGTCGGTTTTAAGAGTCTGCTCCATGCCCTGTCACCCAGATTCTGGTGGTTTTCTGGCAATCTTTGATATTCCTTGGCTTGTAAAAGAATCACCAGATCTCTCCCTTAATCTTCACATGATGTTCTTCCTGTGTGTGTCTGTGTCCAAATTTCTCCTTTTTATAAGGACACCAGTCATATTGACTTATAGCCCAAGCTCATGATTGTATCTTCATATAATGCAATGATCCTATTTCCAAATAAAGCCATTCTGAGGTACTGGGCTTAGGATTCCAACATACTAATTTTTTGGGGGGGTATCCCATTCTGGGAGAGAGATGATAATTCCATTCACAAAAGCCATTCTGAGGTACTGGGCTTAGGATTCTAATATACTGATTTTTTTGGGGGGGTATCCCATTCTGGGATAGAGATGATAATTCCACTCACAAGATATCACAGGAGAGGAGCAGATTAGAAGTAGGGAGAGGGGAAGGGATTGGTTTTAGATATTACCGTTGAGGTGTCAGTTGCCTTTGGATGATCAGGAGGGAGTTGGAAGCTTGGCAGAGAGATCTGAGTTGGAAACATAGATGTCAACATTTGTGAAAATGATAACAGGTCATTATTGGAAAAGTTTTATCATTAGATATTCAGGAATATGTAGAATCAAGAGATGGCCCGAGGCCAGCCCTACTGCAGAGGTTAACTGCTGTACATAGGGACATGGGTCCCATTGGTTAATCTCAGTTCGAATCTCTGCGTTGATGGCTTGAAAAACACATCAGGCATATGTGTGTGCATGCCCCTAACCCCAATAGGATGCAGAAATGGAGGAGAAGGGATGGTGGCATGACAGTGCCCAATTGAGGGGTGCTTTCTTTCTCTGGTGAGAGATTGGTCCTCTGGCAATTGAAAAGAGAGAAAGAGGCCAAATAACTTTTTTTCTCTGTTTAGTTTCTTCATCTTATTGTCTTCTTGAAGTCTGTGTTCAGTGGGCAGTAGAGGGACTTCCTCTGTCGTCTTCTCTGCCGTCCCAGGTCCAACTTCTTTTTCCCAGTCCTTGGTACATTGTTGTGTTTTTACTATTGGAGGGGATGAATGGCTCAGGCTGGGTAAATCTTCTACAGGGCCACTTCTTTTTATTTTTAAATTGGCCAGAGGGTGCATGTGCTTGCTGGAGAGAAGAGAGGGGGAGAGGGAAAGTGAGAAAGCATCTCACATGGGGCATGGTCATACCACTATCCCTTCTTTTCCATCTCTCCCTCCTTTTGGGATTTGGGGCACATACACATACACACCTGTAGGTTTCACCAGTGGGTCCAGCATTCAAACTGCACAATTGGCTATGTGAGATCTGGCCACCTTAACCACCACACCACAGGCTGGTTCTAGATAGTTTTCTCCTCTTTATTTATTGTAATTTATGATCACATATAATCATTACACATTTTTGTGGGGCACAGGATGGTTTTTAAAGCATGTGTATGGTATGTAACAAGCAAATTGAGAATATAAACATATTTACCACCTTCAGCATTTAACATTATGTTACGTTGTAAACATTTGAAACCCACTCCAGTGGTTATTCTCCAAGTATGTACTGAATTGTCCATGATGTTCTTCACTGTGAGGTACATTTCTAAAGAAAAATATATTGATTAAAAATCCGGCAACCATAGTTCTCGTAACTTAACAACGATAATCTTAACATTTCCAGTGAAAGAAGAATTTGTAGTTTCTATGTAGAGGATTATGGGAGATAAGAGTTTATAATCTAAAAAAGTCGGTGAGTATCAATCATTGGTCCAGTTGGAGCTAGGTAAATCATGCATGACAGTAGCTCATTAGAAAGAGTTAGTAAGAACACATTTACTCACACACTGTGAGTTCTTATAAGACCATAATACTGTATTGTGCATAAAGAAATAAATCCTCAAGAAAGCAAAAATAAAACAAAATTGGAAAGAGATGTTTAAAAGTGAAGACATGGTAAAATCTGGTGATATGGTGATTTATAGGCTTTACAAAGTTCTTGGTTTTAGTCTTTTAACAATTCATTCTAAAGAAAGACTCAACTACTCATAACATTTTGTACTTTTCCTCTATTACCTAGTTTTTTACAATGAATAATAATTATAATAAATATATAAATTGAAATCTGTAGAGACAACTGTCTAATAAATAATTGACAAAGTTGTATTTAAACCTGCTTGTTTGTAAAATAGTTGAATCTGCATTTTGAATCTTTTAGTTGGGAAATTATTGAGTCCTGACATTCAGTGTTATTATCAATATGTGTGGCTCTATCTTTTTCTTCCTTTTGTGTTCCCTTACTTCTATTTATCTCCCTTTAGTTTTCCTGGTGTAGAAATCCCTTAAGTAATTCCTGAAGAGCCAGTTTTGTTTTAATGAATTCTTTCGGCATTTGTTTATTTGGGAATAATTTTATTTCTCTTTCCCATTTGAAGTATAATCTTGCTGGGTATAGTACTCTTTGCTGAAATCGCTTTTCTTTCAGAATTTTAAGTATGTCTTCTCAGTCTTTCCTTGTCTGCATTGTTTCAGTTGAGAGATCTGATGTTAGACTAATGGGGTAACCTTTGTAAGTCACTTGGTGTTTCTCTCCTGCCACTTTTAGAATGCTGTCCTTTGTCTTTGATTTTTACCAGTTTGGCTATGATCTGCCTTGGAAAGAATCTTCTTATATTATAGCTATTTGTTGTCTTTAGTATTGCCTGGATGTGGATGTCCACATGTCTCTCTACATTTGGAAAAATTTCAGGTATATATTATTGAGATTTTTCTATGCCCTTACCTATCTCTTCACCTCTCGTTTTCAACCTTCTAGATATACTCATGATTGAGACCCGTGGTCCCTGGGCCAGGTGCCTCCAACTGCAAACTGCTTCTCCATTTCCTCCAGTGGCCATCACAATAGTGTAATTTTCTGGATATGCCACAACGTGAACAAAGGAAGAAAGTTGCCTCAGATCTTTAGCCTTCTTTTGTTTTCTTGAATATTCTCAATGTCTTTTCTGCCTCAGAGCTTTGTATGTGCTATTCTCTCTCTTCTAGACTATTTGTTTACTTACCCTCACCTCCAACCCTATCTTAATTGCATACCCAAACATTGTAGCACTCACTTCTCTCCTACTTGACTTATAATTACCTTCAGTTTTTGGCCTAACAGAGGTAAACAAAAGGCTATTGCATGGACTGTGGAAACAGACTATGTGGATTTGTACCCTTCATTCCCTACCTTTAGCTGTGTGCCTTGGCGTGGTTACTTAACTTCACTGCACCTGCAGATACAGCAACTCTCAAAGATAATTGTCTGAGCAATTCTGAGCTGAATAAACAAGCAAAATAGGCTTAATAAGCATTACCTTTCAGGTACTAGGTACTATGGCACTGTTGCTCACGTGTGGTCTCATTTAATTCTCATGACAATTGTATGAGTTGGTGGTACAGCATTATCACCATCATCATTCTAGATGGTGAACTTGAAGCTCAGAATGGGTAAGTGGCTTAGCAACTCCAAATGCTCCTCATCTCTGAAGCACCAGTGTTCTATTTCAGTTATATACAATGTAATATAATGATAAAGATGCTCTTCCACTTACTTGGGAATTTCTTCCCAATAAACCCATCCTAAGTTGAAAATATCATTAAATCAAAGATGGATTTAATGTATCTAATCTCATAGCTTAGCCTAGCCTATTTTATTTTTTAAATAATTATTTTATTTCACTTTATTTATTTATTTATTTATTTTAATTTGACCAGAGAGGGACAGCAAGAGAAGGAAAGTGAGAAAGCAAGCTACCAAGCCCAGGACTCAAACCACGGTCACCCATGTGGGATTCCAGCACCTTTAACCACCATGCCACCTGCTGGCCCTACCCTAGCCTATTTGAAATGTACTAAAAAAAACCTCAAAGTGTTTAAAGTCCAAAATCCTAGCTACAAGGAAATCTGAGAAACACAAATTTCAAAACCTCTCAGCCTCTGGAAGATAAAAAAGGATTGACATGAGTGTTGAAGAAAGCAAATCCATCGTACCAGCCATCCATCCCAAAACTTAGAATTTAAGAAATTTTAAGGCTCAGAATAAATAAATAAATAAAATGTCTAACATTGCTTTATTTTTAAAAGAATTATTTACTTAATTTTATTTATCATTATCTTTAGTATTTAATTTGCTATAAGGCATGTGTGTTCATCAGAGAAAGAAGAGAGTGCAAAAATGAGAAAGCAAGCTACCAGATTTGGGACTGAAATTGTGGTCAGTCATGTGGGAGTCCAGCACCCTAATCACCATGCCACCGACTGGCCCCAAAATGTCTAACATTTTTTTTAAAGTAAAGAATTATATATATGTATTTAATTCCATTTATTATTATTATTATTTTATTTGACCAGAGAGAGACAGAGAGACAGGGAAAGTGAGAAAACAAGTCACCAGTTCTGGGATTCAAACCACAGTCAGCCATGTGGGAATCCAGCGTCTTTAAATATCATGCCACCTGCCTGTCCCAACATTTTATGTTGCATAATTTAGATTATTTTTTCCCACCTCAAGCATTCCTTGTATTTTTTTTATAGATCATTGGGACACAGTTCATCACACTCAGTCATAATGTTTAAAGGTGATCTTATTTGTATCTAGCTGAATATCTATATCTCTCCTGAGACTTCTTTGATCTTTGCTATCTTTTTAGCAAATACAAAGAGCAAACACAATAATGGTACTTGGGTGACTGGTTACAGTTTAACCAAAATGATACAGAAGTATTCATAGGTTAGACTCATTGTATATAAAAATGGAATATTTTATGGTCTTAAAATATAGTTAAATTTAATTTAAAATGTTTTGCATTTTTTATACTACGGTCTAACTGAAGTAATATATAATTTGCCATTTCAACAATTTGAGAATGAACAAGTCAGTGGCATTTAGTACGTTCACCATGTGGTGTAGTCACCACCTCTATCTATTATGGTTCCAAAAACACTTTGGTCACCCCAAATAGAACTTCTGTACCCATGAAGAAGTCACTCTCCCTTCTCTTCTGACCCCAGTCTTTGACAGTCACTAATAGCTTTCTGTCTTTATAGATTTGCCTATTTTGAAGTATTTCACGTAACTGTAGGATATGCGACCTTTTTGTGTCTGTTTTCTTTTACTTAGTGTAATGTTTTTTAGCTTCATCTGTGAAGCACATATCAGCACTTCATTTCTCTTTATGTTTGAACAATACTCTTGGATGGATATATCACTGTTTGTTTGCCTGTTTATCCATTCAGGGACATTTGAGTTGTTTCTATCTTTTATCACTTGTGAATAGTGCCTCTATGAATACTCATGCATAGGTTTTTGTTTCCAGTGCTTTAAGATATCTATCTAGGAGCAAAATCGCTGGGTCAAATGGTTGCCATATGCCATATGTTATTTTCATTTCTTTATCTTTTTTTTTTTTTTTTGCTATAAGGTACATGCATTCGCCAAAGAGAGACAGAGAGAGAAGGAAAGTGAGAAATCACCACCACCACCACCACCCTCCCCCCGAGAGGGGATTGTCATGTTGCAATCCCTTCTCCATTCTCCTAAGATTTTGGGCATACACACACATACATACATAACCTGGCATGATTCTCAAGCCTCTGGGTCGGGATTCGAACTGTGCAGTCAGTCGTATGGGATCCAGTGCCTTAGCCACCACCACGTCACCTACTGAGCCCAACTGTATGCTATTTTCACTGCAAAACCTTCTTGGCTGAAAACCTGTCGTTGCATTTTGGAGATGTTAAGAGATTTTGAGTTGTATGCCTTGGCTTTGCCTTTGATATGCTGAGGGTTTGCTCTACAGCAGGCGGCCTTTGCTTGCTGGTTAGTGTGTATGAATTTTTAGAAAAGGGATTATTAGTCATAATTTTACATCTTGTAATGACAAACTAACTCCCTGGCTAGAAATAAGATTTAGAGAGGAAGCAACAGCATCTGTCTGCCCTGTTTCACAAACTAACTCCCTGGCTAGAAATAAGATTTTGATAGAAGCAACAGCGTCTGTCTGCCCTGTTTCTTCTTTTCCTATCCCTATAGCTTTCAAAAGCTGATTGTGAAAAATGCCTCCAAGTTCTCCCAAGTTTGTTTTTCTGTATCCTATCAGAATTATGACTACGCAGTTACTGCGATGTGAGATAATGGTATGAACTCTTCAAGGAAAATGCAGAGGCAGTGTAGGGATTATGTACCCAGAGTCTTTTGCCTCTATCTCGGTCTGAGTTCTGGGTGTTCTACTTAGTGCTTGTATTGTCTTAGGCAAGCCTTTTACTCTTTTTGTGCCTCAGTTTTCTCGCTCATAAACTGAGGTTGATAATAGCACCTTTTAATGTAACGTCCTTAAAACAGGACTTGATTGGCTGGCAGGTGGCATGTTGGTTAAAGGCACTGGACTCCCACATGGCCAACTCTGGTTCGAGTCCTGGACCTGGTGGCTTGCTTTCCTGCTTTCCTTTTCTCTCTCTCTGTCACTGTCTGGTCGAATTAAAAAATTAATAATACAGAGGGACCAGCAGTTAGCATAATGGCTATGTCGCTGGACTCCCATGTAGTCGACCACAGTTTGCGTCCCGGACCCGGTGGCTTAAAACTCACACTGGGCGTGTGTGTGTGCGTGTCCAAGATCCAGAGAGGAGAATGGAGGAGAAGGGATTGCGGCGTGGCCATCCCCCCTGGGGGGTGATTTCTCACTTTCTGTCTCTCAGTCTCTCTGCCTGTCTGGCGAGTGCACGTGCCCTATAGCAAAAACCTCTCAAAAAAAAATAATAATATGGAGCCGGCAGGTGGTGTGGTGGTTAAGGGCGCTGGACTCCCACGTGGATGACTGCAGTTTGAGTCCTGGAGCTGGTGGCTTCCTTTCTTTCCTGCTCTCTCTCACTGTGTTCCTCTCTGGTCAAA
>NW_006159542.1:1433134-1439684 GCF_000334495.1 Tupaia belangeri chinensis
AAGTGCTTGACATGACACAGATTTATCCAGTCAATTGCAATACCTGTTATTAAGATAGTAAATTAAAAGTATAAGAACTCATTCATCTAAAGAAGGTTCTTATTTATTTCAATTTTGACGATGCCTATCACTTTCTTTAAAAGAGCAGTTGATGAGGCCACTTCGGTGGCCTCATCTATTTAAGATACGTAAGAAGAGATATAAAATTTAGAAACAACTTTACCAATTATGACACAAACTGTAAATATATGAGGAGATCTTTAAAATTTTCATGGAAAATGTGTAACTGTGAAATAAATATGCATGGGTTTCAAATTTTATTTTGCACCAAAACAAACTCAGACTTTCATTTTAGTTTTTCACAAATTTTTTGAAATCCCCTCGCTCTAATTATGGTCCCCAAATTTTGGTTTTGAAGTCAGGATTCGTCCACTCAATCAGCAAGAAATTGCTATACAAGGTTCCCTATATATTATAGTACTAAGTATAGAATAGTAAATAAAACAGACATTATCTTCATGGAACTTTCAGATCAGTGGTTAGGTACAGAAGTGTAAAACAAGTTAACTAACAATTGTATAATTTCAATTTATAAGAACTAGGTGTAGAGAACGCAATAAATAACTTAAATGAAATAACGCTTATAATGTGTTTATGTAAGTGTCTGACTCCTAGAAAGTGTGTAATAAATGTTACCTATGACTATTTATTTTCCGAATAATTATTATTTATCCAGTTTATTCACAGGGGTGGAGGGTGGGGGGTGGAGTGGGAATCCATCACCGCAAGTTTAAGTTTCCTGCCCTCTAGTGGAGAACTTGAGTCATAGCCACACAAACAACTTAGAAGAGTTTTTGACGTTTCAGCATTATTTTTTAATTGCCAGAGGGTGGGGGTGCTGAGAGAGAGGTGGGCGGGGGAGTGAGAGAGAAAGTGAAAATACCTCTCAATGGAGCATAATCATGCCGCAATCCCTTCTCCATTTCTCCATCCCGTTGGGTTTGGGCATCCACTCACGTGCTCAGAATGTTTTTTGTCGTTTTTCGATTTTTTGCCATGGGGCACATGTGTTCGCCAGAGACAGAGATAGAGGGAAAATGAGAAACCATCTGCCAGAGGGGATGACCCCTTCTCCATTTCACTCTGAGGATTTGGGGCACACATGAGCGTGGCCCAGCGTGTTTTACAAGTTGCTGGGTCTGGGACTTGAACCACAGAGTCAGCTGTGTGAGATGCACCATGCAACCTGCTGGCCCAGTGCCCAGAGTACTTTTCAGCCACCGGGATAGGGATTCAGATCATGGTCATCCACATGGGATCAAGCTCCCCTCACCTCTAGGCCATGGCCAGTCCTCAGCTGCATTCATGGGTTGGAAAGACCAAAAGGGTACCGGACGGGCCATGTGAGAGAGATCCGCCTGCTCTAGGGCCTCCTGGGAAGCTCAGCGGGCTTCCCCAGGCACGTTCAGTGCCCAGTGACTGCTCTGCCTGGGCATCCTTCTACGGTTAGTGGGCAGCCTGTGAATCGGCCTGCGGTGCTCTCCATACAAGAGGCTGGCGGACCTTGCTAATTAGACTGCCTTCAACACTGGGCAAGAGAGAGCCGCTTAATTTGCAAAGAAAAGGCATGACTAGTATTTGAACCACGAAGGCAGCAGAGCACCTGCGGGAAGAATGCTGGTGCTGAGGTGGCCAGGCTATTGCTGTAGCCCCAGGGAGCTCCAGGTGAGGCTGAGGACCATTGCCTTTTTCCTACCTTCTCTGAATACCTTGACCTTAACCCCAAATTAACCCTGGTAGTCCCACCATTGAAGTCTAACCAGCACAGGTGCTTTAAATGTGCCTCCCATTTCATCCTTCCAAGCTCCCCAAGATAGAGGTTAGGTTGATCCCCACCTGACAGATGAGGTCTTCGAGGCTTAGAGAAGTTGAGGGAACCACAGAAGGTCCTTCAGCTGATGATGAACAGCACAGGATTTAGGACTTCTTTCTATTCTCTGAGCGCGCGTGCTTTTCACCCCCTACCCCATCCCATATCGCATGGTACTGAAACTTGAGTTTACCGAAGTTGTGAGATTAAATGTACTCCCCACCTTTTTTTTTTTTTTCTTGGAGAGGTTTTGACTATAGGGCTCATGTGCTTGCCAGAAAGACAGAGAGACAGAAAGCGAGAAATCACCCCCCAAGGAGGATGGCCATGCCGCAATCCCTTCTCCCCATGCTGCAATCCCTTCTCCTCCATTCTCCTATTGGGATCCTGGGCATGCACGCACATGTTAAGCCACCGGGTGAGTGAGAGTTGAGTCCAGCAACATAGCCATTACACCAACTGCTGGTCCCCTCTCCACCTTTCATTATAGCAAAACCCTCTTTTAACAATTAACTGGGGTGGGGGATTGGTACCAGCCAATGGCATAATGGTTACATCACTGGACGCCTACATAGTTGACCATGGTTCGAGTCCTGGACCTGGCAGCTTAAAACTCACACTGGGTGCTTGTGCGTGCGTGCCCAAAATCCCAAGAGGAGAATGGAGGAGAAGGGATTGCAGTGTGGCCATCCCCCCAGGGGGTGATTTCTCACTTTCTGTCTCTGTTCCTCTGGCAAGCACATACTCCCTAGAGCAAAAATCTCTCTTAAAAAAAAAAAAGATTAGGAGTCCTGCAGTTAAGGCCCTGGACCTCCCACACGACTGACTATAGTTTGCATCTTGGACCCAGCAGCTTGAAAAATCACACCAGGCATCGTGTGTGTGTGTGTGTGTGAGAGAGAGAGAGAGAGAGAGAGAGAGAGAGAGAGAGAGAGAGAGAGAGAGAGAGAGAGAGAGAGAGAGAGAGAGAGAGAGAGAGAGAGAGAGTATTCTCAAAATCTTGAGAGGAGAATGGAGGAGAAGGGAATGTGGTATGGCCATCCCCCTGGGAGTGACTTCTCACTTTCTCTCTCTCTCTGGTGAGTGCACATATCTATAGCAAAAAACAAACAAAGAAGTTAAATAACATTATTCAAGTTAACAGATAATATTTTTTACACACTTTAAAAATAAAGTTAATACCTAGGAACAACTGGGAATTTCTTGCTACATAATCTTTAAATCTCCCAGAGGTCAGATCTACATTCTTGGGAAATATTTTCTGCTTAGTCATGGTCAGAAGACTGCTGTTTTAGTGTACGTCAATTAATTCACAGCTCTCAAACCTCACTGCATATTAAGAGTCACTGGGTGCCCAAGTCTGGGCACACATGAGCATGGCCCAGCATGTTTTACAACCTCGCTGCATATTAAGAGTCACTGGGTGCCCAGCTGCAGGGGCACAAATGGCAGGGCACTACTGCCCAGGGCTGGACCACATGAGAGCCCCAGGGTCAGTTCCTAGACTGACCAACACTGGCCAGGAAGGGCAGCACACACACGTAACCCTAGTCACTAGGAGGCTGGAGCAGGAGGATCCTGGCCTGGTACCCTGTCAAATATACCTCTCTCTCTTTTGTTCATAAAAAGTAAATACAAAAGGGAACCAGCAGTTGGCATAATGGCTATGTCGCTGGACTCCCACATAGTCGACTGCGGTTCGCGTCCCGGACTCGGTGGCTTAAAACTCACGCCAGGCGCGTGTGCGTGAGTGCCCACACGCCTATCCCGAGAGGAGAATGGAGGAGAAGGGATTGCGGCATGACCATCCCCCCTGGGGGGTGATCTCTCGTTTTCTGTCTCTATGTCTCTCTCTGTCTGTCTGGCGAGCGCACGCACGCACCCTACAGCGAAAAACCTCTCCAAAAAAAAAAAAGTAAATACAAAAGAATTGCTTAGGTAATTTTAAAGCATTACTTACGCTGGGGTTTTATCCCATACCAATTAAATTCAATTCATAGGCAGAGAGGCCTAGGCATCAGTACTTTTCAATTTTGCCAGGGTACAGCCAAGGTCAAGAACTATTAAATTATTTTAATGGCTGCTTGTCAAGCTACCTCCTATGGGAGAAACCTCTTTGTGTTCACCTTTCTGGCTGGTCTGTTTGCAGAGATGCATTTATATGGAAATGGTAGTGGGAGTGGAAGTTCTGCGTATGGTCTCCAGCTTCCCGATTCCCTGTCCCTAGGCTCCTGTGTCATCCTAACACAGACATGGTGTGGGATTTCTGCACTGCCCTCTGGACTCCAAACCTGCTTCACAGACTCCAGGAAAAAGCCAATCTTGTTTCACAGACTTTCGGCCTGGACTTTACCCATAGCTATCTGCCCCGTGCATTTTGACCTATCTTGTTACTCAGCTGCAAGTAAGAAGACTGTCTTGCTCAGGCTGCTATCTGAGTCCCAGGCCTCTGCTCTGTTGGCCAGCGGATATCAGCTGAGAAAAAAAATTAGTCTCGACTTCTATCTTACATCATATGTAAAACGCAGTGCTAGGTGGAGTGCAGGTCCACACATAAAAGGACAAGATAGGTTCTAAAAGAAACCATAGAATATTTTTATTTACTCTGAGCTGTAAATATTGCTTAAATGGGATGGAAAACCACTAATAATAAAGGATATGGTTGACAAAATGAAGTACATTAAAATTAAGACATTTTTATTTTCTTATCAAAGGTACTGTTTTTTTTTTTTTTTTTTCTTTTTTTTGAGAGAGTTTTGCTATAGGGCATGTGTGCTCACCAGAGAGACAGAGAGAGAGAAAGTGAGAAATTACCTCCCCGGGGGGATGACCATGTTGCAATCCTTTCTCCTCTGTTCTCCTCTCAGGATTTTGGGTACGTACTCACAGGTGCCCTGTATGAGTTTCAAGCTGCTGAGTCCCGGACAGCAAGCATGGTCAGCCACGTGGGAGTTCAGCACCTTAACCATTATGCCACCTGCTGGCCCCTCAAAGGTACTATTGAGAGTAAGAAATGCAAGACACAACGGAGTAGATATAAAAATAGCAGTTGATGGGCTCATACCTAAAATAAATAAAGAACTCCTACACATCAATAAGAAAAGTATAGACACCCAGTACAGAAATAGTCACAAGACTTAGACACATCAGTGAGAGAATAAGCATATGGAAAGACACTGGACCGCCACGTCACAAAAGTCAGTTTCTGCACTTTTTACAAGAGATACAAAATAAATGAAATAGTCACATCAGATTTTAATTTTCTTCTTCTGGTAGTTCAAAAGTAGATACATAATAACTGATAGCTAAAATAATACAATAAAATGACATTTATGCCTAATAATTTTACTAACCGAATATAAATTTTTATTTTGAAAATATTGTGATATTTTGGGACCAGCAGTTAGCGTAATGGCTATGTCGCTGGACTCCCACGTGGTCGACCGTGGTTCACGTCCTGGACCCGGTGGCTTAAAACTCACGCTGGGCGCGTGTGCATGTGTGCCCAAGATCCTGAGAGGAGAATGGAGGAGAAGAGATTGCGGTGTGGCCATCCCCCCTGGGGGGTGATTTCTCGCTTTCTGTCTCTCTGTCTCTCTCTGTCTAGCGAGCACACGGGCCCTATAGCAAAAATCTCTTAAAAATATTATAATATTTTTCTACCTAAAAATTTCATTTTAAATGATTCATCGTAGATAATAATTGACTCATTTGGCCACTGCAGTACCAAATTTCAAAAGCATTTTTACTACTTTCTATGTGTATTATGCAGTCAGCGAAGCAAAGATGACCTAAACACAAAATAGCTTAATGATGTTTTTATTAAGAATGATTTTATTTATTTATTTATTTATTTATTTATTTATTTATTTTGACCAGAGAGGAACAGAGCAAGTGACTGAGACAGAGAGAGCAAACGAGAAAGCAAATGACCAAATCCGGGACTCCAACCGTGGTTGGCCATGTGAGAGTCTAGAGCCCTTTACACTGCGCCACCTGCTGGCCCCAATGCTGTTGTTTTTTTTTAAAAGAATCTCAAGTTAATTTTTCTAGTCAGGATTGACTTGTTCTTGTTCAATCTCGTCGTTTACTGTTTACTCATTTTTTTTCCACATTCTAATAATTGCAGATTTGTTTCCTTTGTGTGAACAAGTAATGTTTCATATTCCTCTAATGAAGAGTCTAATTTACCAGGTTCCAGTTTAGAATTTAGTTTTGGTCGTCATGGATACCTACCTTGGCCAAAGATAACCCTGAAGACTGGTTTTAAAATCTGCGATGGTACTAAGAAAATGCTTTTCCTTGACCTTACGATATGAAAGCCAGTTTCTATGGTTTCTTTCTGCGTGTTTTAACATATAAGTGTTTTGTTTTGTTACCGGAGGGCATGAAAGCTTGCTGGAGAAAGGAGAGCGAGAAAGAAAGAATGAACAAACGAACGCCCTTGGAGGATGGCCACACCTCAATCTCCTCTCCTCCATTTCTCCCTCCAGGATTTGGGCTTGCACACACACATGCCTGGCATATTTTTCAGGTCTCCAGGTTTAAGACTTGAACCGTAGTTGGCCATGTGGGAATCCGTCGCCTGAACCACTACACCACTGGCTGACCCTGAAATGTAGGTTTCATTACTCAGGTATGGCGAGGCCAGCAGATGAGCAGAAGACTGTCGTTGTGAGA
>NW_006159542.1:1439715-1440403 GCF_000334495.1 Tupaia belangeri chinensis
AGTAAGAGCGTGAGTAAGGGGACTGGAGATCTGCCTATGTGGCTGGATAGAAAAGCCGCCAGGGCAGAACAGTCCCCGCTCAGGTAACGCAGGTGGGAGATTTTCAGTGGGGTTGGGGATGTCTAGCTGATAGCCAATGAGATAAATCTATGGGCCCAGGCACATGTGATACAGCTAATGAGATGAGTCAGTGGGCACAGCTACGTCTGATATATAGCCAATGGGATGAAAGCAATTAGTGGGCCCAGCCAATGATTAACTGACACAACCCTCGGCTAGGAATTATAAGCCCCGTGGAGAGCAATTATCAAGATTCTCTTCCTCTCTCTGGCTGGGGTCCGTTCCCACCTCTCGGGGATGTACCTGTGCCTTCACTTAACAAACCATTCTTTGTTTTGTCATTGGTGTGTTTCATTCGATTTTTTGTCCAACACACCAAGAACCTGGATATAGCTGAAGCCATCTCACAGCAGTGGTAAAGATGGTTTGATACTCTCGCCGTTCCCAAGAGGAGGGGACATACCACACAGTCGACCCCAGGACTGGTCAGAAGCAGAGGCAGCGAGGGCCTTCGCTGTGGTTTCTGCGGGAACAGGTGAGTCAGGGTAAGCAGCTTTAGGATTGGCTAGTTGATACTTTTTTTTTTTTTTTAAGAATTTTTTTGTCTTTTTTTTTTTTTTTTTTATTT
>NW_006159542.1:1440430-1457326 GCF_000334495.1 Tupaia belangeri chinensis
CAGAGACGGTGAAAGTGAGAAAGAAAGCCGCTAAGTCTGGGACTCAAACTACCGTCGGCCATGTGGGAGTCCAGCACCCTTAACTACCATGCCACCTGCTGGCCCCCATACGTTTTTTTTTTTAAAGTTTATTTTATGCATGATAGTGTGTGCATGTGCTTGAAAGAGAGAGAGAAAGAGTGAGAGAAACAGAGAAATTACACCCAGGAGGATGGCCACACTGCAATCCCTTCTCCAATCTCCTTTTGGGATTTTGGACACTTACGCGCATGTGCCCAGTGAGTTTTTCAAGCTGCTGAGTTTGGAACTCGAACCAGGCAATTGGCCATATGGGATCCAGTGCTTTAACGTCCATGTCACCTGCCCCATGTGTGTTTGCTTGTTTGTTTTGTTTTGTTTTTGCTACAGAGTGTGTGCAATCACAAGAGAGAGAGAAAGAGAGAATCACCCCCTGGGGGGAATGGCCATACCACAATCCTTTCTCCTCCTTTTTCTTCTCAGGATTTTGGGCACGCCCACACAAGCACCCAGCATGGGTTTCAAGCCAGAAGCTCCAGGACTCTAACTGTGGTCAGCCATGTGGGAGCCCAGCACCTTAACCACTGTTGACCCCACCCCATGTATTTTAGACAGGATCTGAACCTGCTTGCTAAGACATGTGGCTTCCAGTACTGTGGTTCAATTTGCTCCCTGTGTGTGATCAGGTTGGCCCAAGGATTGGCTCATTTGATTAATTTCAGTGGGCTCTGGGCCACAGAGACTGGCCCTAGTTGCTTTCTACCTGGCTCCGGGGTGACTAAGGCAGGTGGACAGTGAGTTCCCCGAAGGGTACAGGCGCTGAGCTGTTTGGTTTGCACGTGCAGGAGAGCTCACAGGGAAGTTCTTTACTCTCTCTAGGAGTTGTCGGACCCTGGGACTGTCTAGGGGTGGGGGGCCAGTCTCCCTGAGGTCAATAAAGCCCCAGATGTCAAAATATTAGAATAAAAAGGCATGGTTAATTGGTTCTTTTCAGGAAAATTGGTGTTATGTGAAATACTGTATTTTGTTATGTTTATCCAGTGGAAAATCATTTGAAGCACATCATGTTTACTAGAAAGAACCTCGCGCTGTCAAAAGGGTTAGGGTTAGGGTTAGGCATCATTATCCTACAACCATAGTAACTCTCCAAAGCTCATGGATAGAATTGTCTTTATCTTGAAAGATGCCTCCTAGGCAACAGCAGATGGCATAATGGCTACATTGCTGGACTCCAATGTAGTTGACTGCAGTTCGAATCCTGGATCTGGTGGCTTAAACTCATGCCAGGTTTGTGTGTGTGCATGCCCAAGATCCTGAGAGGACAATGGAGGAGAAGGGGTTGCGGCATGGCCATCCCCCCCTGGGGGGGAGTGTGATTTCTTGCTTTCTGTCTCTCTGATGAGCGCACGTGCCCTATAGCAAAAAAAAACGCTCAAAAAAAAAGAAAGAAGAGAGAAAGAGAGAAAGAAAGATGCCTCCCAGAGTGACATGATTTCATTTTGATTTTGATATGAATACTTATCATATCTATCTTGATATTTTGATTACTAGCTAAAGGACTATTTAGAAAGTAAAATGAAGTCACAAGATTTAATCTGACTTGAAGTTGTGAGTTTGATTAAAAATAATTATCTTATTAATTTTAATTATTTTCATAAGCAATTAAATTTTCACTAATCATTTATAATGCCCTATTACTGAATTTTACATGGGTTATGCTCAATAAGGGCTGATAATTTTCATTGGCACCAGTCTTGAAACTTTAAGTAGCTCTCTTATTTGGAAAGATTTTTACTATTCTCTTTCAGTTTTTTTTTTTTTTTTTTCTCTTCTGAGCTTCACTTTCACATTACCTATTTCTATTAAGATCTTGACCTGGGGACAGCAGGTGGCATGGTGGTTAAAGTGCTGGACTCCCACACAGCTGACTGTGGTTCAAATCCTGGACCTGGAGGCTTGCTTTTTCACTTTCCCTGTCTTTCTCTGTGAGTACACATGCTCTGTAGCAAATTAAAACTAATAATAATGATAAATACAATTAAATAAGTAATTCTCTTAAAAAAAACCTTAACCTGTACTCATTACAGTGATCTAGAATTAAAAGATGGTGTGTAGTTATTTTTAAATATTCAGATACCCAATCTTTGAATATACTTTTATCTAAAAATGTAAATTAAATGTTAGAAAAAAATGAAAGGACAAAACATTATTCAGTAAAGCCAAAGTTTTTGATTTGTCACTAATTAAATCTCATTAAATATCTTTATAAAAATGAAACTACTTAAGTATTTGATGTCTATCTACTTGCCAATGTAAAGGATTTTAATGAATATCATGTTTCACATGTTATGCTGAGGCCTATATATTTATATGCAAATTGAAGAATAACCTGAATTTTGTAGTATTGTAAAAATAGTCTTTGGCTGTATGTGTAACTGTTGCAACATTATGTTAATGTTTGAGTACTTCAGAAATTGAACATTGAAACACAAAGGAAAGCAAGAAAATAGATCCTCTGGCATTACAGGGAAATGATACTTTGTAGTACAAGTATAAACTGCCTTCAGGCTAAGAAGAGTCCATGCAAATTATTCTTTCTTTACCTGTTGCTTCCTCCCTGCAGTCTGAAGTAACACCCAGCTCCTTCATGGACAGCAACACAAACACATCACAGTGTATTGGTCATATACTGTTGCGTAACAAACCAGCTCAAAACCAAGTTTTATAAGAACAGTGATGTATTTAGGGGCACAGTGATAAGGCGATGCTCTGCAAGGCTGAACCATGTAGGAAAGTTCTGCATTTGTATCCACAAAGCTCCCTGAACACACCAGGGTACATGTGTGCCCATGACCTGGGGCTGGCTGAAGCTGGGGTGCATCTTGGCATATAAGATCCTATTGGGCTGGGACTAGTAGATGGCGTAATGGTTACATTGCTAGACTCCCATGTGATTGACCAGGGTTCCAGTCCCAGACCCGGTGGCTTGAAACTTACATGGGTTCATGTATGTGAGTGCCAAAAATCCTGAGCGGAGAAGGGAGGAGAAATGATTGCAGCATGGCCACCACCCCCCCACCCCCCACCCCCGGGAGGTGGGTTCTCACTATCTGTCTCTCTAGTGAGCATACATTTCCTATAGCAAAAATCTCTCTCTGAAAAAAAAAAAAAAAAAGAAAAGAAAAGGGGGATCCTATTGGGGATGTTTCTCTCTCTCTCTCTCTTTTGAAAGAAAGAAGGAGACTTAAAAAGAAAGAGAAGAAAGAAAGGCAAGTAGGAAGTAAGGAAGAAAACAGTAATTGATTTTCTGAAGGTTGGTCAGAAACATTCTTTTGCTGGTTTCACTGAGGTTAATTTTTTAAAAAGAATTATTTTATTTAACTTCATTTGTTTGTTTATTTATTTAAATTTGACCAGAGAGGGACAAAGTGAGAAAGAGAGAGAGAGAGAGAGATGAAAAGTGAGAAAGCAAGCTGCCAGGTCTGGGACTCGAACCACGGTCAGCCATGTGGGAGTCCAGCACCCTTAACCATGCCACTTGCCAGCTCCCAATTAAAGTTAATCTTAGTACATATTTCTGGTGAATATATGTACACATTTTATTGGAGTACATAACACCTTTGACATATTTTCTTTTTTTCCCTAATGTTAGAAAGTACATATGTTCCTGTAGGAGAAAGAGAGCACCCTCAGTAGGGTCTCCTCACACCCTTGACCCTCTTCCCAGCCTTCCCAGCTCCTCGGGGTCCTGGGTGCCCATTGAAGCTCAGGTGTATTTCTCGGGCTGACCTGGGCTTTCAACACTGCAGGGTGTTAGGATTGTCACTGTGTTGTATCACAGTGGCTGGACCGCTCCTGAATTCTTAGTCAGCTTTTCTTTTTTTCCTAATCTTTACTCTAATTCCTGTAGGTAATGATAGAACCCATTGTCTACCTTCAAAATACGTCAAATTTTACGTTCAAAGTATTACCTGGGAGCTTATTTAAAATGCAGGTTTCTGAGTCTCGTCCCCAGGAGTCCTCATTATAAAGACGAGGCCCAGGAACCTGCATCTGTTGTTAGTTCCCGGGACTGGGGCCGGTGAGTGGCATAGTGGCATAGTGGCCGAGGTGCTGGACCCCCACATGACTGGCCCTGGTTTGAGTCTCAGACTTGGCAGCTTGTTTTCTCCCTTTTCCTCTCTCTCTCTCTTTCTCTCTCTCTCTCTCTCTCTTTCTCTGCCTCTCTTTGGTCAAATTAAAAAATAATGGTGGTAATAAATAAAATTACATAAAATAATTCATTAATTTTTTTTTTTTAATTCCTAGGACCAAACTGTGAAATACTGATCTACACTAGTACCTCTTGGACTCCATATTAACAGTACAGTTCCTAGAGATCAGTGGTTAAGGGGCTGGACACTCCCACATGGCTAACCACGATTCGAGTCCCAGACCTGGTGACTTGCTTTCTCACCTTCTCTCTGTGTCTCATTCTGGTCAAATGAAAAATAAATGAATTAATAAAGTTAAATAAATAATTTTAAAAATTTTCAAAAAAAAGGGACCAGAAGTTGATGCAATGGCTATGTCGCTGGACTCCCACATAGTCCACTGTGTTTTGAGGCCTGGACTCGGTGGCATAAACTCACGCTGGCACGTGTGCATGCGCACCCAAGATCCTGAGAGGAGAATGGAGGAGAAGGGATTGCGGCATGGCCATCCCCCCCCCCCCCCCCCCCCCCCCCGGGTGATTTCTCGCTTTCTGTCTCTCTGTCTCTCTCTGTCTTTTCTGGCGAGCGCATGCGCCCTGTAGCAAAGACCACTCAAAAAAAAAAAAAGTTCAAAAATAGTTTTAAAAAAGAGTACAGTTCCTTTTCCCTTTCACGTATTGCATAGACTGCCCTCTGATATCCCTGCCTCAGGCACACTTCTGTAGTAATTCTTATTAGTAGTTGCATATTTAAACCACCTGGGAATGTTGAAAAATTGCTGATGTCTCACCCATGGCAATTAAATCAGACTCTGGGAATGAGGCCCAGTTGCCAGTTTAATCTTAAAACAGCTCTGTAGATTTGGCTGTGTAACCAGAAAAGAAAATGGCTTTTTTTCTTTTTTTAATTTGCTATAGGACATGTGCACTCGCCAGAGAGCGAGAGGGGGACTTCTCCATCTTCACTAGCTTCTTCCTGGCTTCTCTTTCCTACTTCTCCAGCTTTGACATTCTACTGCACTGTGTCATCAATCCCTTGGTTGCCCGTCAGCTCCTTGGTACTCCCCCTCTCTGCTGGATTTACTAAGATCTAATC
This sequence comes from Tupaia belangeri chinensis, assembly GCF_000334495.1. Lineage (NCBI taxonomy): Eukaryota > Metazoa > Chordata > Mammalia > Scandentia > Tupaiidae > Tupaia > Tupaia belangeri. Next base: position 1,445,737 of record NW_006159542.1, read on the forward strand.
CTGCTCCTACTCCAGCTTTCCAACTTAACTGCCTGCACAGAAGTCGCTGTGCTTGGCTGGAAACGCAAACTGGGCTCTGCAGTCCTAGCAAACTTCGCCTGGCTAATGTGTGGGGGAGCTCCCCGTGAGAAATTCTCCATGGAGAATTTCTAATTGATATAATGGAACTGTTAACCATAAACAAAATTAGCAGCTCACTGTGACCTTTGACACGGAAAGTTTAAACTAGAAATAAAGAATTTCTTCATGGGTGGACATCACTTTTGGTCAAGCTGGTCATTCAGACAGCATAGCACATTTACTTGTTATTAGATCATTGGAAATCATGATGCATTTTTGCATAGAAAAAACAGAAAAATACCTTATGACTTTTCCAATGACCCAATAGAACAGACGATATTTTCTCTATCTGTAAGAGTCTGAAAATAAAGAACTGTAATATACTATTGTTACCTGTACTGCCCCTGAGAGATTTTTCTAGAAATATAGTAAGGTGGTAGTAGAAGTAATTATTTTAAGATTAAAAAAAAAAAAAATCAGTGGCCTAACAGCTTACTGAAAAGTGACTGAGAATATATGAATATAATTAGGACATGAGATAACTATTTCTTGCTTGTTTTTATTAAAAATTTTTGGAGAGGTTTTTGCTATAGGGTGCATGCACTCGCCAGAAAGACACAGAGACAGAAAGTGAGAAATCACCCCCCAAGGGGGATGACCACACCACAATCCCTTCTCCTACATTTTCCTCTCAGGATCTTGGGCATGCACGCACACATGCCTGGCATGAGTTTAAGCCACTGGGTCCAGAACTTGAACCATGGTCGATTACATGGGAGTTCGGTGACATAGCCATTATGCTAACTGCTGGTCCCTTTCTCGCTGATTTTTGAAAGCTATTCAGACATCAGACAGTTTTAAAAAGGGTAGAATTAATATTTTATTATCATTTATAATCAGATGGCAGTTGGGTATATAGTCTCCATACTTCACACTTTTTGTAAATAAAAAAAAATTACAAGTTTTAAATAGCCGATGGCTGGTTATGGTTTCAGAAAATATGATTAGATTAATTCAGTGATGGTGGCTTCAAGCTTTTCCTTATTAGCTCCGGAAAATTCACCCACCTGTTAAGAGAATATTGAATTTACATTAGATATAGCATTTAAGACTAATTTGTATAAAAGATATATATGATCATAGGATGAGGGCAGAATGGGGGGGAGCGGAGAAAGTATAACCTTATTTAAAATAAACTTCACCCAAATAACACACAATTCTTTTTAAGTTAAATTCGCATTATGATATAAACACACAGCGCTAATTAAGGGAATTTTAGTGACTAGTTCTAGCACAGATCAATCTCTAAGATGTCACATTACAATTTAAAAAAATGAAAAATGACATCTGAAAATATTAGAAGCAGAAAATGGTGCCGTGCTTCACACTGTGGCGAGATAAGTCACTTAGTTTTTCCCCTCATGTAGACATTTTCCTACTGCCCAGGCTGTTTTCTCCGAAGTCCGACGTACGTACCTTCTGTCCCTTTTTAAAAAACTGGAAGGTGGGCATGCATTTCACTTCACACTCTGAAGCAACATCCTGGGGGGGGGGGAGTTGGGGAGAGAGGATAAAAACAAGACTATGAGTACTGAGCTTTGATAGAAGAAATTCAAAAACATATTCTCAATCGAATATTCTGACGGCTATCGACCTCCTCTGAGGAGCGCCAAGAGGCAGAACGCTAACGGCACCAGCTACTGTGCGCCCATCGATATGCTATTTAATGAAGTTCTCAGCTATTTCAAGGAGCACAGAAGCGGAGACAAGGTCTGTTGTAGTTGGACCAAACTATTCCTCAGAATTGGCACCTCTTGTTTCTTGCTCAGCACTTCCAGGTTTATTACAGACGTGGGGTACAGAGATGATTACAAAGGCCAAAGCCCAAAGTCAGTAAGAAGGACCATGAAGGAATTGTGCAAGAAGGAAATCACGAATCCCCGCGATCTAAAGGGACAGCCCCACATTTTTTTTCCCCTGCTTGTTTTTGCTATAAGGTGTGTGTACTCGCTAGGAAGGGGAGGAAAGGGGGGACGAGGGGGAGACCACCCCTTGGGCAGCTGGCCACACAGCACCCCTCTCCTCCACTTTCCCATGGGGATTTTGTGTGTATATGCATACGCCGGGGCTGGGACTTGAACTGTGTGGTTGGCCATGTAGGATCCAGCTGCCTTAACCACCACCTTCCTGGCTGGCTCCTGTGTGTTCATTTTTAATTAAAAATGAATTTGTAGTTTCTCAAACCCAGCTGCATTATCAGAAATCACCTGAGGGATACCACGAGGTTCTCCCAATTGAAATCAAGTATCTCCCTTAATTCAGTGTAACTCTACTGCTCTGACTCTTGAAAGCCACCTGATAAGAGAAAAATGGACAAACTCCTAGCACTGCAATTGGGCTAGTTGGTGCATATTTGTCTTCTCCTAGAATTTTCAGCAGCTCCTAGGTAAAGAGTAGCAAGTATTCATCGATTTTGAACACTAATTGAGAACTTTTACCCCATCCTCAATATATTATCAATGCTATAAAAGGACAACGTTTGGAGGAAACTACTATGAAACTGGTTTGGTTTGGACATTTTGGGTAAAAGGATCCAGCAGGGATTGAAGAGGTCAGCCTGGCATTGAAGAGGGCTGGGAAAGAAACGCAGAACCTCTCAGCATCCAAGCAGAAAGAACCCGAGGACAGCACCCCAGGGAGGAGTGTGCGACCTTGACCACAGAGCCAAAGGAGCACTTTCAAGGGACAGGAAGGCCAGCTGCAAACACTGCTGACGACCAGGAGGGGGCTGGATAGTACTGCTGAACGGTTCTTTTCAGGTCGTCTTCTTTCTCCTTCTTTCAATGCTGGTTGACCGGCTGAGCATGAGATCAGTTTCCAGCAAGAGGCACGGGACAGTAGTGGCCGGAATGCAGAGGGTTAATATGTACCGAATGCCTGCTACGTTCAGACACTGCACGCACTGAAAGCAAGGGTTGGAGGGAGGTGACCAGGCGCGTCCGGGAAGACCCTGACATTTCAACTGTGTCCCCACTTCTTAACTCCAGTGACTGCTTTGCGGTGGACACTACCAGGACTGAAAAGGGGGTTCAGAGTTGACAGAAGACCATGAACTGCGCTGTGTCAAGGACCTGGAGGAATTGTGGGTGAGCAGCAGGAAGTCAGGTGACAAGTCAGAAGGGCAAAAGGACTGGAACAGCTAAGAGTAAGAGTAAAAAGTTGTAGTGGATGAAGTGAAATCTGGTTCAGGTAAGTCACTTGGTCCCCTTAAGTGTCTAAAAAAAAAAAAGACCTTGGAATCAGCAGCCCTCTAGCAAATATCTCTGAAACTTGAATGTCTGAGGACACCAGACTTGCCCCTCATGACATCAGGGAAAGCAGATGCCTTTCTGGACTGCGTACCTGCTTACTACAGTCCCTACCTGCTCTACCGGGCACATTAAAACCCCCAGTTCAATCCCATTTTTCACATAAGCAGTTAGTATATGTTGAAAGGAAGAGGGTGTGAGTTTTTGTTTTTGCTTTTATAGCCAAGGTGGAAGGTCAGGGGCTAGCAAAGGATGAGTCACCCTTCTCCCACTTCCTCGGATCATAGCAACATATGGGGGCTTGAAACTGAGTTGCCATCTCCTGTGAAGCTGTGCAAGACCACAGGACCTGCACACTGAACCCCGACTTCTGGATGAAAGAGCTACTCCTAGGCTTTATCAGCACAAAACGTGAGAGTCTAGTAGTGCTGTCAGCCTCTGGATGGTTTATATCTGTCCAGAGAGCAGCATTCCTGTGTACCATTTAAAAACTGGAAAGAAGGGGAACCAGCAGTTAGTGTAATGGTTATGTCACTGGACTCCCACGTAGTCGACCGCGGTTCGCGTCCCGGACCTGGTGGCTTAAAACTCACGCTGGGCGCATGTGCGTGCGTGCCCAAGATCCCGAGAGGAGAATGGAGAAGGGATTGTGGCGTGACCATCCCCCCGGGGGGTGATTTCTCGCTTTCTGTCTCTATGTCTCTCTCTGTCTATCTGGCGAGTGCACGCGCCCTATAGCGAAAACCTCTCAAAAAAAAAAAAATCTGGAAAGAAGGTAGATGCTTTTTATGACAAGTGGAGCTAGAGCATTGTGATAAAATTCTTGTGTTGATTTGTGTGCAGACATTTTATTTTTAAAAATTGCAGCCAAATCTTCATGTAGTCAATTTTTAGTTGAAGCACTGAAATTATTATTTCATTATGGGTCAAAGTGATTTTTACAGGATTTCAGACTATAAATTCAATACCCTAACAAACTTGTAGTCCTCCTGCTTCCGCCTTCTTGAGTAGTTGGGACAACAGGCCCATGCCCCTGTACTGGCCTTGACTGGACTGGGAATCAAACCCAGGCCTACCGTGTGGTCCAACCTGTGGAACACAGTGTCTTAGCAGGGTGTACCACCAGGGCTGGGCAGTACCAACATTTTGATGATACTGAGTCAATACTCAGGAACACCGTATTCTCACCGACTAAAATCTTTTATGGACCTCGGTAAAGTTCTGGTAGCTCCATAACTACGTTTGATCTTTACTGTCCACAGTTAGTGTTTTATTAAGTTTTGCTACAGGGACTGTGCACTCTCCAGAAAGAAACAGAGAGAAGGCAAGTGAGAAATTACCTCCAAGAGGGGAAGGCCATGCTACAATCCCTTCTCCATCCTCTCTTGCGACTTTGGGCATGCATGCATGGGCATATGCCCAGTGTTTCTCAAGCCACCAGGTCTAGGACTTGAACCACACAGTTAGTTGTGTGGGATCCAGCTGCCATAAGCACTATGCCACCCAGCTGGCCCAGTGTTTTATTCTTGTTACTTTTGTTTTCTTCTACTTGTTCTATGGACTAGTTTGCCTATCGTGTTGTAACTTGAAAAGGATGCATACTATTCAACACTTTCTAAGTAGTCACACCTTTGAGATTTAGAGAATATTCTCGATCCTAAGCTTATCACTCCTTCATTTAAAAATAGAAACCAAGGGCCAGCAGGTGGCAGAGTGGTTAAGACACTGGATTCCCACATGGCCGGCCATGGATCGAGTGCTGGACCTGGTGGCTTGCTTTCTAACTTTCTCTCTCTCGTAAATGTACATGCCCTATAGCAAATTAAATAATAATAAATTGAGTAATTCTTAAAAAAGATAAAAACAGATACCAAACACAAGGAAGATGAGATTAGCCTAAAGCAGAAGTCAAGCTCCACACCTTTTATACCATGTCTGACCCCCACTGGGGCTAAGCAAAAAGGTTCATTCCCTGTACAGAGCCCTGAGTGACGCAGTGAGCTGGGTGAGCGGCAAGGCCATGTGCTAAGACCCCGATCTGCACTCACCAGGAGGAAAAGCATCCTTGAGAGGGTGCAGGTTAAGAATGGGGCCAGGAAGTTCAACTACATCACTTTAAGTTCTGGCTCTGCCAAATACTAACTCCAAGGACAGCCTTGCCATGCTTTTTCATTTGTTAAATGGAGATGAAACGGCACAAAGGACTGGACGAATCAGTACTTGAAAGCATACTGAACAGTGTCTGGCATGTATCAAGCACAAAACAAGCATTTGTTAAATTAAACAATCTTGGAATTTCTCCAATTTTTTTCTGTTAGCTCTCTCTCAGGCACCTTGGTGTCTGTTTGTTAAAACATTTGGGTTTTCTAATTCACTAAAGTTAACCAAGACTAGAACAAGACTTGCGAATACATATTCCCCTCTAGGAGAAGCCCACAAAGAACCTTAAAAGTGGTCTTAAAATTTGGCGATACCATTACGTCTATAGACTTGGCTGTCATGCCCAAGTTCATTTTCTACGTATGGAGCTCTCAGAGTGGTAGGCAGGACACAGGGCTTTAGGATGGTGAATGATTGATAAGGTACAGGAGCCCCCATCATCTGCTTGTATGCTTATTTTAGGAGGCGATGTACCTAGCTCCTGATACTCAGGAGCTCACTCATCATTGGCAGGCTTACCTGTTCTTCTGAAATAGAACATTTTACACAGGGACATAATTCTAGTAATACCTGATGTAGTTATGGCGGATAAAGTACTGTGTAATTCAGAGAAGGTCAACCCAGAGTGGAGCAGTATCTCGGACTCTCAGTTACGTACCTGACAGTCATCCACGTCTACTTCAAGGAACAGAACATTGGAATACTTTTCAGAGAGGGACTGGAAAATAAGAAAAAATCCAAAACCATTCAGAACTGGGTCATGGTAATCAACATGCTCAAGCTTCTTAAGTGGAAACTTACAAGTTGAAACAAATTCAAGGTCTAAAAATTGAGACTAGGTTCCAGGTAAGCATTAAGGACGTATATCGTGGTTGTCGGAAGTCATGACATATTTTTTCCATGTTTTTCTATGCAAAATGCACCATGACTGTTCCAACCCAGTATTTTCATCGAATCGAATTATTTTTTAATGTAAAATAATTTGGCCCATCAATTTTGAGGCCTGAATTTCCAATAAAGTCCCTGCTTCGACTTGAAAAAAAATGCATTTAAAACAAAACTAACCTCTTAAAGTTTTCATCAATGGGCTACATGTATCGAACTTAAATGATTTAAGTTGTTATGCTACTGTGTTAAGATCAAAGATCCAGGGGGAAAAACATCCAAACCCCACAAAAACCAAAACCTTTTACTGTCCTCTTTCCTAACTTTGTGATCTCCAGCTGAAAAACACCCAAATCTCTTACAAAGATCTTACAAGGATACTTACATGAAAGAAAGGCTTGATCATTTTGCAAGGCCCACACCACGTGGCCGAGAAGTCAACTACTACGAGCTTATCTCCTGCACCTGCCAAGGCTTCATGAAAAGCATTCTAAAAAGGCAAAAGAAGTTTATGTTAGTGTCTTTTTCAAAAGCCCTGGAGATGTGATAAAACAACATAAAGAACTTGGAGGTGCCACTTTCAGAACCTATTTTTTTTTTTTTTTCATTTTCAGGACCTATATATATATTTTTTTTTTAATAGAAAAAAAAAACAAGGCAAGCCCTTGGTATGGTGGTTGAAGCAGCTGGATCCCATCTGGCCAACCACATGGATTGAGTATTAGACTCAGTAGCTGGAGAAACACACTGAGCGTGTGTGTGTGTACACCCAAAATCCGGACATGGGGAAGAAACGGAGAAGGGACTGTGGCAGTGACCATCCCCCACGGGGAATCCCCCCTCTCCAATGAGTACACATGTTATCTGGCAAATGAAACAAACAAACAAACAAACAAAAAACCCAAACTATTAAAACCCAAAATACCCAAATCCAAAACAAGCCAGATAAACTAAGTTCAAAGAACTCCTACACAATGCTGGTACTGTGACCTGATAAGATGAAACAACGTATGTGTAGAGAATAACGATAGCCATCATCTTCTTGCGTATTCGATAAAATATTGCAAATTGGCAAGTTTATATCTAAACTACGCAAATGAAAGGAAAATTAAAACAGATGTGTGTATTAAAAATGTTTCCACATGCAATCTAGGCGTGTGTTAGAGATTTACTAAATGCTTATGGAATATCAAAGGGGTCATTTCAGTTGAAGTCACAAGGCACAGGGCTTTGCAATGAAGTCATCACAAGCTATTATAAAAAAAAAAGCTAACACTTTTGATTAAGCTAATTTGTCTATGGTGGGACATAAGGAAAGCTCAAAAACAAAAGTTAAAGAAACCAATGTTCTCTAAACTCCAACTTCGATCATGGTTGACGTAAGTACACTTCCTTGTACTTTATGAGATTTGCAGAGTTGAGATCACCCTGTTAATCAACCTTGGATTTTTGCTCTTTATTTCCAAACTATGCCTTCACTGTTCATTAAATGAACCATATCGTAGTTTCAGTTCTTCATTAAAAAAATTTCCTTTAGATGTTACTTTGCACAAAAAATGCATATAAAATAAAATTCCCAGCAGAAATGATTAAGAAGTCCTTTACCACCAACCTCCCCACCCTGAATTATTTACTAAGGTCTCATGACTGTAACCTTAGGAACTTAACATTCTAGTTACAAAGGACTCCTTTTTAACCACAATTAGTCAGTTAGTGCAGACTAAAACTAAATCCAAGACAACTTAGATAAATCAAAACATAAACATCTGTATCTCGAATCTAGGTTTTCTTCAAGGGAGAAAGTCTGGTAAAAATGGTTTAATCAAAAACCACCATTTCTCTCTTCTACAAGTTAAGGCTCCTATTAGATCTGGTCCAGGAAAGAAGGGAAGTCAATCTATAAAATACCATAAGGTAAAAACTAACAACAAAAACGGGGGGTGGTGGTGGTTAAGGGAAACAGATTCTACATGGCTGACTGTGGGGTTCAAACTTCAGGCCTGGTGGCTTAAAAAACACACTGGACACATGTGCCCCAAATCATGATGGGATGGAGAAATGGAGAAGGGGTGGCAGTGTGAGTCTGCCCCACTGGGGGTGCTCCCCCTGGGCTGGTAAGCGCCTTGCCCTTGGCTTATAAACAAAAACAAAAACTAATGTGAATTCTCAGGCAGTCCAGGTATGTCTTAAATTTCTAATTCTTATTGGCGTCTGCCTCAATTCCTGTTGACGTACGGTGTTTCTGAGAAAAGCACTGCATGACCCATTTCTCAGCTTTCTCAGTGCTGCAGATCCATACACCCACTTCTAAGTGTAGAGAGATGGGGCGAGTGGGTCATGCAGCAGACACTAAGTCAGAAGTATAGAAATTATTTTTCCAAACCTTCACTGACTATTCCAGATGAATTTCAATCAAAGCCTGCCCTAATGTGATTTTCAAAAGGTCGAACCAGCCATTCTCTATTGCAAGATCCAGGTAAGAAAAGAAAAAAGGTCCAAGAATAACAATGTCTGATGTAATGAACAACTTTTTAAAGAACATGGCTGACCCTCAATAGAAACCTGATGAAAATTACTTTCCACATAGAATGAGTGTATTGGGTTGTCAAAAGAGTCATGACACCTTTTTTTTTCAGTTTTGCTATGCCAAAATGCATCATGACATTTTTGACAACTCAGCATTTCAAGCACACTCAATGTTTCCCTAAAAGAGTTTTGACTCAAAGTCAAGAAAAACTATCGAAATTCCAAAAAGAGGCACACAACTTCTGGCTTCACCCAACATGAGTTAGAAAGTCAGGTCTGTGTAGACATCACAAATTCCCTCTTCCTGATACTTAAGTTTGCCTGAAATGGGTATTAACTGAAAAATTATCAAAGTTGATCTAAGAAGCAAACCACAATTTCTAGTGCCCAGGATCTAACAGGATTCACAAACGTCCCCATGTAGCTGGGATAGATATACAAGGGGGAAGAGTTCTAACACCTCTTTTCCTAAATATGCGCCCCACAGGTAATACGTAAACATAAGTGGTTTGTGCCTCGTATGCAGGAGTTCAACCAATGGTAGCTGTCACTCTTAAAAAAACAAATGTTAATTTCTTTCTCATCACTGTTCATAGCCCATATTCCAGCATGTCTGAAACAGATCACACTGGCACTAAACTACCAGCACAATGTCCCAGAAACTGAGTTTCCTGGGTGGCCAGTGGCACCAACAGTAGCTCATCTGGGTGCCCATCTAAGGTATGCATTATTCATAAACATTAAATTAGTGCAACTTTTGGTTAATGGATCCGGATCATCACTTTGACGGTCAAGTGATGATCAGTCCTTTGGGGCCTGGCTATAGTGCTCTGTCCAGTATCCAATTTCCGGTCACTCTGTACACCTTTCTCACAGGTGGGGGGAGGAAGGTGCCATAACCCCAACAACGACACACAGAATGACTGCCAAGTGCTCTCCATAAATCAAAACCGGCATTCGGTCTGCAGTGTAATACAGACGGCTCAAAAGTCTTCCCGCTCCTTGAATGGGTTCTCTCCTGCTAGGTCAACAGAGGAGGCTGACAGATCCTGGAGAGCAGAACTCTGTCCTCCCTTCCCCAAGCAGGGACTGATAATTTATCACACGGTAGATGCTGGGAAAGAACTATGCAACGAAACTATTAAAGAACTCTTACAAATGAGAGGGCTGCTATCTTTAATGAAAAAGCTGAATGTTTTATTTTTTTTTTAAATGAGGATCCCAGTAGGAAAAAATGGGTTAAGGACCAACAAACGTTAAGGACAACCTAAGAGGGAAAATAGTGGAGCGTCACTAAAGTAACAAAAGGATGAGGGACAAGCGAAGAGAATCCTGTTTCTGAAGCCCACTCAGCACCAAACGGGTCGGGACACTCAAGACAGGAGAGGTTCTGTTTTGCTGTGCTTTCCTGGGGGTGGAGTGAGGGGCATCCCAGGGAAGCAAACGCTTGTGTGGGCGGGGGGGGGGTGTCCTCCACTGCTGAAGCTGCATCTGTCCCTACCCCAGCTCACTTTCTGACCGCATTCATTTAACAAACCTTTCCTGAGTGGCTAAGTATACATCGCACTGCATATTAGGCTGGAAGGTATTTCTTGCTCTAACTTTCCAATATGGAAACATGCTTTGGCATTTTTTAAAAGGGCAGAACCACGACCTGGGACCCCGATGACCGTGGAGCACACAGCCGGGTGCGGCTCCCTGGGGCAACGCGGGCTCCAGCCAATCCCACAGACTACGGGTGAATCACAGACGGGTAGGGCAGCGAGGGCGAGGCCCCTGGGCCCAGCCTTGGGGACTGAGTCATTCCAAAGCCAGCGGCTGCCGGAAACACACCCTGCGCCGCAGGAGGAGGAGTCCTGTGGGCGCGGGGCGGACCTCACTTCCTTGCGGCCACCTGAGGCCCCTGCAACCCCGGCCTGACCCGTACGCGCCAGAGGGGACCCCAGCTGGGAACCGCCCCTTTGCACCGAATCGCACACATCATCTTGGGGTCTGGGTAGCAGCCGGGGGCCTCCGGCCTGGCCGCGCTTCTAAAAGGGCTCACCCCACCCTGCGCTAGTGGCATTTTTTAAAGGAGCGGTAGCCAGCGAACTCGTGCCTCCTCCGAGGGGCTCTCCACCTCCTTGCTCAGGCCTGAATCCGTACGCAGAGCGGGCCAAGGGCGGACCCCCTCCACCTCCTCACCTCTTCCCGAACGCCGGTGGAGGTGCAATGTGGGAATCCCCAGGCACACAGAGCAGGGCAGTCAGGGTACCCCGTCCCCACCCTCCGGGAGCCCTCATCCCTGTCGATCCACAGGAAGGCAGCGCGGCGTCCTCGCCTTCTCCAGCCAGTTGCCTTCCCCAGCTACCGAGGCTGCGCGTTGCGCCCTGGCCTGCCCCGGGAGCGCATACCATGCTGTCGATCTGCTTCACCATTTTGGCAGTTGGGTCGCCGACAAGCGCCTGTCCGAACCGATGGAAGAAGATCAAAAGCGCGGAACAGAGCTTGGAGGGGAACACGCAGCGCGCCTTCCCTTTATATCAACGGGGCGGGGCGGGCGGGTGCGCGCGGCGTGCGTGTGGCGGGGGCGCGCCCGCCAAGGCGCCCCAATCAGGCCCCGCCCCTGGAGCGCAGAGCGGGCGCCCGGGCCTGGCGCAGGCGCCCCGCGG
>NW_006159542.1:1463351-1503687 GCF_000334495.1 Tupaia belangeri chinensis
TCTTCTCCAGCCAGTTGCCTTCCCCAGCTACCGAGGCTGCGCGTTGCGCCCTGGCCTGCCCCGGGAGCGCATACCATGCTGTCGATCTGCTTCACCATTTTGGCAGTTGGGTCGCCGACAAGCGCCTGTCCGAACCGATGGAAGAAGATCAAAAGCGCGGAACAGAGCTTGGAGGGGAACACGCAGCGCGCCTTCCCTTTATATCAACGGGGCGGGGCGGGCGGGTGCGCGCGGCGTGCGTGTGGCGGGGGCGCGCCCGCCAAGGCGCCCCAATCAGGCCCCGCCCCTGGAGCGCAGAGCGGGCGCCCGGGCCTGGCGCAGGCGCCCAGCGGAGCTTCAGACACTCTACTTACCCTCCCACCCCCATCACCCCTGCCTTGAACCCCCGCACGGCCTTGGCGGCACCGCTGCTTTTAGAGGTGATGTGGGAGAGCCATCGAGCTGTCCAAAGGGTGCACGGTGGTGGGAGATGGGGAGGCGGACGGCCACCCCCAGAACCAGAGTCCCGCCGGGTCACATGGGCATGCGTCAGCCAGTCCTTAATCGAACGTGCCCACGCTCCTGATGGGGACTGTCGGGTTACCGTCCTAGAACCGCCCGGGTAGGGCTGGATTTCTCGAAAAGGCCCACCGTGCCCAGCCCTCCATCCATTTGAGCCCCACAAAGTGCTGAGTAACGATGACCAGGAAATCTGTGTGCGAGCTTGGGCCTCCTTTCGGGAATTTACCCGCGAAAAAAAATCCCTTTCCTCCTCCGTCTGTTTCACTTTTACCGGAGAACCTGCTGCTCCAGCGTGACCCAAAGTGACCCAGCAGTTTAGCGTGGTAGCGAAGGCCCGGGGACTGACCGGGCTCTTGACCAGCTGACAGCTGCGTGTGAGATGTTAAGTGCAGCCAAGGGTGACGCTGGGCAGGTCCTGGCCTTCTGAGGGTCTCAGTGCTCTCTTCTGTAAAATGGGAACCCTGGTGGCCACTGTCTCCTGGTGCTGGTGTTGAGGATTAAAGAGCTTGTAATGCGACTAGGACAGCGTTTGGCACCTACTAAGCCAAACACCAAGTTAATAGTTGCGGTGAGTAGAAACTGCTTGCTTGGTGTCACGGGGGCCTGGCAGTTTCTTCACCCTATATTTACAGTGGCACCAGTACACATGTTTGGGCGAGTCTTCTCCACCAGAGGTAGAGGTGAGGAATAGAGAGGGAGTTTATTTTGATTCTGGGCTGTGTGTTGCAGGTGGAGTTTGGGAGAACTGGGGGGCGTAGAAGGTGAGTGTATTGGCTGGTTTTTTGAAGCCAGAGAGCCCATCAGCAGCTGGAATGGAGGTGCAGAAACTGTTGAGCTGGAGAGAGGAATGGGAGCCTGAAGGCTGAGAGGGAGGGTCCCAGGCTACATTTCGGAGCTGAGCCGCTCCGGATGAAGCTGAAGCTGTGTCTAAATGTGATTAGCCAGGGGTTGGGAGAGCAACCTCTCCCCCCCTTTAGCCCCTGGCTTTCTTCTGCCCTATCTTTCAGAGAGGGAGAAAACCGAAGGTGTTGGACCTGTTGTGCAGTTCCTTGAGGGCTAAGGAGCACTGAGCCATAGGTAAGGATGTAAAAGAGGGACACATGCTAAGGACAGCCCTAGACAGGGAGGATGGACTGCCCTGGGTGCCACCCCCTTCCTGAGAAGAGTAAAGCCTACTGGGCCAGAAAGGAGCCTTTAGGCTCAGAGCTGAATCTATAACCTACTTTTCTGCAGGGTCCTCAGTCCAGCTATACACCAGCTTCTAAGTTGGTAAATTTACATGAGAGGGGCCAGCAGATAGCATAGTGGTTATATTGCTGGACTGCCATGTGGCTGACCACCGTTTGAGTCCCAGACTTGGTGGCTTGAAAATCATGCCAGGCGTGTGTGCGTGTGTGTTTGTGTGCCCAAGATCCAGGGAACAGAATGGTGGAGAAGGGATTACAGAATGCCCATGCCCCTGGAGGGTGATTTCTCATTTTATCTCTTATTGTCTCTGTCTCTTTCTCTGGTGAGCACACACACCCTAAGTCAAAAACCTCTAAAAAAACATTTGCATGGTAGATGACAAATAATTGAACTGTAGGAAGGGGCAGTGTAACATCTGATGGTCATCCTGCCCACAGTCAGCTGACTTCTGTGAAAGGACCTTCCAAATTCTAAGTCAGAGGGAGTCCTGACTCCTCCCCACCTTTGTAGGATCAATATAGAATGGGTGTGGAGGATGGTACAATTATTGAGAATAAGGAACTGGGAAGCCAGAGTGTGTGCTAAGAGTCTGCACTCTGCAATTAGACTCCCTTGTCCTCATCCCCACTCTGCTACCGAGTAGCTGAGTAACTCTAGGCAAGTCTATATAGCTTTCCATGCCTCAGCTTCCTCATCTGTAAAATGGGGATAATACTATCTCATGCTTATAAAGGTTGAGGGGGTGTATGAAGTGCTAGTGCTGTGCTTGGTGCCCAGTGAATGCGTCATGAACACTGCATGAACACTGATTATAGGTTATTAAATGGGATGGTGCCATCTATCTAGAATGATGGCAGAGTTGGTGTGGAAGAGGAGACTATAAAACAGGTGTCAGTCTTAAGTGAATTAAATCATTAGGAATTCGTAATGCACAGTGAGCTCTTGTGACTTCAGTCTCAAAGGAGAGAATGCACAGTGAGCTCTTGTGACTTCAGTCTCTGAGGAAATGTCTCCCTCTTCCTCCCACCCTAAAGTGTGGAAGAAAAGTAAACTGGACTTGGTCCTAAGGAGCCAAGACCCCTGCCTACAGGGACATGGGAAATGAAGTCCTTAGACTTTCAGTTTTTGGCAGAGAGGTGACAGTCTATAAGAGTGAGGTGCAGGGGAATTATATGGGACATCCCAGAGAGGGAGGATCCATTTATGCAGAGAAGTGAGAGGGTGAGAGGAGGAGGAGGAGGAGGAGGAGGAGGAGGATGAGGAGGAGGAGGAGGAGACATAAAGGCCTTCAACTGGGGGTTGGTTCTGTGTATGAGGACGCTCAGTTGCAAGGAGAAATCTAGCTCAGACTTAAACCAAAAAGAATTAGTAACCCATATTCCCAGGAAAACCAGACACCTAGAGAGGTCACAGGGGAACCATTTCTATGGTTTCATTCTTAGGCAGGCTCTCTACCTTATGTAAGACTGCCCCAGGCAGCTCTAGGCTTAGGTTCCTACTAGTTGAGCATCTCTGCTAGAAAAATAGCCCTTTCCCTTGTTCTCAGAAATGTCTCAGAGGCTGACCTTCATGGATTTGGGCTCGAGGAAGGGGAGGATTTAGTCTTGCTTGGGCCATCTGGTTTAGGAGTAGAGAAAATCCAGGGGGATTACCAGAGAAAAGGAGAAACAGATGCTGGATCAGCAAAAATGGTATTTTCACATCTTCCAGAAGAGAAGAGATGAGTGGTATGGATATGAGCTGCTTTAGGTTTCTGGGTCAGTTTAGTCTGAGACTCCATGTAGAACTGGAGAACTGGGTCGCCTGCCTTTGTTCAAGTTCCAGCACGGATTTGGAGAAAATGCAGCTATAGGTCTCTGAAGCAAGTTTCCTCCAATCCCAAGTTTATCAGAATATGATCCTTGGCCACCTAATTCTTCAGAACTGGGCGTGATTGACGATACTGCAGATTTTTGGACCACGCCCAGGTAGACATACAGAATCATCTTTTGAGATAGCCTTGGCATATGCCTTTTAAAGAAATGTCTCATCTTAGATACACTAAAGTTCGATAAACTTTGTTCTAGGATCTTCAGAGGGAAGCCAGCATTAGTTAAGCTTGAAGACTTTCTAGCAAGAGAGTTGAGATGAAGACACCAAAGAGAACATGGTAAGTGATAAAACAGGGAGTTGAAAGTACTATGGTCACATAGGTGATAGGAGAAAAGGGGACAAATATACATGTATGAGAGCCCAGAGCTGGTAATTTCCATCATTCTTCTCAACGTCCCTGAGGAAATAAATATTATTCTCCCCATTTTATGGAGAAATAAATCAAGTTCAATGAGGTCATCTGGTAATACTGAATGCTTATCAATTCTAGCATTTTGTCCATAAGGAAAGGAAGTATCAGCTGCTTCTAGTCTCTCTTTTCCTCAAAAATTCTATGAGTTTTTGGGACCAGCAGTTGACATAATGGCTATGTCGTTGGACTCCCATGTAGTCGACCATGGTTTGAGTCCTGGACCCAGTGGCTTAAACTTATGCCAGGTACGTGTGCGTGCGTGCCCAAGATCCTGAGAGGAAAATGGAGGAGAAGGGATTGCGGTGTGGCCATCCCCCGCTGGGGGGTGATTTCTCAGTTTCTATCCCTCTGTCGCTCTCTCTCTGTCTTTCTGGTGAGTGCACGTGCCCTATAGCAAAAACCTAAAAAAAAAAAAAAATCCAGTGAATTTTTTTTGGGAAAAAAATGAAGACCATTACCTCATACCATACAACAAAAGTACTCAAAAGTTAATGTGCAAATCCTAGGAGATCCTGGAGGTAATCTTTGTAACTTTGAAGGAGACAAATATTTCTTAGGCAAGACATATAGTAGAAGTCACTAACTGTAAAAGAAAAAGTTAATAGCTTTTATCACAAAAATGGGAAGTATGGGATCATCAGATGGCATAATAGTTACATTACTAGACTCCCACATGGTTCAAGTCCTGGACCTGGTGGCTTAAACCTCACGCTGGGTGCATGTGCATACGTACCCAAGATCCTGAAAGGAGAATGGAGAAGGGATTGCAGCTTGGCCATTCTCCTGGGAGGTGATTTCTCACTTTCTGTCTCACTGTATCTCTCTGTCTCTCTGGGTAGTGCACATGCCCTATAGCAAAAATCTCTCTACAAAATAAGGGGAAGTATGTGAGGTGATGGATTTATTAGCCTGATTCAGCCATTGCACAATGTATACGAATATCAAACCGTATTGTACACCATAAATATATGCAATTTTTATTTGTCTTTTTTTTTTTTTTTTGGAGAGGTTTTTGCTACAGGGCGCGTGCGCTCACCAGACAGACAGAGAGAGACATAGAGACAGAAAGCGAGAAATCACCCCCCAGGGGGGATGGTCATGCTGCAATCCCTCCTCTTTCATTCTCCTTCGGGATCTTGGGCACGCACGCACACGTGCCCAGCGTGAGTTTTAAGCCACTGGGTCCAGGACGTGAACCGTGGTCAACTACGTGAGAGTTCAGCGACATAGCCATTACACTAAGTGCTGGTTCCTTATTTGTCTTTTTAAAACATTAAAAAAACAAAAATGTAACAGGATGAAGGCGGCAATATTGCAGAGCTGGGAAGAGAGGCATGCTTCAGCAGGCAGATTTTACTTAATATTAAATGTCATCTAAAGAAAATATTAAACTAAAAACCTCTATCCTTTGAAAAACATTGTTCTATAGAAAAAACCCCAAAAAAAAAAAAAAAAAATCCAGTGAATTTTTTTTGGGAAAAAAATGAAGACCATTACCTCATACCATACAACAAAAGTACTCAAAAGTTAATGTGCAAATCCTAGGAGATCCTGGAGGTAATCTTTGTAACTTTGAAGGAGACAAATATTTCTTAGGCAAGACATATAGTAGAAGTCACTAACTGTAAAAGAAAAAGTTAATAGCTTTTATCACAAAAATGGGAAGTATGGGATCATCAGATGGCATAATAGTTACATTACTAGACTCCCACATGGTTCAAGTCCTGGACCTGGTGGCTTAAACCTCACGCTGGGTGCATGTGCATACGTACCCAAGATCCTGAAAGGAGAATGGAGAAGGGATTGCAGCTTGGCCATTCTCCTGGGAGGTGATTTCTCACTTTCTGTCTCACTGTATCTCTCTGTCTCTCTGGGTAGTGCACATGCCCTATAGCAAAAATCTCTCTACAAAATAAGGGGAAGTATGTGAGGTGATGGATTTATTAGCCTGATTCAGCCATTGCACAATGTATACGAATATCAAACCGTATTGTACACCATAAATATATGCAATTTTTATTTGTCTTTTTTTTTTTTTTTTGGAGAGGTTTTTGCTACAGGGCGCGTGCGCTCACCAGACAGACAGAGAGAGACATAGAGACAGAAAGCGAGAAATCACCCCCCAGGGGGGATGGTCATGCTGCAATCCCTCCTCTTTCATTCTCCTTCGGGATCTTGGGCACGCACGCACACGTGCCCAGCGTGAGTTTTAAGCCACTGGGTCCAGGACGTGAACCGTGGTCAACTACGTGAGAGTTCAGCGACATAGCCATTACACTAAGTGCTGGTTCCTTATTTGTCTTTTTAAAACATTAAAAAAACAAAAATGTAACAGGATGAAGGCGGCAATATTGCAGAGCTGGGAAGAGAGGCATGCTTCAGCAGGCAGATTTTACTTAATATTAAATGTCATCTAAAGAAAATATTAAACTAAAAACCTCTATCCTTTGAAAAACATTGTTTAAAAATAAATGAAAAGGTAGGTCACAGACTGGGAGAAAATATGTTCAATGTATATATCTAAGGACTTTTATCCAGAACATATAATAAACTCTTACAACTGAATATTAAAACAGACTACGGGTGAAAACATGGCCATAGATTTGAACACACAGTTCTTCAAAGAAGATAGGTAGATGGTCAAGAAACACATGAGCAGATGCACAATATCATTAGTCATCAGGGAAATTTAAATTAAGATCATGATGAGATACAACTATGCAGCCAATACTTCCCCCCCACCCACACATACACAAAAGGAATGAGTAAAAATGAATGCTTTTATACACAATAACATGGATGAGAAGCAGTATGCCAACTGGCAGAAGCCGTGTGCTGAAGTCTGTATGAATCCATACATGTGAAGTTCCAGAACAGGTGAATCTAGTAAGTCAGTGGTTTCCTGGTGCTGGGGTAAAAGGCTTACAGAGAAGGTTGGGGGAAACTTGTTGGTGGCATCATAGGTCTACATTGTCCATAACTCAAGGAAAAATGTACTCAACGTGTATATTTTATTATCAGTACAAATTATCCCTCAATAAAATCTGATTTAAAGCAAAAATAGCGTCTCCGAATAATCCTTTCTAGGCACAAAAACCATCCTTCAGAACATTAAAATACATTTACGAGGCAACATAAGGCTTTTCTTGAGAGAGAGATTTTTGTTCTACAGCATGTACACTAATCAGAGAGACAGACAGTGAGAATTCACCCCCCCACCCCTGGGGGGATAGCCACACCTTAATCCCTTCTCTAGTCACCTCTCAGGACTTTGGGCAGGCATGCTCACATGCCCAGCATGAGTTTCAAGCCACTAGGTCTGGGACTCAAACTGTAGTTGACTATGTGGGAGTCCAGTGATGTAACCATCATGCATAGGCTTTTTTTTGTTTTTATAATGATTTAATTTTATTTGTTCATTCATTTATTTTAATTTGACCAGAGAGAGAGACACATCCAGAGAGAGAAAGTAAGTTGCCAGATCTGAGGCTTGAATTGTGGTTAGCCATGTGGGAGTGTCCAGCACTTTAAACACAACGCCACCTGCTGGCCCACGCATAAGGCTTTTTAAATATGACTGTAGTCTTTAAATAGGACATAGATGTTAAACATATACAACTCATTGGGTGACCCACCCAACTTACCCTAAATCCAGCCACTGAAGAAAAGAAAATGCAAGTAAACAGAAGCCAATGGACTCTTCACGAAGTAGGACCACCTCAGAATATTCACCATTGCTTCAAGAGTAGCACATAGCTAAGGAAGGTGAGGCAAGAATCCTTCACATACCCTAAGATTAGGTAAAATAGGATGTCTGCTCTCACTACTTCTGTTGAACATCGATGTGCAGGTTCTAGCCAGAGAAAGTAGGCAGGAAAATAATGTAAAAGGCATCTAGATTGGAAAGAAAGAAGTACAACTATCTCTACCTGCAGAAGGCATGATCTTGTATATAGAAAATTTTAAGAAACTCCAAAATTATTGAAACTAATATGTTCATCATGGGTTTGGGGTATAAATTCAATATATAAAATTCAAAAGGAATGAATTGCCTGGGTACAGATTTAATAAAAAGAAGTACAAGAATTGTAAAAAGGGTCTTTCAAACATTCATGGAAAATGTGTATTATGAAAAAACTATAAATGGATTAAAAATGTTTGTACCAAAATAAACTTGTACTTTTAATTATATTTTTACATGAACTTTTTGAGGGTCCCCCTTGCACACTGAAAACTACAAAATCTCACTGAAAAAATTAAAAGAGTTAAATATATAGAAAGATATTTTAAGTATAAGAAGATAATATTGTTGAGATAGCAGTACTCCCCAAGTTTTCCTCATCAAAATCCTAGGTGCCGGGGACCAGCAGTTGGTGTAATGGCTATGTCGCTGGACTCCCATGTAGTCGACCACGGTTTGAGTCCCAGACCCAGTGGCTTAAACTCATGCCGGGCACGTGTGTGTGTGTGTGTGCCCAAGATCCCGAGAGGAGAATGGAGGAGAAGGGATTGTGGCATGGCCATCCCCCAAAGGGGGTTATTTTTTGCTGTCTTTCTGGTGAGTACACGTGCCCTATAGCAAAACAAACAAACAAACAAACAAAAAAGCTCTAAAAAAAAGAAAGAGAAAAAAAAAATCCTAGGTGCTTTCACTGCTAAAATTGACACACCTAAAATTTACATAAAAAGTCAAGGGATACAATAACCAAAGCATCTTGAAAAAACAAAGTTGAAAGACCTAACTTCTTAATTTCAAAACACTACAAAGCTATAGTAATCAAAACAGTATGATACTGGCATACAGATAGACATAGATAATGGAATAGAATTGACAGTCTAGAAATCTGTGAATCTATGGTCAGTTGATTTTTTTTAAAAGATGTTTTTGCTTTAGGGTACATGTGCTCACCAGAGAAAGAGAGAGATAGTGACAGGGGAAGTGAGAAATCACCCCTCAGGTGGGATGGGCATGACACAGTCTCTTCTCCTGCATTCTCCTTCCAGGATCTTGGGCATGCATGCACACACTCTTGGTGTGAATTTCAAGCCACTGGGTCTTGGTCTTGAACCATGATTGGCCATGTGGGAATTCAGCGATGTAACTGCTATGCCATCCTGGTCACTTGATCTTAAGAAAAGCTCAAGAAAAGGGGGTCAGCAGATGGCATGGTGGTTAAAACACTGGACTTCCACATGGCTGGCCCCAGTTCAAGTCTTGGACTTTGTAGCTTGGAAGTCATGCTGAGCTAGGGGTTAACATGCCTCCCCACCAAAAAGAAAAAAAAAAAGGGTAAGAAGACCATTCAATAGGTAAAAGATAATCTCTTCAACAATGGTATATACATGCAAAAGAATAAAGTTGGGCCCTACCTCACACCATTTACAAAAATTAATTACAAATAGATCAAAGGTCTAAAACTATAAAACTCTTAGCAGGAAACAGTTATAAAGTTTTCATGACATTGGATTAGTCAATGATTTCTTAGATGTGATACCAAAGGAAAAAAAAAACACTAAAAAAAAGATAAATTGGACTTTTTCAAAGTTAAAAATATATATACTTAATAGACTCCATCAAGAATGTGAGAAGGGACCAGCAGTTAGCGTAATGGCTATGTTGCTGGACTCCCACGTAGTCAACCGCGGTTCGGATCCCGGACCTGGTGGCTTAAAACTCACGCCAGGCACATTTGCATGTGTGCCCAAGATCCCGAGAGGAGAATGGAGGAGAAGGGATTGCGGCGTGGCCATCCGCCCGGGGAGTGATTTCTTGCTTTCTGTCTCTCTGTCTCTCTCTGTCTGTCTGGCGAGCTCACGCGCCCTATAACAAAAACCTCTATATATTAAAAAAAACCCCAGAATGTGAGAAGACAACCCGTAGAGGGACCAGCAGTTAGCATAATGGCTATGTCACTGGACTCCCATGTAGTTGACCTCGGTTTGAGTCCCGGACCTGGTGGCTTAAACTCATGCCAGGCACGTGTGCATGCGTACCCAAGATCCTGAGAGGAGAATGGAGAAGAAGGGATTGTGGCGTGGCCATCCCCCTGAGGGGTGATTTCTCGCTTTCTGTCTCTCTGTCACTCTCTGTCTTGCTGGTGGATAGAAAAAACCCCCTTAAAAAAAAAAAAAAAAAAAAAAAAAAGAAGAGAACCCATAGAGAAAATACAAATCATGTATCTGATAATGACTTGCATCTAGAATGCCTAAAGGACTCTTTCAACTTAACAATAAAATAATACCCCATTTAAAAAATGGCCAAAGGATTTCAATAGACATTCTCCAGAAAAGATACACAAAGGGCTGATAAGCACACGAAAGTATTATCACCATAATTAACTATTAGGGAAATGAAAACCAAAACTATAAGGAGATACTATTTTACATCCACTAAGATGGCCATAATAAAAAACAATAGTAGATACTAGTGAGGATGTGGAGAAATTGGAACCCACTTACATTACTAGTGGGAATGAAAAATCACGCAGCTTCTGTGGAAAACAGTTTGACAGTTTCTGAGTAAGTTAAACGTTGATCTAGCAATTCTGTTACTAGCTATTTACTCAACAAAGTTGAATACATGCACACATATAAACTTGCACATGAATGTTCACAGCAGCATTGGGGGTGAAGACTGCAAAACTTTAGGAATATGCAATAAACCACTGATCTGTATAAAAGGTGGGGTGGGAATATGAGGATATCTATTCTGCTTTCACCAAATAATCTTACTTAAATAGATACGCTTTGAAAATTGAAGAAAAAGAAAAGAGAAAAAAAAACTTACCCATAGAAGCCAGGTCAGTCCAGTTCTCATAATCATACTTTGGAAACTCTTTCCTCCTAAGGGCATGAGTGATTGTAGGCATAATGGTGTTGTTCAATACCATTTAAAACTTGTAGAAAACCAAGAGACAGACTGCCTTTTCTGGGGAGGATAACTTGCTTATCTATAGATCCAGTAGCCAGTAAGTGTGTATTTTTTATTATCTGCTCCTTACCTATATGGGTGTTAGTGTGTTAAATCATTATTGGCACTTTATTAACAATCTGACTATGCTTAGTTATTCTTGTGACTAGGTAGGCTTTAAGAATAGAGACTGATCCCATAAAAGGGTGCTACATGATTGGATATTTTAGGTTCAAGTTCTAAAAGTAGTCTAAATTCAATTGAAATACAAGGTTGTCTCTTCCTGGAACCATTTAGAAATCACTTAATTACCAAAGAGTAATTAAATGCTCCAACAAATACATTCAGAATTGGGGCCAACAGATGACATGGTGGTTAAGGTACTGGGCATTCCCACATGGTTGACCATGGTTCAAGTCCGGGACCTGGTGACTTGATTTCTCACTTTCCCTCTCTATGTCTCTGTGTCTCTCTCTGGTCGAATGAATACATAAATAAAATTAAATAATTCTTAAAAAAATACATCGAGGGACCAGCAGTTGGTGTGATGGCTATGTTACTGGACTCCCATGTAATCGACTGTGGTTTGAGCCCTAGACCCAGTGGCTTAAACTTATGCCAGGTGCACATGTGTGTGTGCCCAAGATCCCAGGAGAAGAATGGACGAGAAGGGATTGTGGCATGGCCATTCACCCTGGGTGGTGATTTCTCGCTTTCTGTCTCTCTATCTATCTCTGTCTTTTTGGCGAGCGCACATGCCCTACAGCAAAAACCTCTCCAAAAAAAAAAAAAACAAAAACAAAAAAACCCCAATAAAACCATTCAGAATTGTTCTGGATGTTGACAACTTTGAGGGTACAGTCAAAGTAGCACAAGCCAAGATGTAGTACATTATCATTGGCTTTATCAGATTTTACATTGGCCTTTGCTTTTATCATTGTAAACTGGCACATCTTGTGAGGCCTATGTTCTAACATGTTCCTCCAGGAAAAGCAGAGTGAGTCCTTGAATAAGAATCTTTATCAGTAAAAGAGAATTGAAGAGACAACCTGTGAGCTACTGTCCAACTCTAGTGGTCCCCAACCTTCTGAGCACCAATGACCAGCTGGGGGTTAGGGGAGGGGAATAGGTCCCAGGAGGACCCAAGTGCACCACATCCACTGTGCACCCCATTTCTACCACTGCCACGTTGCAGTATACAGTGAAATAATCACATGGCAATAGGGTTCATACTTGCATGAGAATCTAATGCCGCTGCTGCAGGAGGCAGAGCTCAGGCAGCAATGTGGGCAATGAGGAGTGTTCACAAACACAGATGAAGTCTTGCTCACTTGACTGCCTCTGGGTTGGGGACCCTAGTCTAACCCCAGTTAGAATGGCTACTATCAAAAAAAGAATAACAAGTACTGGCAAATCTACAGAGAAAAGGGTAGCCCTTGTGTATTGCCAGTGAGAATGTAAATTAGTATAGCCACTATGGCAGACAGTATGGGGGTTCCTCAAAAAAAATAAAAGTAGAACTTCTTTATGATCCTATAATCACACTACTAGGTATGTATCCAAAGGATAAGAAATCAGTATGTTGAAGAGATATCTGCACTACCATATTTATTGTAGCATTAGTTATATTAGCTAAGATAGGGAATTCACCTAAGTGCCCAACAACCGATGAATGGATAAAGAAAGAAAATCAGTGTGTGTATGTGTGTGTGCCTGCACAGTGGAATATTATTCAGTCATGGAAAGAATGAGTTCCTGTCATTGGAGGCAAAGTGGATAAACATGGTTAGTGAAGTAAAATAACGGTTAGTGAAGTAAGCTAGGCTCTTTAAGACAAAAACTGTCTGTTGCTACTTATTGGGGCATCCAAGAAGTCAGAAGACATTTTTACATAGAAAAACAGAAAAATAACATCATGACTTTTCTGATAATCCAGTAAATACTATCTGTTCTTACTCATTAGCAAAAGCTAGAAGACTCAGGTGCATGGAAATAGTGTAATGGTTGATACCAGATTATGGAAAGGGGAGAGGAGTGGGGGGATGGAGAGAATGTGGTGAACACATACAAGAGTGCATTTAAGTAAGTGGAAATACAGTGAAAAACATTGGTGATAATTTCATATGTATTTCCAGATAACCAAGAGAGCACATTTTGAATGTGTACAACACAAAATAACAATAAATGTTGGGGTTGGTAAATATGTTTATTTTCTTGATTATTATAATTCTATATGTTTGGAAAAACCACATGGTACCACATAAAGATGTACAGTATTTATTTTTAAAATGTAAGTAACTAGCCAAATATGAGGTCTTTTTTTCTCCCTGATAAAGATATCCTTACTCCAATAAAGCAATGGTGAACTTGATTTGTGTAAAGAATATTTTCAGTCTACTGAGTTAACAAAAGTGTTCTGAACACTGTATAATGAGTTTAGAAAAAACTTTCTGCAGACAAAAATGGAAAAATACTTAATGAAAAATACAACACTCTAAATGTCAATAAAGAAAAAGTTTTATCTGTATCAAAGTAATTGAGGCTAAATTACTATATGAACTTGGTATTTTTTTAAATTAAGTATGCTTAAATTACTAATTTTGCTTTCAATTACAGTTTTACTTCTATACTGACCAAAATTAGATAAGTATAAATGCCCTAAAATAAGGTATTTAAGATTTTTATTCCTTTTTAAGGAATTATTATTTATTTATTTCCTTTTTTTTTTTTTTAATTTGACCAGAGACAGAGACAGAGAGAAGGGGAAAGTGAGAAAGCAAGCCGCCAGGTCCAGGATTCAATCTGCGGTTGGCCATGTGGGAATCCAGCGCCCTCAACTACTACACCACTTGCCGGCCCCAAGATAAGGTATTTAAAGTAAGGAGAAAAGGAAAAAAAAATTTAGTTTGGCAAGTTTCAACTTACTTGACCCTAGTATGCCTTTTGTTTTGATTTTTTTGAAAAAAAAAAAAAGTTGTTTAGTTTCTAATTTAAGTGCTTTATATTGATTCATTTAATTTTTTTAATAATTATTTTTATTTATTTATTATTATTGTTTTAATTTTACCAGAGAGACACAGAGAGAGAGAGAGAAAGAGAAAGTGAGAAAGTAAGCTGCCAGGTCTGGGACTCAAACCACGTCCAGCCATATGGGAGTCCAGCGCCTTAATCACCATGCCACCTGCAGGCCCTATATTGATTCATTTTAAAATTCCATGTTTGGGGACCAGCAGATGGCATAGTGATTGAGGTGCTGGACTCCCAAATAATCAACAATGGTTTGTGTCCTAGACCTGGCGACTTGAAACGCACCACTTGTGTGTACATGTGTGTGCAAATATCCCATGAGGAGAATCGAGGAGAAAGGATTGTGGCCTGACCATTTCCCCTGGGGAGTGATTTCCCACATTCTGTCTCTCTTTTTCTGGTGAGCACACAAAATCTCTTTCAAAAAAAAAAAAAAAAGATTCCAAATTTGATATCTTTTAAATAGTAAAACTAGGAAACTTAATTAACACCTTAAAGAAGGCAGCGGTGTTTGGTGGAGTTCATGCGGGTTCATGTGGGCTATTGGCTGGGACACTTGTTTCCCCTCCACAAGGCTTTTTATCTTCTAGTACGTTGGACCTGGCTTCTTCACATCTGAAGACAGTGAAAGTGGAAGCTACAAGACCCCTTTTTTTTTTTCTTAATATTTATTAACTTATTTAATTCCACTTGTTATTACAACTTGCATTATTATTTTAATGTGACCAGAGAGAGAGAGAGAAAAAGAGAAAGGGAAAGCGAGAAAGCAAGTTGAAAGGTCTGGGACTTGAACCATAATTGACCATGTGGGACTCCAGCACTCTTAACCACCATGCCACCTGCTGGCCCTAATAAGACCTCCTGAGGCCTAGATTTATAAGTCCCACAACATAGAACCAGTAGAATCCAAGTTTTGAGATTATTTTACAAGGAGGCTTAGAAAGTTCACAGAAAATATGTATTATGAGAAGACAAAATGGCTTAAGATTTTTTTTTGCACCAAAATAAATGTACACTTTATCCCCACTTAAAACAGTTCATATATTTCTTCCATGAGTAAGAGAGACAGAGAGAAAGCAGAAAGACAGCACCCTCCATAGGGTCTTGATGTCGTCATCCACCTCCTCCAGCCAAACTCCAATCTTCCATATGGCTCCACCGTCACTGAGCGGTGTGCTTCTGCTGTGCCACCACGGCTGGACCTATTTCTGCTCTTTTTGTCTAGTGGTCTGTGAGTTGGGGCCAGGTATGATGAATCTGATTCTCTTTGCCAAAGACTAGATCTAAGCCAGTTAGCAGATGGTATCACCTTGGCCACAAATGTTATCTCAGAATTGGGCATGAGACCTAAGGTGGACTAACAAGTAAGTTTGCTAGAGGATTCTAGGGGACATTGCCTTATTCCCGAGACCTGCATAAAGAAATAATGTAGGTCTTCCACCACTTACTATTTTCAGCACTGGTAAGACCTGGAAATTCTGCCACCATCTTGCTTCCAGCCTGAGATGAAGAACCTCGAGAGAAAACAAGGGCAGAAAGCATCAGGGTGATTGCTGAGAAGCAGAGCTGGAACCACTGGATTGAGTTCTCCAAAGCCTGTTGGACATCTAGACATCCAGTTATGTACTCGGGTATACTTTCATTTGGCTTAAGCTACTTCAAGTTGGGTGTTGTGGTGCTTATAGCCAACAACAACCCAACTGGAAAAACGCATTCATGAATATGCAAGGCATTTTTTTGTAAGCTTATCATTTGTTACATTCCGAAAGTTTAGCATAATGTTGTTTTGATTGAATTATTATTGCTATTATGAAATTTCGAGGCAAAGATTAGTATTTAAATTCATGCAACACAAACAACTGGAGATCTGCCTCATTAGGCCAGGGAAAGAAGCAGTTTATGATGATTGCCAGATTCTTGCTTCTTTTGCATGAATGCTCAAAGATGAGACAGGCTCTCAGAGAGTATGCTCTGAGGAGAGATACTTATTTCAATTTCTGGAAAGGCTTACAGTGCAAACATGACAGTAATTTAGAAAACATTACCCTCCCTCTTTCCTTCTTCATTTGGTGGACAGCTGCTGCTTTCTTCTCTACCACTCTCTTCTAGAAGCCCTGCAATCCTATTGGGACAAGCTGACAGGCACACATCTGCTCCCGGCCACTAGCCCCAAAGGTGGGCATGTAACTTCAGGCCAATCAAACTCAAGAAGAATCAGATATCCAGGGGAATGATGCAAGAGGGAAAATCTTAAAAGTTATTCTCAAAGGAACTCTACATGAGTTCCTGCTCTTGAGATCGCCAGAAATGCCTAATTCCTGTCCTTTCTGAGGCTTAATTCGAGGCACCTCCAGTGGCTTTGCTTAGGGTAACCAGTACGTGTTTCTGTTGCATGCCACCAAAAAACCTTAGTCAAACTCTCCACTAAAATAGTTCTCTAACAAAACCAAGCCTTTATGTAGGAATTATATGTTTTGTTTTCACTAGGCAAGTGAGAGTAGAAGCTTGATATAAGCCTGTTTATGGTAACTATATATATATTTTTTTAGAGAGAGATTTTTGCTATAGGGTGTGTGTACTTGCTGGACAGAGACAGAGACAGAAAACGGGAAATCACCCTTGTGGGGGATGGCCATGCCGCAATCCCTTCTCCTTTATTTTCCTCTCGCAATTTTGGGCATGCACACATATGCACCCAGTGTGTTTTAGACCACCAAGTCCAGTACTTGAACTATGGTCCACCGTGTGGGAGTCCAGCAAGGTAACCATTATGCCATCTGCTGGTCCTGTGTAGTAACTTCTGTCACATGCCTAAATGAGTATGTAACCAATTATTAACAAAAGTGTTTTGGGAACTAGAAAGCATATATTTTTTTATTTATTTAACACTTACATAGCACTTACATTTAGGGCATTGCTGAATTATTTAATCCACATTACAATCTAGTGATGTAAGTGCTATCATGTTTCCCATTTTATAAGCTTTGAAACCGGAGCACTGAAAGGTTAAGGGACGTGCTCAAGGTCACACAACTAATAAATGATAGAACTGCAATTCAGGTTGTGACTATGTGACTCCAAACTATGTTCTTATCCACTGTGTTAAACTAGCCTCAACAGAAAGCAGAGACTTAACTAGAAAAGCATCTTCCAGTGCATACGATTAGATATGTGTAAAAGCATCTTAATGATTCCGTGTCTTCCAGGACAGAAGCAAGAAAGATAAACAGGTGTCTGAAGCCCCTGGGCTCCAACTTCCAATTTTCCGAGCCAAATGAAAACTGCTTAGGATTTTCATCTAATTAGTTAGCAAGTAGGAACTAAGCCCAAACACCTGCTCCTGTTTTTCTTTCATTGTTGCCAGGTGATCCAGGACAGCCTTCGATCAAGAAGTAATTTAATTAACACTGAATAGAATTAATGATATAATTTCACCGTATTCAATTTATTTCCATTAAAATCGTCTCATAAAACTGGAATCTTTTAAAGGCTTCCATGGAAAAGGAGTAGAGGATCAAAGTCTTTTTTACATTTGACTCAGGTATGAGTCATATCCTCCCCAGTGTGAATTCTCGATTTACCACTATTAACGGTAACAAATATCTATGGAATTGCTTTTCATCCATTCAGCTTCATATATGAGGGAATTCATGGAAAATACATAATATGAAGAAATGTTGCATCTCAAATTTTTTTGCACCAAAATAAATTTATACTTTAATTCCATTGTCCGCAGACTTTTTGAAGTCCCCTCATACTGAGGACCTACTGAGTATCAAGCACTGTTCTGGGCACTCAAGCAGATGAAAATCCTAGCTTCATGGCACTGAGATTCTGGTGGGGAGTGCTAATCTCACTTCAATACAATCGAAAAAGCCTGGACTTCTCCAGGCTCCAGATTGCTTCCACTGCTGGATAGAATAAAAGGACAAGTTCACCTGTGCTTGCTTGAGTCTCTGGGAGAGACAGCAGTTGGCCTGGTCTTCCAGAGATGTTCAAAGAGGATACTGTGGCCAACGACTGCCTGGCAGAAGTGATAATATCTATAGAAAGACGGTGAGGATTTGTTATTGTGTGTCTAAGATTTCATAGGAACAAAGTGTGCACCTTAGACTTTCTAACACACTTGATCCTACAGCAAAGATCTAATACATTCCATAAATTTGCTGATGAACCTACTTTTCATGTCTTACTTTTTCTGGACTTGAGATGCAAATACATCTTATAAACCATGACCTCTTATGGCCATTAACAGAGTGGTGGTAATGGGGATATTGTTTAATGTTGCACTTAGTCATGGCTGTTCATATTGTTGGTATTTTAGTTAAACTATAAACATTGTTGACATCGCATGCTTTGGGTTATTTGTTGATTGTAAAGTCTTCCTGGTCCTTGTCTATAACCTGTTGACATCTGCTGGTAAGATTATCCTGCAGAATGGGCGTTGATGGCAAGGAAGAAAGTCTTCCAGGTGGGGCCCGGTGTTAGGTGAGGCAGGCGTAGTGGAGTACATCTTTAGGAGATGCTGCTTCACCAATCTTATTGTGGAAAATATCTAAGCAAGCCTTGTATCTAGTTTGATTGA
Organism: Tupaia belangeri chinensis; assembly: GCF_000334495.1. NCBI lineage: Eukaryota > Metazoa > Chordata > Mammalia > Scandentia > Tupaiidae > Tupaia > Tupaia belangeri. The sequence continues at coordinate 1,481,847 of NW_006159542.1, forward strand.
TTTACTTTTCCTTTATGGTACATGGTTGTGTTACAAGGGCATCTTAGATTCAATGAAATATGGAATTATTAGCCCCCTTTTACAGATGAGGAAGCTGAGGCACAATAATGTGAATGAACTTGCCCCAAACCCTGTAGCTAGAAATGGTAGAGCCAAGACTTAATCCTAAATTGTATACTTTTTGAAGTCTGTACACTCCATTAACAACTGTACTGTAAAATAGCCTGTCAGTATAGATACGACTGGTTGAGAGAAGTTATCACAGCTTGATCGATTGATTTAATCAGTCAGTATTCATTGAGTACTTACTCTATGCCAGACATTGGCATATATTTGGGGATAGGAACAATGGGGATGAAGAGCTTGGGGCTACCCTCATGGAATGCATACTTTAATTAGGGACTCAAACAATAATAAGCAAAAAGTATGAAGTTGCAGCTGTGCATTAAGAGGCAGGAGAGCCACAAAGTGCAATTTAAATGGAAAACGAGGGGTCCTTTTATAATTAGAGAAATCAAGAAAAGCTTCCTGGAAGAAGAATCCTTCAAACTAAAGGTAACTAGGCAAAGAGGGTACAGAGAAGAGGATCCTATATGAATAAACAGCATGTGAAAAAGGCCCTGTGGTGGGAAAGAATTTAGTTCCTTTCCTAATTGGGAAAAAGCCAGTGTAGCCTGTCTCTGCATGTGCACATGTGCATGCATGTGTGCGTGTGCTTGTGTACAAGATCAAAAAGGAGAGATAGATAGAGGTATGATCATATATGGCCCTATAATCAGGTTCTCCCAAAGTTTAATTGTCCCTATTATTGCTTCTTAACTCTAATTCTTTTTTTAAAGAATTATTTTATTTTATTTATTATTATTTTCCAGTTTGATCAGAGAGAGTCAGAGAAAGAGAGAGAAGGAAAGTGAGAAAGCAAGCTACCAGGTCTGGGACTCAAACTGTGGTCAGCTATGTGGGAGTCCAGCGTCTTTAACCACCACACCACCTGCCAGTCCCCCCAACTCTAATTCTGTTTCAGCACCTTTGAAACTATTCCCAAGGGCTCATTTACACCTTGTGAGCAAAAATACTTTTTCTAAAAGACCTTGATAAACAGCTATACATTTATCAGGTAAAATGATTTCCCCTACTACGGCTTGCTCTGGCTTAAACTAGGACATAAGTTACCTGTAAATAAAAGATATTTTAAACTAAATTAAGATACACTTGTCCAGATCTGTAAACTATTATGTATAAAAAGAGCTGAAACAAAGCTTATTTGCCTCTGTGTGAACATGTAGCACAGAGATGTTTACACAACATAGCAAGACCATTTGTATTTAGCATTCTGTATTGAATACATTCAAAAATGCCTATCTATTTTTTTTACCTTTTGACTTCAACAACGTGAGGATGTGGTTTACTATTAAAGGCCTGCCTCATATTAATCGGCAGCATCTTTTCTTTCTTGATGTTACATAAAATAATAACTTCACAGTTGTTAGTATCTCAGAGGCAAAGATGTACAAATGCAAGAGTCCTGTTCCAAAAGCAGAAGCTAAGCTAGATATTGTGGTGTATACAGTTTATTGAGGGGTGCTCCTCTGAAAAAGCCTTAACGGAAGGAGTGACACAAGAGAGGGAAAGATAAAGCGCTAAAAGAAAGAGAAAGCGCTAAGTAGGTTCGAGCTCAAGATTAGCCTCTGGCTGATCCACAGGGAGTGGCCCCTGAAGCCTGAACCCCATCACAGCTTTACTCCTTGAGACAATGGACCTTCTGCTCCCCCAGATCAGTCACTGACTTTTGCTGCCTTTGCTGGGGTCATAACCTCCTGGAGAAAGCACTGCCATCATCCAGTTGGGGCAGCTGAGAGCCATTGGAGGCCAGTAGGAGCCAGGAGTCACAGCAATTAGTGGTTGGGGCCTCTGCTTACTATAAGGGATCTGGTGGACGGTGTAGCATCTACCACAGGGATCTTGCTCAGCTTCATGGTCTGCGATACCCTCAGTTACTCTGAAGGAAAACAATTGTTCCTTGTACTGAAACTGAGAGACATGTGTCCTGTTGTGCGATGTGCCATGTCCTCGATATTGTCCTTAGAGTAGACTCCATTACTGAGTGTCCTAGGGTTGTTTCTTACAGCCCTCCTGAGGACAGGGCGATCGGATGCAGTAAAGGCCCCACTGTCACAGGCACATGGCTGTTCAGGTCTGTGTGTGGTAGGTCTGGCTCCCAGAAGAATCCACCAACTTCTCACATTTTGAGGCTGGCCCAGGGTGAGGCCACAACGTGGAGGGGATATGTAATACTTTTTTTTTTTGAGAGGTTTTTGCTATAGAGCACGTGCGCTCGCCAGAGACAGAAAGCGAGAAATCACCCCCCAGGGGGGATGGCCACGCCACGATCCCCTCTCCTCCATTCTCCTCCTGGGATCCTGGGCACGCATGCACACGTGCCTGGCGTGAGTTTAAGCCACCGGACCCGGGACTCGAACCGCAGTCAACTACGTGGGAGTCCAGTGACATAGCCATTATGCCAACTGCTGGTCCCTGTAATACTTTCTTTGCCTCCCCTCACTAGAGTTCTGTCTGCCCTTTTATCAGCATTCTTTTCACTACCCAGTCTCCACTTTCCTCTACCTGACCTCCCAAGTTGAACTGTTGTTGAGATGTTTCTTTCTTTTCTTTTTTTCCTTCGGGGAACTCATCTTTTGTTTTGTGTGTTTGTTTTTGTTTTTTAAAGATAGTACTGATTTAATTTGGTACACCTGGAAATATTTACATTTCAAAAACTCCTGGGAGAGTACAGTGTTTACCATAAGGAAGTGAATTACTATTTGTGTAATTTATGGGATCTGGAGTTCTTTAAATGCTGTAATACTGGATAAGATGATAAGATCCTCCTACAAACTACTTATGCGGGGTGATTGAATCAGGGAATACAGAGGAAAGGGGGGCACATCTAATTCTGTTTGCTTACTTTGCATGCAGCTCAGTCCAGGCCATTACTTGTAGATAAGTCTCCTTCCTCTCCCATCCTGGAGCTTGGCTTTCTTGTCTCAAGAGAGAATGGTCCAATCAGGACACAGACAAGGATGAATAATTCTAATATATTCATTTTTCCCATTGCATGATAATGAGAGAAACAGCAATGACAAAACCAACAATTGCTGAATATTCCCAAGCCTTGGAGAAAGGGAGATGTCTGTGGAGTTTCTGGTTAGTAAGAGTCAAACCTCAATCTCAGGGTCCTCTTTAACTGGATGAGCTTGAGTATGTCTTTGAGCTGCCTAGACTGAATGCCACAATGGCTAAAAAACATACTTTGACCAATGTAGTCTCACAGATCTAGCATCAGGGAGACTCTGGCTCGATGAAAGGAAAAATGACATCACAGGTGAAGTACCTTGTCCAAACCACAGAGTTCTAAGAAAAGGCCTGGGATTAGGAAACAAGGCTGTAAGTCAGATCAGAAGCCAATGGGAAATCTTCAAAGCTTAGGTTAAGGTATTTTATTGTAGGAAAAAAAAAGTTTAATGATAGCTGTGCTTAAATTAGGATAAGAACAAATAAAGACTAGCTTCCGCGGGGCAATGTTCATTTGCTGAGTAGACTGTCACTCTGAACTCTGAAGCAGCTGGGGGAGGGCAAATGCCATCTCTGCTGAGGTCTGTACACAATGGTAGGTGCAGGAAGAGGGCATGTACCCAATGGACTATCTTGATGGGAAATGTGGGAAGAATAGTTTTTATGTCTGAACCATTTTTTGCTATTATAAATAACTACATCTTTATTTCGCTAATGTTTGTTATCTACATAAACTTAATCAGAGATTTATGAAAGACAGTGTGTAGTCTATTGGTCACCTACAAACATTAATTTTTGGTCCTATTTTACCTTAACTGTGGTTGCATATTGTCAGATTTACAAAAGATGCTTAAAATAATGAGGCATTTTAAAATGTCAGTCTCTCAGGATGTCTATGAGATGATTACTCCTTATCGTACTTTATACCAGAGACTGTTGGGGAATACAAAAGAAGTAAAATAAATAAATGAGTAAATATATAAATTGCTAAGATACTCAAACAGAGCATAATCTGACTGGAAAGCTGGAAATGAAAACACAGTCGTCCTTGTCACCATCATCATTGCCATTTTTGAACACCTGCTATGGACTGATATCATAGAAAACACTTCATATATATGATCCCATTTAATACTTGCAATAGGGTCCAGCAGTTGGCATAGTGGACCCTATTGTCCAGCGATAGCTGGACTCCCATGTAGTCGACCGTGGTTTGAGTCCTAGACCCGGCGGCTTGGAGTAGAAGGGATTGCGGCATGGCCATCCCCCCTGGGGGGTGATTTCTCACTTTCTCTCTCTATATCTCTGTCTGTCTGGCGAGTGCACATGCCCTATAGCAAAAGAAACTCTTAAAAAAAAAAAAAAAAAAAACCCTCCCCAAAAAAAAAAAAAAAAAAAGAAAGAAAGAAAGAAAGAAAAAGGTAAAAAAAAAAAATACTTGCAATAACCTTTTAGAGTAGCTACTATAACCTGGTTTGCAGATGAGACAACTGGGCTCCAGAGAAGGCTCTGGCTCAGCGGGGCTGAGTCATATTGCAAACCTAGGCCTGTCTGATTTCAGAAAAGGATTCTTCCATTACCGCATGCTGGTCTTCCAGAAAAGCCTTAAAACCAAACACCGTGATGAATTGCCATGCTGATTAATGAAGACACAACTGGTCCCAACTTGGAGCAGATTCATTCTTGGCTCTAGATCCTGTTGATTCTGCTGGCTTTGCACTGAGTCCAAGTTCTCATCCTCGTAATGATCTGTGTGGGAACAGCTTAAAGACTTGTAAATATATAGAAACTACGAGGTATGTGAGTTATTTCTGTATATGTTGAAGACAAGGTAGAGAATAACGTTTATACCTTTGCGCTTTCCTACAGGACCAGTTTATAGATTATGACTGTATTAAATTTGTGCACTTGATCATCCCTTTCCAAACCTGTATTTCTCAGTAGAAATAAAAATGTATTCCTGATCTTCATTGAAATCTTATGTGAGTTCATAAGTGATTAGAAGTATAATCATTCATTAAGGGAGCTGTATCCCACATGGCCAACTGGAGTTTGAATCCCAGCCCTGGTGGCTTGGAAAACATGCTGGGTGTATGTGTGTCCATGCCCTAAATCCTGACAGGATGGAGAAATGAAGGAGATGGGATTGTGGCATGCTTTCTCCCCCTCTCTCTGTCTTTCTCTGGTGAATATATGTGCCCAGTGGCAATTAAAGAAAAACAAATAAATGTGCACACACAGCTTCATAGGGAAGAAATACTTTCCTCTATCAGGAAAACCAAGGGAAACTTCCCAGAAGTAGGTGTGCTGACTTGGAGGGATGCTGAGTTTCCTGGGCGACCTTGAGGGACACATAAGATTTGACAGGCAGTGATAGTTGGAAGAAAATCCCAGATGGAGGGAAGACTATGGAGTTTGAAAAGAATGCCTGGGGCACAAGCACAATGGAAGGAGGGCAAAAGTGAAGGGAGGGCAGATCTGAAGGGCTTTGGCAGAAAGTGAATGATTTGAAACTTCATTCTGCCATCAATAGGAAACCATCCAAAGCTATACTTCTCGGGACCAGCAGTTGGCATAATGGCTATGTCACTGGACTCCCATGTAGTCAATTGTGGTTCAAGTCCTGGATTCGGTGGCTTAAACTCATGTCGGGCACATGTGCGTGTGTGCCCAAGATCCCGAGAGGAGAATGGAGGAGAAGGGATTGCGGCGTGGCCATCCCCCCTGGGGGGGTGATTTCTCGCTTTCTGTCTCTCTGTCTCTCTCTGTCTTTCTGGTGAGCACATGCGCCTTATAGCAAAAACCTCTCCAAAAAACAAACAAACAACAAAACATCCCACAAAGCTGTACTTCTCTTTTTTTTCCCCTCCATATATAATAGCACTTAGACTAGGTATTGATTCACAAATGTGGGTCACTGAAGTGAGTATGAGAGATAATTTCAGATAAAACTTCTGGTGACTTGATGTAGTATAAGAGAAGGCAGTACTAAATAACTTTGACTTATCCAAAAAGAATATTAATATCTTAAACACATTTTTGAAGTCTTAATTTTTCTTTGTTGAAAAAACCAGATTTGAATTTTTAGAGCAGTTTTAAGTTTATAGAAGAATTGAGCAGAAAGTACAAAGTTGTAGTTAACTCTCCTCTTTATTCCTTTTTAAAAATTCTCTTTCTGTACCTTTAAAAAAGATTGGCTAGAGAGTGTGTGTATTCTCCAGAGACAGAGAGACAGAGAGACAGAGAGAAAACACCCCTTCATGAATTGTGGCTACATTTTAGTCTCTTTTCCTCCATCTCTCCATCCTGTTGGGATTTGGGGCACACACATGTACCCAGAAAGTTTTTTAAGCCACCAGGCCTGGGACTCGAACTACATAGTTGGCCATGTGGGCTCTGGTTCCCTAAACCATTAGGCCATGGGCCCATCCAGGGCTATTCTATCTTTAACATCCCTCCAATTGTTCCTCATGCTGGAGGATTGACAGAGACAGAGAGAGGCAGGTAGAGAGAGACAGAAACACTCAGACTTTGGGTCTTTGACAAACCACATACCAAGTTAGAAGTGAAAACAGAAGTCATTTTGATTTCAATGTTTTTCTTTTTGAAGTTTGTTTCTACTTTTGAGAGCAGTATTCATCTTTTATTTAGGGTGTGGTGATAAAGAGTTTGGTTGTAAAATAAACCTTTTCATAGAAACAAGGTGGGTAGATTGAGTAAATGAATCATAAAGATGACAAGCAGATGACGAAAGTTCGGGAAGTTCAGTGCTCAGGAGTTCTGGCAGAGGCTGCATATTCTTTTTTTTCTGGAGAGGTTTTTGCTATAGGGCATGTGCACTCAGCAGACAGAGAAAGGCAGAGAGACAGAAAGCGAGAAATCACCCCCCAAGGGGGGATGGCCATGCCACAATCCCTTTTCCTCCTTTCTCCTCTCGGGATCTTGAGCACGCATGCACACACGCCTGGCATGAGTTTAAGCCACCGGGTCCGGGACTCGAACCGCGGTCGACTACGTGGGAGTCCAGCGACATAGCCATTATGCTAACTGCTGGTCCTGAGGCTGCATATTCTTACCTGGTGGCAAATCCCCTTTCCAGCTAGCCTTTCCAGTATTGATGGAGAAGTTTTCTGGAGAAAAGTTTCACCGTGTTCAGTAAGAATCAAACTCACCCCGGGGAGCAGCAGCTGTATAGAAGTACAGTGCTCACATATCCCTTGATGGCTCTTTCCTTAGCCGCCCTTCTCTGAGCTCTCCTTCACATCCCCTTTTTCTTAAAAGCCCTGATAAGGAATAGCAAAGTGAACACTTCCTTTTAAGAGAACACCTCATGTGGAAATCCTAGATGCTACACCCAGATTTTTAGACATATCCTGGAGAGAGAAATGTGTTAGCAAAGATAATAGGGGCCCAAGTGTGGCACCAATTAAAGGGTTAACCGAGGCAATAGATTGTGCTTTCATGGCAAGAATCTTTGTCATGTTAGTTTATCATGCTGTTTGTTTGGTTCACATTTGGGCTCCACTATTTACCAGGAGCTGTGTGACCTTGGGCAAGGTATTTCATCTCTGAACTTCTGTGTCTATACAAGGAGAATGGTATTACTGATCTCATCGAATTGCATGTGAATTAAATGAGATACTACGGTAAGGTGTGTGTATGTCCTTTTCGGGGAAGAGAAAGCTACCAGGTAGTATACAGGTAAGTAGAATTGCATCCGTTATGAAAGGGATTTGTAGTGACTTCATGTTCTGGGGGAGCCCCAAGTCTGAAAGGACTTACCCAGAATACTTACTAATTCCAAGAAACACACCCGGAGATCCAGGAGAAGACCTGAGTTTACTCACACTGGGGAGACCATGTTCTGGTGATGACTGGGAGGACAATGGTTCCTGCTTCCAGGAGCATAGCTCGGGTTTATATGGTAAGAGCAAAGCATTCACAAATTAATTTAAGACCAATGCAGATTCCTGTTCCCAAGATAGGGGCCTGGTTTGTATATACATTGCTTGAAGTTAATTTTCAAGTAAAGGGTAGCTTATCGAGGAGCAGAATCAGTAGAGTCTGTTTAGGGGTCAGTGCCCCTAGTCTCGTGATGTTGCTGTGGGAGGTCTGGAATAGTCCCTGTAGACCAATCCCATGAGGTGAAGATATAGTCACAAGATGCTCAGAAGGCCCAGCTAGGCCTGCAGCTGGGTCTCCTGTAGATAAGGTGAGGAGGGAGAGAGGAGGAAAGCTCAATGGGTGGAGCTCACTCTCACTTTCATATACAGAAGAGATGGAGAGGAAAAGCAAGATAGGAGGGGAGAGAGGACAATAGGAATATGAGAACTTTTCACTTGCTTGCTCAGCTTGTTGCTGGGGAGACTTAATCCATTGGGAGGACTCTACTCAGGGTGTGAGAGTCCTTAGTTTGCACAGGAAAGAATTCAAGATGAGCCTTTGAGGGAGAGTGAAAGCAATTTTTGTTTGTTTTTTTAAGAGACATTTTTGCTATAGGGTAAATGTGCTTAGCAGAGAGACTGAAAGCAAGAAATCACACCCTCCCCCCCCCCGGGGGTGGGAGGGCAATGGTCACACTGCAATCCCTTCTCTTCAATCTCCTCTCGGGATTTTGGGCACACATGCATACATGCCTGATGTGAGTTTTAAGCCACTGGGTCTGACCGGGACCATGGTCGGCTATGTGGGAGTCCAGTGACATAACCATTCCACCATCTGTTGGTCTCATGAATGCAGTTGTATTACAGAAAGTGTAGAATGGACTACTACAGAGGTGAACCAACCCTGTGAGAGGAGATGGGTGAACAGTTTTCTTCCTTCCTCTGAGAGGAAGGGGAGAACTGTTATCCCAAAGGAAAGATAGAAAGGCTATCTCCCAAAATGGGCCAGCACCAAATTTTGGTAGGTGTTTGGCTTGTATGGCTTAATGCCAGGCTAAGTAAATATGGTTTATTCATGTTTTTCTGAGAAAGGAGGTTAGGCAATGATCAGTCCAGGTGCCATCTTGGCTCCAATTGGTGCAGACCCAGTCTCTCAGTTACTTCTGTCAGGCTTTAGTGTTCTATTGTAGGTGTTTGGAATGTACCTTGCCTTGGTTCTTAAGCTGGGTACTATCTCATTGCACAGAACTAATTCTACGATTTTAGGTTAGTATTTATGGAACAATATGGCCCCAGACACAAGCTAACTATTACACCTGACCCCTCCATTGGGGAAATGATGATGTGTTCCACTGCTGATGACCAAAAATGACCACATGGACAGACCTCATTGGGACATGAGACTGATTTTTCTTTTAAGAGTTATTTTATTTAACTTTATTTATTGTTATTGTTATTATTTTCCAGTTTGATCAGACAGAGAGTGAGAGAGGGAAAGTCAGAAAGCAAGCCACCTGGTGAGGTCCAGGACTCGAATTGTGGTCAGCCAAGTGGGAGTCCAGCGCCTTTATCCACCATGCCACCTGCCAGTGCTGACCCGAGACTGATTTATACTTACGTGTGAACCTGACTTACGTCATTTTTTTACTTATCCACTATCTTTAGATTTTAGCCTCTGTAAGTAGCAACTCTATTAAAGATGACTTGCTAAAAACTCTTACTAGAAGAGTGTTTATAGGGGTTTTTCTAGCTGTTTAACTGGGATCCTTGAGTCTCATTTTTTTAAGATTTATTTATTTATTAAATTGTATTTATTCATCCATTTATTTTAATTTGACCAGAGAGTGACACAGAGAGAGAGAGAGAGAGAGAGAGAGAGAGAGAGAGAGAGAGAGAAAGAGAGAAATCCACAGGTCCAGGACTTGAACCACGGTTGGCCATGTGGGAGTGTCCAGCGCCTTAACCACCATGCCACCTGCTGGTCCCTCTTGAGTCTCCTTTTTAATCTAAGGGTTGCACAGTGTTTTTGTCACTACTCTTATTCTCATTCTTTTTTAAAGTTTATGTATTTCTTCCATGAGAGAGAGAGAGAGAGAGAGGAGAGAGAGACAAAGCTCCCCTTAACAGAGTCTTCCTGCTGTGACACTACCCCTAGCCTCAGCCAGCCAGGACCACAGGCACATACACACATGCACCCAGCATGCACCGGGAGGCCTCGGGACGTGAACTTGGTATACTCTCCATGTGACCTCAACATCATAGAGCAGTGAGTTGCTACTGTACCTCATTAATTATTTTTTAAGTGCTAATTTCATTTATTTTTAAAGTGTTAGAGGACACATGCACTTGCCAGAGAGAGAGAGAGAGAGACAGAGGCAGAGAGACAGAGAGAGTGACAACAAGCACATCCCTGAGGAGGTAGCCATACTGTAATCCTTTCCACCTCATTCTCCTTTTGGGATTTTGGGCACCACGCACATGCTCCTTATATATTTTTCCGACTGCTGGGTCCAGGACTCAAATTGCAGTCAGCCATGCAGTGGGGTATAGTTATGTTGTTGATTTTTAAAGTTTATTTTATTCATGATAGTTAAGTGAGAGAGAAAGAGAGACAGAGAACTACCCTCAACAGGGTGTCATCATGCTGCAATCCCCTTTCTCCTGTACTCAAGCTTGCAGCTCGTCAGGACCCCCGGGAAGCACGTACTGGCCTCGTCTGTGCTTTCTGGTGCTTTAATCAGTCTTCTGGTCTGCTTTACCAGTGCTCAAATGTGAATACGTGTCAGAATCATCCGGATTTCATTCTGTACCTCCTCCCCTCAATAGCCTCTGACTAAGGGTATCTGGAGTGGGGTCAGAAAAGTGTATTTCTAGCATGTTTCCAAGTGATTTTGATGCTTTGACCCCAGACCCTTCCTCTGAGAATCCCTGTACTAGGTCATCCCTGATGGAGATGAGGCCTTATTTATAATGGTTTTCAAGCTTGACTCATCAGAACCCGCAATCAAAAACATATTTTATATTGTGCCCTTAGTAAAAACCTATCTATAAAACTAAACAAGTTTTATGAAATAGTTACTGTTACTCCAGTAAAAGCACTCTGATATTCTTTGTTTCATTTTAAGAAAATCCTTTCCCATTCCTTGTATCCAATGGGTCTTTGTTTGGGTCACGACTTAGCTAGAAAATACTGTTAGTGTTTGATAAATAAAAATTGCATTGGTAGAAATGTACAACTCAGCATTAGATAACAAGATCAAAATTAAGTTACATCTCTTTCTCTTTTTCTATTACAATAGAAAGGCCCTTACTAAAAGCATGACCCTTTCTACTTTCGGGCAAGTAGAAATCCCCTCTAGTCCTCGACAGCTGAAAGTGAGTTGGAGCCACCTTTGGTTTCCAGGGAATTCTCTTGGCTTCTGATGCATAGCCTGTGTTATTGTTAAAATGGGAGGCGGGACTGAAATAATAATGAAAACTGAACATCTGCCTGCTCTGACATGTAGAGAGACGCCACAGAATGTAAAATGCCTGAGGCTGCCAGAGCCATTCCTTCTGACATCTGCCACATCCGGGCATGGGATTCATTCTCCTCCCTGTTCCTTCTCTCTGAAGACATTCGTAGGCTGCTCTTTGCAGAGGGCCAGGCACTCATGAGAGCCGGCGTTGGTGTACAGGTGGTCCTTGACTTCCCCTTGTTAAATTTGCACATGCTGCAAACGTTAAACCTTCACACACACAACTGGACTTTCCCATCATTACTGGCTGCCTTATAGTTTTCCAGCCATTTTCCCTGCAGTGGCCTGTGCTCTGAAAGGGTGAGGCTTTGGCCAAGGTACCAGGCATATCCACTCACCTGTACTGGTGCCAGTGCTGGACTAGACCCAAGGGCCTCATTCTGGTCCACCGCTCCCTGGTTACAGTCTCTTTTCCATAATCTGACTTGGTGGAGCTAGCTAGCTCCAGGCTTTTATCCCAGGCGTGGAAATACTGTCTGGTCTAGACTCTGTGCCTTACTCAGATATCCCCTGGGCGGTGTAGAATGCGTGTGTGGAGAAGGTGTGTGGTCAGGCTAAACTCTGTAACTTGGATTATGATTTCTAAGTGAGTACTGCATGTTCTCTAGTGTCCAGCACACACTTTTTTTTCTTTTTTTTTTTGTTTTTTTCTGCTTCCTCTCAAAAGTGTCAGGCAGGTCCTACTTCCTTTAGTTGGACTAACCGTTATCTGAGGACAACAGCACCCCTGAGGACTCAAGCACCCATCATGTTTGGATTTATAAAAAATTTGCAGAGATGGTAGTGAGAGTTCCCATATGCCACTTATCCAGTCTCCCAATGCTAATATAGTATATTACTGTGGTATATTATTCAACACTTTGAAACCAACAGTGGTGTGTTACCATGGACTAAACTCCAGAATTTATTTGGATTTTGCAAGTGTTTCCACTAATATCTTTTTTTAAATTTTCTGCTCCAGACTTCAATTTAGAATACCACATTGCATTTATTATTTTTCAGTTTTTATTTTTTTTTCCATGTCGCATTTAGTTGTCACGTTGCTGGGGTCTCCTCTGGTCTGTGCATTGGGTTGGATGCCAGGGAATTAGAGGTGAGTGAGGAGGCATGCTCTCACTCTCTGGGAGTGTCTCCATCTAAACCTCCTAAAGGTACGAACAGGCAGTGCAAGGTTGACACAGACCAAGAGGGTCTTTGTTCAGCTGTTCCTTCTTTCTCAATTCTTCTTCCTTAGTTAGAATTTGGGTAATTCCCTCACCTCCTTGAAATATTTGCTTAAATCTTACCTTCCCACTCAAGCAATTGGTATCTCATTATCCTATACATTTCATCTTCATAGTTCTTATCCTCTTTTTTAAAAGAATTACTTATTTAGTTTTATTTATTATTATTATTTTAAATTTTGAGTCCCACCAGGTCTGGGACTCAAACTGCAGTTGGCCATGTGGGAGTCCAGTGCCTAACCACCATACCACCTGCTAGTCCCCATTTCTCATTCTCTTATCCCATTTTGTTTAAAAATATTTTAATACTTATCACCTTTCATTTAATATTTTATATTATGTGATATTATATTAATTATTTTCTGGCTTTACTAGAAGATAAAGTTCCTTTAGATAAAGGGATTTTGTCTTTCTCTCACTTTTTTATTTTTAATCACTAATACATACTAAGAGTCTTGGCCCATGTCTAGTACGTAATAGGTATTAAATATATATTTGTTGAAGTAATAAATGAATCAAAACTTACCTTTTATCAGTACAGTGTCTCCAAGAACTCGCTCTTTGTTCTTTAAGCAAAACTGTTAAACTGTTAAGAATAATTTCTCCTCTATAGGAGGCAGGAATCAGGAGAGACTGGAGGGAGTAGGAGAATTTTTAGAGAAAGAAAGCGTTTCTTGAATGACCCAGTGCAGAGGGCTGCGTATGAGAGAACCACGATGGTTCTCAAACGAGAAAATGAAGCTGCACAGCATTTTGCTGTTGAGATATGTGAGAACGAAACATTTTATCTCACGGAAGGGCAGTGCAACTGAAGGTACCGAAATTCTTATAAATCTAGAATAGACGAAGGACATTTCAAAGCATCAGGATCTTGGTGTGGCTGACCTTGTGCATTATTTATCGGGTTGTCAGAAAAGTCAGGACACATTTGCTACATTTTTCTCTGCAAAAAAAATGCATCATGACTTTTCTGGCAACCCAGTAGTTCTCTGGTCGAGGCATGTATCATGACTTGAGTGACCAAGATTGTTTTCCTTCCTAAAAGTACATAAAACGAAGGTATATCTTAAAATAGATAGCATCTCAGATTCATTGGCTTAAAAGATGTGGAAAGGCAAAATTATTATTAGATTTGATACCTTATTTTTATTTATTTATTTATTTTAGAGCTTTTTGCTATAGGGTGCGTGTGCTCACCAGAAAGATAGAGAGGAACGGAGAGACAGAAAACGAGAAATCAGCCCCTGGGGGGATGGCCACGCCACAGTCCCTTCTTCTCTGTTCTCCTCTCAGGATCTTGGGTACATACTCACATGCACCTGGCATGAGTTTAAGCCACCGGGTCCAGGACTTGAACCGCAGTCAACTATGTGAGAGTCCAGTGACATAGCCATTATGCCACCTGCTGGTCCCAATTTGATTCCTTATTAAACAGGAACCTGATCCACCTGGTTATGCCATAGACTTACAGATACTTAATGCCTGGCCTATATAGACATGTGTAAAGAGGGCAGAGAGGTTCTCTCATCCCTCAGAGATTTTTGAACAGAAATTTGTGAAATTTCTCAATAGCAAGCTCTAAGGTCAGAGTGGGTGGACTGCAGGAATTTTATTATTCATAATACATATGTGGTAGTCCAGCGATGTAACCATTAGTCCTGGTCCCATGATTTTTAAGTCAGTACTGCAAGTTCCACTTTATGGTTAGTTGTGCTGTCATCTGAGGACAATAGCCAGATGGTGAGTCCACACCACTCAGTGTTTCTCACTCAGCAGTGGGGTCTGAAGACTGGGCTGGGCTTTCTCAGAATATACTGAGGAGGGTGCTTTGTCCCTTCGACATGTGGGGCTGAATGGGAACCCCATAAGATGTGGGGGTGTGGCACAGAGAGCCCTTTCTCTGAACTCAAGCATCCCTCCTTAAAATGGAATCACAGGTTGGTCCACACTAGAGATGTATTTATGAGATGGTCTTTTAGTATAGCTTAACCCAGTTTCTTCATCTAGTGTTAGACAATCAAGCTTGCAGAGGTTGACATACCTCAAACAACATAGCTGCAGTTAGACTGAAGAGACTTGTGGCCCCAAGTCAAGCATCCTTTCTAACATTAAGTGTTACTGTACTAACTTTTGCTCCTATGAAATATATTTTAAGCCTTTGGAGGGCTTAATGAGATTAATTGCTTCTTTTGTTTTCCCTCAAATTCTAGCCACTTTGGACACTGCCACTATGCTACCCCTACTCCTTTTCCTGTCACTGTGCTTTGCCTGGTCATATCAGCCTTTCCTTCCCTTGGATATCTAACAGACTGCTCCTTTGCCTTTAAGGCCAGCCCACGGTCAGCTCTTCTCAGAAGCAACTGAAGCCCAACCCCATCCCCTGCTCAAGCTCCAAGTGAACCAGTCACCCTCTCAACAGTTTTTCCACATCACTTAGCCTTTAGGTAAATACTGATTACAGCACCACTCACTGTAATTCCTTCTGCTTTGTTTGCCTATCTCCTTCTCCCCTGCTGAAGTGTGAGCACCTCAAGGACATAGGGTGGGCCTACTGTTGGCATAAAACCACTCCTCCATAATGACCGTTGGATGACCGAGTAAACGGCAGAATTAGATGATAGTAAGAAAGGCTCTGGGGAAATTAAACATAAAATGTATGTTGGGTGGTGATAGTTGAAACTGGAGAAAGAGGAGGAAGAAATACTGGGTAAGGAAACACCAAAACTGGAAGTAGGGAAGGTCTCAAACTTAATCTTGACTTAACTCATACTTTTACCAAGACTAGCCTTGAGTGTACCCCATAAAAATGAAAGGGTGAGCGGTTTCACATTTAGACTGAAATTTGAAGTTCTAGGGGGATAAATGTGGACAATAAACCAGAGGGTATATATATATATATATTTTTTTTTTTCTTAGCATGTCAAAGATGTGTTCATTGGAGACGAGAGAGCTAACTAACAAGATTTTGCTGTGATTAAATAATGTTCTTGTCTATACTGGGAGGAAATGAGGCAGTGGATCTGGGTGCGTGTTTTTCTTTGAATTTTCTCTCCAGTGCAGAGTTTAAAAGGTGAGAGGCCTGTGCTTGGGTGCCAGCAAGTTGGGGGAAGATATCATTGAGATGCACAATGCACGTGGAAGGAAGTCAGAAGTTCTTGGGAAACACGGTGGACTCTCATCAGTGAATATGGCACAACACCCTCGCCACACACAACTACACAGAACTGTGGTATGTTTATCCTTTATAAAAAGAATTAATTATTGTTATTATTTAATTTGCTATAGGACATGTGTGCTCACCAGAAAGAGACAGAGAGGGAAAATGAGAAAGCAAGCTACCAGGTTTGGGACTCAAACTTCTGTCTGCCATAATCAACCTATGTTATAGTTTTTTTTCAGTCAACCTGCTGTTATAGTTTTCCTATGGAAGTTGAAAAAGAGGTCCCAAAGAGTTTTTTCTTTTCTTTTTTTCTTTTTTGTAAATGTTTGTTTGTTTGTTTATTGTTATTTTCAAGCCACCAGGTCTGTAACCTGAACTGTAGTCAGCCATGTGGGAATCCAACTCCTTAACCACCATATCACCTGCTGACCCCAGCCCCAAAGAACTTTAACTGATATTTCATGTGGGATTGGAGACAGATTGGCCTAAGCATGCATTCTGGCACCCTCACTTTCTTTGTGGTCTTGGACAAGTCAATCTCTTATCTATAATTTGGTAGTAGTAAGAACATCTCAGAATGTTCTGAGGGTAAAAGATGATTCAGTTAGATTATGGTACAAACAACTGGTAAACTGTAGTTATAGTATAGAAACTTGGGCATTAAATCTTGGAAGTTCAAATTGAGATAGTTATTATAAATTTCTTTACATGATTCATTAAAATGAGGGCACAAGGGCCGAGCAGGTGACATAATGGTTAAGGTGCTAGACTCCCAGATGGCCATCTATAGTTCAAGTACAGGATCTGGTGCCTTGAAAATTATGCCAGTTGGCCATGTCAGATTCAGCAGCCTTAATACCACACCACGGGCTGGCTCAAGCCCAAAGAATTCTAATAAAACACATGAATCCTGTGCTTTGCCAAAATCTCATTCATTAAATGGGCAAGTCTTGAGGATGTTGGATCAAATGAATAAGCTGAGTCCAGAAAGAAAAACACCACATGTTTTCCCTCATATGTGGAAATCTAAAAAAGAAAATAAAATGACCTTATAGAGGTAAAGAGATGAAAAATGACTGCTAGAGCTTGGGAAGGATGGAATAAGACAATGCTGATTAACGGAAACAAAATTGCAGAGAGATAAGAGGAACCACTTTTAGTGTTAGATAATACAGTGGGGATGGGACCAGCAGGTAGTATGGTGGATAAGGTGCTGGACAGTCCCACATGGCCAACCACAGTTCAAGTCCCAGACCTGGTGGCTTGCTTTCTCACTTTCTCTCTCTCTCTCTGGCTGATCAAACTGGAAAATAGTAATAATAAGTAAAGTTAAATAAAATAATTCTTAAAAAAAACATATAGTGTGGAAAATACAGCTGGCAACAACTTGTTGTGTATCTCACAGTAACTAAAAGGGAGGTTTTGACTGTTTCCCAAACAGTAATAATGACAAAGAGTTGGGATGATGTGCTAATTATCCTGATTAAATCATAGTAATGTGTATTCACATACTGAAAACTCACATTGTGCCCCACAAAATTATACAATCATTAATATTAATAAAATATTTTTTATTTTAATTTTTTATTTTTTTATACCTTCAATCATATTTAACTTACAAAGTGAACATTTCAATATGTGAACGTTTCTCCCCAATCTAGTTGATCAAAATATCAACAGATAACCTCACTACCTCCCCATCCTCTCAATGCTCTATCTCTGTATCCCTCCTCCAAATGTCCTTCCCCAGGCCCCACTTCTCCACACATACCACATCTGGCAATCACACCCATCTCTTATGTTTGTACACCCTTTAGTCAGTAAGTTTCAGTAATAGAGTGCAGACACTCGGTATATATTAAGTGGGGACATACAATGTCTCTCCTTCATAGCCTGGCTTGCTTCACTCAGCAGTAAATCTTCCATATTCTTCAGCCAGGGTTTTTTTTTTATGGCTGAATAGTATTCCATAGAGTATATGTGCCACAGTTTTTCAATCCATTCATCCATATGGGGGCATTTGGGTTGCTTCCATGTCTTAGCAATTGTGAATAGTGCTGCAATAAACATCAATGTGCAAGCACTTTTCCAATGAAGAATTCTTCTGTCCTTTGGGTAGATACCAAGGAATGGGATTGCTGGATCAAATGGTAGTTCTATTTGTAGATTTTTGAGGAATCTCCAAATTGTTCTCCACAGTGGCTGGATTAATTTACATTCCCACCAGCAGTGTAAGAGTTCCCCTTTTACCTCCTCCCACCAACACTTTATCATTTTTTGTTTTTTTTAATCTTAGTCATTCTGACTGGGGTTAGGTGGGATCTCATTGTTGTTTTGACCTGCATTTCCCTTACACTGAGGGATGTTGAGCATTTTTTCATATGCCTTTTGGCTATTCGTATGTCATCTTTAGAGAGTGGTTTTTTCAACTCATTCTCCCAAGAAAAATATTTTTAAAAAATCCCAGCCATTTATGGCTAGGGAAAGTCATTTCTGCTCTATGATGTGAAGGCCCAATGTTCATCTGGTGATCCCCATAGTAGGAAGAGTGAATATTAGAAGAAGCCATCCTCTCTGGTCTCTAAATGTCTGAGATATGTCAGGTTTTCTTTTTCTTTCTTTTCTTTTCTTTTTCTTTTCTTTTCTTTTTTTTTTTTTTTTTTTTTTTGGGGGTTTTTTTTTTTGGGCTTGTGTCGACAGAGAGACAGAGAGACAGAAAGCGAGAAATCGCCCCCCAGGGGGGATGGCCACACCACAATCCCTTCTCCTCCATTCTTTTCCTGGGATCTTGGGCACATACACACACATGCCTGACGTGAGTTTAAGCCACCAGGTCTGGGACTTGAACTGTGGTCGACTACATGGGAGTTCAGCGACATAGCCATTATGCTAACGGCTGATCCCAATATGTCAGGTTTTTTAAAAAGACATTATAGGGTGGCTCCATGGCCTAGTGCTAAGGGAGCTGTGTCCCACATGGCCAACCATGTGGTTCCAATCCTAGCCCTGGTGGCCGGAAAAACACAGAGTGCATATACATGCATGCTCCAAATCCCTCCAGGATGGATAAGTGGAAAAGCGATTGTGGTGTGATCATGCCCCATTGGGAGGTGCTTTCTCCCTCTCTCTTTCTGTCTCTCTGATGCGAATGTGTATCCTCTGGCAACAAAACAAAACAAAACAAAAACGCCAAACATTACAGGTTCTAAAAGGGCTTTCTAATTTTTGTTTTTGTGGGATTAAAAAAAAATTTGTATAAGAGAATTTTAGAAAAATTCTAAAATTTCAAATATAAGGTGATGAAATGGGGAAGAATGTTAGACCACCAACAGTGGCTCTATTGGGGAGGGGCTTACATATATTTGGAGTATACTACAGCAGAGAAAAAATTTAATTGTATTTTGATTTCTATAAAGAATTATGTCTTTGGCAATCTCTGGAAAATCTTGATGACTTGATGTGTCTTAGCTGTGCAGAACCTCTGTTATGAAGGCCTTAAAAATATTGCCCAAGGACTGTGCCCATAGCACATAGGAAAAATAAGTTGGAGGAAAGGAAGTAACACAATCTCGGATATCACAACAGTCTGAAGCAATTTTGCAGTGAGATCGCAATATGGTATCCAACTAGTAAAGCAGTAAGAGTGAGATCCATATAATACCACACCATTTGCTCAAAATAAAAACACAGACACATTAGTTGTTGCCTGTTAAAATGTCACCAGTGTATTATGTTTTGTTCAGCTTACATTAGCTCTTGAATCTTCATTTCCAACATGTTAGCGTCAGCACCACAAAGTTCAAAAATCTGTTCACAAATACACAAAGGTTAAGCATTTATTGGTTCAAGTATTACAAAGATGATGAGGTTTTGAGGCATTCTGTTTCTGATTATAAAATGACCTTTTCTCACTTCTGTCATTGGCAAGACACTTTAAATATGAATACATGAAATATTTTTTATTTTTAATTGTCCAAGAGTGTATGTACTCATCATAGGAATGGGGTGGGGGAAAGGGGAGAAAATACCCCCAATGGGAAGTGGTCACGCTACAATCCCTTCTCTATTCCTTTATCCTGTTGGAATTTGGGGCACACACGCACCCATGCCTGGCATGGTTTTCAAGCCTCTGGGGTTTGGATTCAAAGCAGTCATCTGTATAGGATCTGGTACCCTTAACCACTAGGCTACCGGGCTGGCCCCACATTAAACATATTAAATGCATGATACCTTAATATTGATCACAAGTTGTTTATGCTAATGTTTTGTGAGGTCTCTATAATTCTTCATAATATTACTCTGATCTAAAGTCTAAAACATACTGGTTGTGGAAATGAAGAAACCCAATCATTGAAACTTTTCAGAGCTTTCATATAATGATATTGAGGATCTGTTATACACATGATCTTTAAAATCAAATGGCTTGTGATTTTCCATAGCTACTTCCAAATACATGGAGAACTAGATATATACATACACACATACATACATACATACATACATACAGAGAGAGAGCGAGAGAGAGAGAAAGAGAAAGCACCCTGCAGTGGAACTTGGACATACCACAATCCCTTCCCCTCTATTTCTTCTTCCCATAAGGAAAATATGTCAGGCATGCTTTTGTAAACTGCCATGGCTCCCTTAACTACTATGCTATGATCTTTTGCTGTTGTCTTATATTTTTTTAAGTTTTATTTATTTATTTTGAGAGATTCTTGCTATAGGGTGCGTGCACTTGCCAGAGAGATAGAGAGAGACAGAGAGGCAGAAAGTGAGGAATCACCCCCGCCCCCCCCAGGAGGGAGGGCCATGCTGCAATCCCTTCTCCTCCATTCTCTTCTCAGGATCTTGGGTATGCGTGCACACGTGCTTGGCATGAGTTTTAAGCCACTGGGTCCGGGACTCGAACCTCAGCTGACTACACAGGAGTCCAGCAATGTAACCATTATGACATCTGGTGGCCCCATTATTTTTTAAATTGGAATACTTTTTTTTTTTTTGTAGTGTATGAAGCAATGGTGCATCTTTCAGTAAATATCTATGTTTGACGAAATATGGAGGTCAAAGACCCTCATTTTTCATGATTACTTCAGTACTAATGGTATTAACTAGTTGGAGAGAAGGAAGAATGTGTAAACTCAGGCTAGGATTGAGCAAAGACTTGATTTTCCAGTAAGGTCAGTTTCAGCAGCCAGGAATGGTGTTAGGACTTTGAGAGCAGCGGTTAGAGAAGCCAGGAACTAACTTCAGTGCTCAGCGTCTTGCAGAGAAGAAACTATCTCCACTTCTGATACTCCAGACAGCAACATTCCGAGTGCCGTCCTACTCTTTTCTGGAAAAATAAACCCCAGATTTGTGACTCCATCTGATCCCATTTCACTTACCCTCTGGCTCACGAATCCACTTCTATAACAGCAAATTGTTCTTTTGATTCTTGAGAATAGGGTTACCTAAGTATGGGTGCAGAATTTCATGATTTATCTGAGTTGCCTAGTTTGTAACCATCTCCCCTAGAAATAGTTCTCTGGGCCTTGACCAGGGGAGAAAGGTGTCAGAAAGGAGCTGCAAAAGCTTCTCTGTTCTCAGAGTCAGGTGGCAGCTGAATGGTGGCTCTGGGGCCTGAAAGGAATTTCATAATTATCTGGGAAATCTGAGGCCAGAGCAGGTACCAAGACAAGAATTCCTTCACGCCTATGGTGGAAATATAGGCTGGGCTTGGAGGCCGGCATGACCAGACTAGACAGGACCAAGAAAATGCTGTGCTTAGCAAAGTGGCTCGATCGCTGAGTCTGTTGCCAGTAAGCTAAGGTGAAGCACCAGAAGCCTTAGCATGTTCCATGCTCCAGAAGGCTAGAGTCTGGGAGAGAAGGGTTTCCTTTTCACTTGTAAGCACATGGTCTTCCTAGACAGTTCAATACAATCTTAAAGGAAATGTTCCTCTCTCTCTAACCAGTGCAGGGATGGAATGCAGAACATGAAAGAGTG
>NW_006159542.1:1503700-1512798 GCF_000334495.1 Tupaia belangeri chinensis
GTAGGCTTCTATCACAGTCTCAGTCTGCTTTTCCTCTAGGATGTAGAAGTGTGGGCATCGCTATATGGGGACAGTGGACAATTATCCTTCTCCCATGCAAGATTCCTCCCAAGTCTCTGTGTTCTACCTGCCTGCCTCAAGAGTGGCAGGAATAGAACTTGACTCAAGTGAAGGAGCATGGAAGACCATCTGGGCAGAAGAAAAGCACTGGTAAGGAAGGGATGAGAAGTTACTGAAGAGTGTCTGTTTCTCATGACCCCCACCATGCTATTCTAAGTAATTCTCTGGACCCCCCAGTAATCTATAGGAAGATATTTTTGTTATCTTTCTGGTGATGATCTTGCTGGATCTAACTATGCCTGCTAATTTCAGTCCTTCCTCACTGCCAAAGGGCAGTGTGGAGTCAAGAGTTTGAGGGACCCTAAAGATGGGCTGATTGGAGGAAACTGTCCCTCAGGGAAGGACCACATAGGCCCTGGGAGTATAAGAAATAAAAAGATGCAGCCCTGAGAGGGAGGTTTTCCCGGGAGGGGTGATTTCCATGGCCATGAAACTGTGACATGCCTGTACTATGGCACGTTGATAACCACGAAGGGCAGCCAGAAACCATAAATACGTAAGAGCCTTGGCTACTGTGGTGTTGACTTCTTTTAGACACATTGAACCTAGCACTGGGCACTATCAATCACCCTGTCTCCTGAGCCAGGATATTGAAATCACATTTAAAAAATTCATATACATTCAGAAAACTGCACAAACAGTAAGTACAGCATTTGAAGAATTAACACAAAGAGAGTGCACAACTGTGCATCCCACCCAGATCAAGAGCTAGAGCTTGGCCTGTTCCTAGACACTACCTCTCCCATCCTTACCCTGTGCCCAGAGGCAACCGCTGTCCTGAGTTCTTCCCAGTTCATTGGCTTTGTCTGTTTTTGAACTTTTACAAGTGGAATTTTACAGTGTGTCTGGCTTCTTTTACTGAATATGATGCGTATGAGATTTATCTGGTAGTGGCAGTACTTTCATTTTTCAATGTCGTTTTAGTATACCATTGCATAGATATAGCCCAATTTATCCATTTTGGCTATAACAAATAGTGCTGCCAGGAATATTCTTGTGCACTCTTGTAGAGGCATCTTTAAGGGGCATATAAGCACATTTCTTTTGTGTACCTATGGATTGCAGGATTCTGCTCTAGTAGAGCTACCCGAGAGGTTTTCAAATGATACTCTGTAGACCTTCAATGTATGCTCTACCAGAAAAGGATTAGTATTGTGGTTGTTCCACATCCTTGGCAACACTTGATATTGCCAGTCCTTTTTGTGTTAGCCGTTGTGGTGGCCTTAGGTGACATTAACTTGGCTACCTAATCCATGGATTTTACCTTTCTCAGCTTTCACCTGGATTTCAGCAACATCTACATAACTCATCTCTTTGTGTTTCTAGTCTTGTGCTCCTCAGGTGTCTTCTCCCCGGAGCTCAAAACTACAATTCAGCCATGGTGTCCTTTGTAAACTTCATCAGTGTCTCCCGATCACCATCAAATCTGAGCTTCTTACAAGGTCTCTTTGATTTTTGTCCTGTCTACCTCACTGTTACTCCTGACCATAAACTCTGAACTATAGCTCATTTCTTGAAAAATAAACCCTATATCTATAACAATAGCTATAGCAACACTTGAGAGCTAGATTCATTCATTTATTTACAAATAACTTAATAAGTTCCTAGAATGAGCCAAACTTACTGTGAACAAAACAAAATCTCATGGAGCACTTGTGCTAGAAATAATTTTTAAAAATAATATCTAATTTAATATATTATTTTTTAAAAATTTGACCAGAGAGAGAGAGAGAGACACACACACACATACACACACACAAAGAATGTGAGAAAGCAATCTGCCAGATCCAGGACTCGAACCACAGCTGACCATGTGGGAGTCCAGTGTCTTAACCACCATGCCACTTGCCAGCCCCAGAAATAATTTTATACTATACTTGTGTTATTTTAATTCTAATAATTCCTGACACATAACCATACTATAACTCTGTTTCTCATCTTTTCTCATTTGCTAATTTAAAACATCCATCAAGATGAATGTTTCCTTGATTATTTTCTGTAACCGTATTCTGAATATTCTACTAGCAAATATTTGATATTTATTACCTGTCTTCCTCACTAGATCAAGCAAGGAGTTTTGTTTTTGTTTTTGTTTTTGTTTTAAGAGAGCTATTTTTGCTATAGGGTGTATGTGTTCACTGGAGAGAGACAGACAGACAGAAAGTGAGAAATCCCCTCTCCCCCATACTGCGTCCCTTTTCCTCCATTCACTCAGGATGATGGACATGCACACACACACACCTGGCATGAGTTTTAAGCTGCCAGATCTGAGACTTGAACAACTACTTGGGTATCTAGTGATATAACTATTATACTATCTGCTGGTTCCAAGCATGGGGATTTTATCTTAATTTTTTAAAATTTTTATTATTTTCGAGAGGTTTTTGCTATAGGGTGCGTGTGCTCGCCGGAAAGACAGAGAGAGACAGAGAGACAGAAAGCGAGAAATCACCCCCAGGGGAGATGGCCACATCACAATCCCTTCTCCTCCATTCTCCTCTCAGGATCTTGGGCATGCATGCACATGCGCCTGGCATGAGTTTAAGCCACTGGGTCTGGGACTCAAACGTGGTTGACTACATGGGAGTCCAGCGACACAGCCATTACACTAACTGATGGTCCCTTATCTTAATTTTTGACCCATAGTTTTACTATCTAGCCTAGAACCTTACACAGAGTAGGTCTTTTTAAGGCCTTAGTTAAATTAAGCTGATTTCTGGTCATTGAAGTATAAGTCCCAAACTCTGAGTAGTGTTGTTTCAGGAACCACGTACTAACTGTGTTATCCTTCCTCTATTCGTTTTGCCAAAGACAAATGCTCTCTATATTTGTGTCTCCCTATCTAGTACTGGGCTCTGCATACAAGAACGTAATAAATGGAGTTGATGAATGAGCAGTATCTTACTGATGAAAGCTTATTTCACAAGTAACTTTATAAAGAAGAGATATGTATGGAAGGCAGCTATATATAATTTCTGCCTAACTCGTTAATCTGATGGGCTGTATCTCTCAAAGACACACTCCATTCTGAAGTGTTAGGAAACAAGTTCACTTGTCTCTTCTCAATGCCGTCATTTTTCATGCCCTACTGCTGTCCTGGCAATGACTGCTAATGACATCTCTATGCTCCAGTTTGCTGAGACCAATAAGATAGGAAGAGGCGTATCTGTGAATAACAGAACTACCTAAGGCCAACAATCAGTTCTTCAAAAAACCTTTAATTATGGGCCCTTTTAACCATACATGGAACTAGAATAATAAAGAGACTCCCACCCTGCTCATCATTCAGGTTCAGAGGCAATTGTGCGTGTGCGTGCGTGCGTGTGTGCATGTGCATGCAAAAGATGCTCAATCACCTTCAAAAAGCCTATTAATGTTACTGGGAAAATGCAAAGGGGCTGGCGACAGGGGGTCTCTTCTCAACACATGGACCTCTGAGAGTATAAATGAGACTTCAGAGTCTGACTAATGTTGTACTCATAATTATAATAAAATACCCTGGCCAGTTGATATGCAATTTTGACTGAATAAATACTGAAGTTATACTTGGACCGGCTGTGTGAGAGCTCATCAATTTTCCAGATATCTGTCCTTAGTTAAAAACCGCTATAACAAAAACTGTGAAACAACAGCAACATTAACAACGAACAAAAAAGCCCAAGCAACCGACCAACATACGATTCTTTTGTGGCTGTAGTATGGCTATAGAAGTTTGTAGGTGCAATACTACTTTATAACTTAGAATGATATTGCATTCTTTTTCTTTTAAGAAGGGTTTACTAGGGCATTAACTAGTAGGAATAAAATGGAAAAAGTATGTGTCCTAAGAGATGTTTTGGAAGTACTTCCACTTACTGTTGAGAGGTGGGCAATGTTAATTACTGTTTGATCCAGTTATGGCTTCATTCTCTGAGCCGACCCATCTCTTTCCCAGAACATCTGTATCACGTTACAGGTATTTGCTCATTTCCCCTTTGATTTTCACAACACTCAGGGCAGGCTTTGCAAAGAGAGCGTGCTCACGGAAGCTTTTTTTTTTTTTTTTTTTTTTTTAGGTTGAGCTAAATCAAATCAAGAAGGCAGCTTGAATTATATACACACTCAAGAAAAGAGCTGATAGAACCCATCTGTTATTTAATATTTTTTGCTTATGTGTACTGACTTTCTTCTTGACTTGTTCTAATAGTAAGATATCAGTAACACTAGTTCATTCATTATTATTTCATTGTTATTGCTGCAGCTGATTTAGAAACTCTGCTTAAGTATCCGATTTTTAGAGCACTGGTGGCACAAATGTGCTTTTCTTCTTTTCTGTTAGGGGTGGACAAACCATTTTTGTAAAAACTAAAAAAAAATACCTATTTCCTTTTTTAAATTAAGAATTATTTTCTTTAATTTTATTCATCATCATTATTATTTTTAAAATTTGATCATAGAGCAACAGAGAAAGAGAGGAAAAGCAAGAAAGCAAGCCACCAAGTCTAGGACTTGAACTGCGGTTGGCCATGTGGGAGTCCAGTGCCTTAACCATTACACCACCTGCTGGCCTCATAGCTATTTCTTTTTAGAGATTTTTGCTATAGGGCACATATGCTTGCTAGAGAGAGAGATACAGAGACAGAGAGACAGAAAGTGAGAAGTCACTTCCCAGGGGGATGGCCACACTGCAACCCCTTCTCCTCTACTCTCCTCTTAGGAGTTTCAAGCCACCAGGTCTGGAACTTGAACCATAGTCATCCACATGGGAGTCTAGCACCTTCACCACTATGTCAAGGCTTTGCTGGCCATGCAGTCTCTATCTCCTCTAAGATTTGCTATTGTAGTACAAAAGCAGCCTCAGACCATCCACAAATGGGTGTGGCTGTGTTCCAGTGAAAGTTTATTTACAAACAAGTGGAGGGCTGGATATGCATCTCCTCGGGCTATAGTTTATTAACACTTACTCTGTGCCATTAGCTGAAGTGGATGAGGAACTCAGTTGCCTGAGGCTAGGTCCTCAGGACACTGCTTTTCCATTGAAAGGGGAAAGGGGCATAAGTCTACTGCTGGGAAAATTCATCTGAAGCCTCATTACAAACAGGAAAAGTGGTTTTGAACTCTGGCCAGAGGAGATGTCATCTTGCCCATTACTTGAAGTGTAGGATGGAACTTGTTTTTAAGCATAGATGTGGTTTTGGAGGTCGTTCTCTTTGATGACATACACTCTTGTTCTCATGTTTCCATCAAAAAATCTGCTATTGGGGACCAGCAGTTAGCATATTGGCTGTGTCACTGAACTCCCACGTAGCTGACCATGGTTCAAGTCCCGGACCCAGTGACTTGAACTCACGCTGGGTGCGTGTGCGAGTGTGCCCAAGATCCTGAGAGGAGAATGGAGGAGAAGGGATTGTGGCGTGACCATCTTCCCTGGCGGGTGGTTTCTCACTTTCTATCTTTCTGTCTCTCTCTGTCTTTCTGGTGAGCACATACGCCCTATAGCAAAAAACCTCTCAAAAAAAAAAAATTTGCTATTGAAGGAATTTGCTTGTGCCTGTCCTCCCTCCTTTTCAGGATTCCTTGCTCAAGGGATAGGCATGCCTCCCCACTGGCCTTCTGAATGGCACATGGGAGCTAAGCACAGTCTGCCTTTTACAGAGAGGTCGGGAAGGTCATTTCCTTCTGTCCTTACTTTTGGGGCTCGATAGTTTTGCAAAGTAGCAATATCTTTTCACCTGGGCAGCTAAATTTCTCTTCTGCTGCTATAGATTCTTTCACAGGTGGATTATTGCAAGGTCTAGGCTTCAAGCAGTTAGTAGGAAGTCTGTTGACAAGCATCTGAGCCATAGTCTTCAATGGGAACAATCTAGTGCCATGAGTACTTATAGTAAGAGGGACATTTTGATTATCCACACGACTCCTTGTGAGGAAAGAATTAATGCAGCAGGGCTACTTACTTACTCCTTGCCCATCTCCAAGAGAACCATGATCCACTCTTTACTAACCTCCAGGAATGTGGCCTTCTCCGTGTTCTTTGTGTTAGTGATTGATCACTTCCTTATATATACCTGAAGTGATGACCATGTCACACTGTCTTGTTAGGTTGTTTTCTGGTCCCATCAATATTGATAATGTGCATCTTGTTTTATTTTGGGGATCCTGAGCAAGACATGTCTGTGTGACAGGCACCCCTCACCACTATAAAGGCCTTGGTCTCTGATCTCAAAGGGGTGTGCCTAGAAAGAGTCATTCTACACATGTACTGAAGTTCACTGCTAGCGAGAGAGCACTCCTATGGATCCTCTTACTAGGAAAGACATCAGAAGCTTGTGGACCTGTCTGGATTCCATCAATGCATTTCTTTTTCCTGCTGCTAATACTTCGCTGTGATAAATCTTGGCTCTAATTATAACTTGCTATTGAGTCTTATAAGTCTTTTTGATGAATCACCAAATGAAATTCTCCTAGATTTCAGCAATTTAAAATTCAGAGAATAGTAGGGCTAGAGTTAGGGTAAAAAAAATATAAGGAACTCAAAAAAACCCTCAGCAATCAAAATCCTCATTTTAATAAATATCAAAGTATCATCTGATGTAAAAAGTCCATGATGAACAAAATATCAAACATTTAAATGAAAGTAGGGTTTAACCTCATACTGGCAATATCCTGACTCGCTTGCTTCATGGGAATTCCTGCCAAGAAGAGACACACTGAGACTCTGAGTTGCTAAAGCTGAGACCAGCACCTTTAGCAATGGTGCCAAGTAGCACTTCTGCAAACTTCCCTCCATATTGGTTAGTTCTCGCCTCTCCAGTCAGTTAATCACTAATGCTTCAGCTGCCTAAGAGGCAACAGGAAATCCCTTTTAGGGCTCTGCATCCTTCAGACCCTGAAAAACATATAACAGTTGTTTTTTTATCCCTCATGCAGAATCACTCTATGTCTAACACAGTCCTTAATAGGTTGCAGATTATTGGGTAGGTAACTTCTGAGTGTTGAGATGACTTAGCTTGAATGACTGTTGTAATTATTCAAATAACTTTAGTGGTCGCTTCTAAAGTTTATTGCTAAATTTCTATTAATAAATTTCCAGGGAAACAGGCGCACTATCTAGATCCTGGAACTCTGATAACAGCTAAATTGATTGCACCAAGTCCAGTGCTGTGCACTTCATATACATTATTGTGAATTTTGTGACCTCAGTTCAAAGACAGGTGGTATGGCTCCTACTTCACAGAGAAGGGAAACTGAACCTCAAAGTGGCTATGGTACACTGCTGAGGTCGTCTGCTAGTAAGAGGTAAACCTAGGGTTCAACCAACTGTCTTCTGACTCCAGAGATGGCAAAAACTAGCTTCAGACATGCATTGGGAAAAATGGATCAGCATTATTTTGTTTTGTTTTGTTTCAACTTGCTGGAGAGAGTGTTCGAGAGGGGGGGGGAAGGATTTCCCATACCCCCATGGGAAATAATCACACTGTAATCCCTTCTTTCAGGATTTTGGGCATACATCCGCACATGCCCAGTGTGTTTTTTAAACTGCCAGGTCCGGAATTTGTAGTTAGCCATTAAGGTCCAGATGCCTCAGTCACCACACCACTGGCTAGCTCTAAGCAGTTTTTAATAAAGCATTTGGAAGGTGATCCTCCAGGGACTACCATCCTCTTTACTTCCTGTCATTTCACCCTGTTGTCCCTAACTGGTCCTTGAAAGGCTCAAGTTTGTGACCACCACTTCCATTTCTGATGTTTTTCTACCACACCATGGTGCCATCTACTTGGGATTCTTTTCATCTCTGTACCCACTTTAAGGAAGGTGCTTGTTGGAATTAAACTTGTCTCCATGACCTTAATAGGAGCCCTCCAGTTCATAAGCCTAAGAATAAGTGCTTCCTCCCATCTGTGTGAGAGCTCAGTCCAGTAGATGGATTCTACTGAATTGTTTGCTTGTGAATAGTTCATTTGTTAGCATCTATGTAGCCATAACTCATCATTCTCAGTGCACCTATGTCCTTTGGGATGCCATTTTGCTCCAATGTCAAAGAATAAAACATGGAGTCTTTTGCTCATATCTAAGCAGTTGACTAAGACATACTTATGCTTTGTTTCTCTCCTCCTCCCCTACTCCATAGACATGTGCCAGCCATGGTTCTGGAACCAATAGAGGATCCACCGGTGGACATCAGAATGTCATTGAGTACTGTTAAATTAAACTATTTTGACCTAAAATAGTTTACAGACGCTGTACTCTCACACTTTGGTTCCTATGGATAAGCTGAAATCATACATGTAAGGCTGTTTTTCTGAGCTGGTTTCTAAGTTACAGCCAATCACAGCAGCTAGGCTTCAGTCAATCACAGGCATCCCGCCTTTTAAACCGTGTTAATGCAGACAATCTTCAGAATATAACCAATGATTTCTCTATCTCACTCCCTCACTTACATTTTGTGTACAACACTTACCTTTTACTGCACCTCACTTTCCTGTTCTGCAGACTTAAAAGGCCGAGTTGACCATGAGGCTGGCCAGAGTTGTTTGGAAGTCTGGGGACAACTGCCCAATTTAAGTCATGTTAAAATTTGGTCTATTAAAATTCTATTAAATTGGCTGGTTTCTTTTTCTTTTAACAGTACCTAGTATTATCTGCACATTTTGGTTTGTATGCATATGCTAACTTTTCTTCTGGAGAGAGAGGAATTTATAGTTTTCAATGGTTTTTAAGAGCATCTATAAATCAAATGTTTGAACTACTTACAATAGAATACATTGTAATATTCTGGTTACAAAAAATAGCCAATGGGGCCAAATGATGGCATAGTGGTTAAGTGGGCTGGATTCCACATGGCTGAGTGCCCAGTTTGAGCCCTAGACTTGGAAGCTTGAAAAACACACCAAGCACATTTGCTTGTGTACCCAAAAATCCTGAGAGGGAAATGGATGAGAAGAAATCATGGCTTGGTCATCTCCCATGGGAAGTGATTTCTTAATTTCCATTTCTCTTTC
>NW_006159542.1:1512829-1529333 GCF_000334495.1 Tupaia belangeri chinensis
CTTTCCCTTTTTCTCTGTTTATTTCAGACACATGCCCTATAGCAAACAAACCAAAAAATCAGCCAATGTTTTGGGTGCTCCATCTGGAAGACACCATAAGAATGAACTTATTTACTTCAGTCTTCCTGACATGATGCCTTAGATGAAACCCTGTGGAATACAATGAAGGAGTAAGCTGAACTTATTTATTATGTGAAATTTTCTTTGGCTCTCCTTTGCCCTAAAACTATGACATAATTACAGCCATGCTTATATACATCCCTACTAGATGTTGATCTAACCTCTGCCTGAAAACTTCCAGTGACAGGAGAATGCCCATCATCTATCACTGTCCTAAGTCAATGTATATATTATACATTATAATATATAATACATTATATATTATATATAATACATTACATATATATTATAGCTTCCTTTAGTTTTTTTAAGTTTTATGTACTTTGAAGATAATCGAGGCGATCTAGATAAAGGGTGAGATAAAGTGATGAAATCATTAAACGATAATTCTGTGTGGGCATGGTAGTTAGGACATGCCAGGAAACTGTGAGTAAGAAAAGTTACTGTACTTGAGCAGAGGAGGTGATCCTGAGATTCTCTGCAGCAATGGCAAAAAGAGCAACCCAAGGGATTCCCTAACTCTTCTAACGTAACGTCAGGAAGCAGACCATATTTTCATGGGAGGTGAATGGATGTGCTCCTAACTCTGCAATCTGGAAGGAATTATCAGAAGGCTTTTTGTATAATGCACATTTAAAAGGCCATAATGGACAGTGGCTCTTTGCCAGATGCTTTACCAGAAATCTGAAGACATTTCTTGTAACAATCCTTAATAAAAAAACTGGACTCTAGGTTTTTATCTTTTATTTAAAAAAATGGTACTTAAATGCATCAATAAGTCAATTTTCAGTTGTGCTGTCCCAAATGCAATAGAGGAGCACATTTATGTAGGTGCTTTCAAATAAGTGGATCTAATTGTTCTCTATCCCCAGGGAAACAGCGGATATCAGTAAAAGCTGTCCTAGTAAGTTCTACTGAAAGAGTGAGGAGATGCATGTGAACAAGTCTTTTTGCCTCACCACCCTGAACCTCCTGTGGTTCCAGTGACTTTCTTTGCAGACCACTGTGAGGTAAAATTTGAGGGTCATGACTTAACTGCAGCTCTGGATACAATGGTAGATTGGGGGCCCTGCAGAACCCTGCAGGGCTGCTCAGATACCAAATGCCAGGGGTTGAGACAAAAGAGGTAAAAGATTTGTACTATTGTCTCTAAAAATCTCTTCCTCCTCTTTTTGGCTCTTGCCTTTTACAGAGAAGATGACTGGTGCTCTTTATCACATGGAGCCCGTATTATTACTTTTTCCTAGAAGTTAATGAATGGTATCTAAGTTGATCTCAATAGGAATCTGTCAAGAGATAGGATTACATACAAAGTTTACAGTAGACTCATTTGTATATTACAACATAAGTTATCCCAAGATTTATTTATTTAAATTCCAGAGGGCATATGCGAGACAGAAAAGGAGAAAGTAGGAGAGAATCCCCCAGGGGAGATTCCTCGTGGCTCCTGAGAACTGGTGATTTCAGGAGAAAAAGAGAAATGAAGATTTCTTGCTGGTAATTCAGCCTCCAGCCCACAAACTTGAGTGGTAGGGAGCTCTTCTAGCCTTCTCTCTATCTTTGTCTCTGTGTCTCTATATCTGCCTCTGTCTGCTTCTGTCTTTCGTTTTTTCATAATTTTTCCTTTTTAAAATTTTTTAAGGTAAAATATTCTCTTGCTTTCAGCCCTGCCTTTGTCTTGTTAACAATCCCCTCTCCCCCTCCCACCCGGGCAGGAGAGGCAAAAGGCAGGCCTTCAGAAGAAGATTCCTCATGGCTCCTGAGAACTAGTGATTTTTTTTGTGGCGCGCTTGCACACAGCACAGTTCTCTATTTTGTGCTTTTAAAAAAATTTTTTTAGTTGTTTTTATTTTTTTTACTTTTTCCCCTCTGTTTCTTTGTTGTTGTTGTTGTTGTTGTTCCTCTCTCTCTGTTTTCTTTTCTTTTTCTTTTATCTCATTTCTCCACTTCTCAATCTCCATTTACTGTGCCTCTAGACAGAGCTAAGGGAACTATAGCCAAATATCCAAACACTAGTATTTCTATTTCTATTCCATGAAATCCTGCAAGAAAACTTTCTAAACCTAGAGAGGCACTCAGAGATCCAGTCCTAAGAAATACAAAGGACCCCAATTAGAATCAACTCAAGATCTTCTCCAAGACACATTATAGTCAAATTGACCAAAACCACAGACAAAGACAAGATACTAAGATTGGCAAGAGAAAAACATCAAGTTACCTACAAAAAATATCCCATCAGGACAATAGTAGACCTGTCATCAGAAACAATGTGAGTGAGGAAAGAATGGGAAAATATATTCAAAGTGTTAAGGGAAAAGCAATTTCAACCAAGAATACTGTACCTGGCAAGACTATCCTTCATGTGGGAAGAAAAGATAAGAACATTCTCAGATAAACAAAACCTGAAAGAATTTACCAGCACCA
Organism: Tupaia belangeri chinensis; assembly: GCF_000334495.1. Taxonomy (NCBI): domain Eukaryota; kingdom Metazoa; phylum Chordata; class Mammalia; order Scandentia; family Tupaiidae; genus Tupaia; species Tupaia belangeri. The sequence goes on from NW_006159542.1 coordinate 1,515,374, forward strand.
GACCAGATCTCCAAGAAGTTCTCAAGGGAGTGCTATATCAGGAAAATTAAATACAGACACACAGAAATAAGAGTTCAAAAATTAAAAATATGGCCAACTTAATCGTAAGGACAAGTCTGGATTTGAATATTATATCCCAGAATTTAATCAGGAAAATCAAACCACAACAGAAGATAAAGTACATGAGTCAGAACTGGCGAAATAGAATTTTATGACTTTTGACTAAAACATTGCTGAATTTCTTCTAGGCCTTGTTGTCTAGTTTTAAGCATTTGTGTCTTGTCTTGAGATGTCAATAGGTTCATGTACCTACCATTTGAACAGAATCCTAACCTGTTTCCTGGCTTTAAGTTTTTGCTATAGGGTATGTACGCTCTCCAGAAAGACAGAGAGAGACAGAGAGACAGAATGCAGGAAATCACCCCCCAGGGGGGATGGCCACACTGCAATCCCTTCTCCTCCTTTCTCCTCTTGGGATCTTGGGAACGCACGCACACGCACCCGGCATGGTTTAAGTCACTGGATCCAGGACTTGAACCACGGTCAACTACATGGGAGTCCAATGACATAGCCATTATGCTAATTGCTGCTCCTTCAAAAAAATTTAATAAAAAAAATATACTGATAGAGGGAAACAAACAAACAAACAAAAGCAATCCCCCAGGGACAGCTGGTGGTGTGATGGTTAAGACAGTTAGATCCCCTATAGCTGACAGCACAGTTAGAGTCCTCGGCCTGGCAATTGGAAAAATAGACTGGGCATATGTGCATGCATGTGTGCCCAAAATCCTGAGAGGAGAAATGGAGGAGAAGGGATTGCAATGTGATCCTTTCTCATGGGGGTTGCTTTCCACACCTCCCTGCCTCCATCTTTTTCTGATGAGTGCACGTATGCTCCCTCCAATCAATCAAAATTTCTTTTGAGAGGTTTTTGCTGTAGGGTGCGTGCGCTCTCCAGAAAAACAGAGACAGAGAGACAGAAAGCGAGAAATCTTCCCCCAGGGGGGATAGCCATGCCACAATCCCTTCTCTTCCTTTCTCCTCTAGAGATCTTGGGCATGCACACACACGCACCCAGCGTGGGTTTAAGCCACTGGGTCTGGGACTTGAACCGCAGTCGGCTGCATGGGAGTTCAGTGACATAGCTATTATGCTAACTGCTGGCCCCTCAAAAAAAAATTTAAAAGCAATTGGGGGAGTGGTCTTGCCACAATCCCTTTTCATCCATTCCTCCACTTTGATGAGATTTTTAAGAGAGAAGAGAGAAGAGAGAGAGAGAGAGAGAGAGAGAGAGAGAGAGAGAGAGAGAGAGAATGGGCATGTTCTTCAAACTGCAAGAACCAGGAGTCAAACTGCAGTCAGCCCTTTGGAATCTGGCTTCCTTAACCACTAGCTGATGGGTTGGTTCTGTTCATTTTTTAAAAATTCTATAACCAGGAGGCTGAATTACTAATATTCAATGAGAAATTCAATCTGCAAGGAAAGTTGTTGGGATGTGGGTACCCACATTATAAACAGAGGTTTATTAGATAATCCTGGAATTAGAATACAGGAAGGTAGATCAGCTTAATAGACTGTGTCATCAATTCAGCTATTCTTGTTTTCTATTAGCAACCTGGATGAAAATTTAAATTTGAGATCCTTAGTGATTTCTAGAATGCAGGCATTTTGTACCATAATTAAAAAGAGATCCATAGTCTTTAGCCAGCAGTTAAGATATAATTGTTTGTAAGTTCCTCCTCACTTCCTTAATGAGTGCTCTTCCATCTCCTTATAGAACTGGAAGACCAAGCAGGTCCAAGCCTTTTCTCAAAAGCAGAGCTAGCATTTACTCAAGAGCCTAGACACATAATCAGTTGAGAACTCAATAGTTTTGTATTATCATAAAATGAAATACAAACGGTTGAGTGTTAACAGCCACCAAGCAATGTCATCTGCAGAAGGAATGAAATCATATAACATATTGAGTTGAAGAGAAGCTTGTCCGAGTCATACTGGTCCAAGGACAAAATGAGGAGGAGTGGCACAGCTGACAGTGGGATGCAGGCGAAAGACAGCAGCATTCATTCATTCATTTGTCTGCTCACTTGTCCATATGCACACACATAGTGAGTGTTTTCTATCCACCTGGGATGTCTAGACACTGGACTTTTAAATCAGACATAAACTCCTTTACTATGAGAAAACTTGTGAAAGTTCTGAGACTGATGTAAAGGGGTGTGGAACAGTAGATTGGATCAAAATGATGGAGCAACTTGAATGCTAGACTTTCATACAAGGGGTTAGCCTTGATTTGTAGGCAATGGAGCGGGAGGAGAACCAATTTTAAATCATGGGGGCTGGACATGGTGCACTGGCAAAACACCATGCTCTTGGACGCTGACCCACTTGAGAAGATTCTGGGTTTGCATTCAGAGATCTCTCTGACTACATAGAATATGTCTGTCCCCATAAGCCTATTGAGAGGGCTATCTCTCATGCTCATTTGATAGAAATAAATAAACAATCAAACAATTTTAAGTAAGGGAATGGCATACGTAGAAATGTGGAAGGGCCTACTGGGTTGTTGGGAAAGTCATGATGCATTTTTGCATAGAAAAACAGAAAAATATGTCATGATTTTTCTGACAACTCAGTATTTTGGAGAAGAGAACAGAGCTACTCAAGGGTGAGGAGAGCTGTTGCAGTTGTCTAAGCAAAAGTATTTATGGTCAAAAAGTAGAAGTAGGAATGAAATTACAAATAGAGAAGAGGTTGAATGGGAAAAAATACCTTGGGACATACTTATTATTGAGGACAGCAAAAGACAAACCAGAGGAGAGCTTGGGGAGGAATCAGAGGTAGATAGAAGTCAAAAGAGGAGGAAGTTTCCTGAATGCTAATCAGTTAAGTGCTTCTGTGTAATGAAGAAATACAAGAATCGAGAAACAGCTATTTAAATTAGATGCAAGGAGATCTCTGATGACTTTCAAGTTGATAGGCGATGTGATGAGTGGAAAATGATAATTGGAGACAGCAAATATTTTGTATTCTTCTGAAAACTGGAAGAAGAGCAACTAAGAAAATACCAGATATATCCATTAGGAACATCATAAATATTTACTAGTTGCAAGTGACGGAAAAAAAAAATTACATAGCTGGAGAAGTTATGGGGCTAGATGACGCTTCAGACACAGAGTTAGGGTTCAATCAGGGCTATTTGGGTCTCAGTCTTGACTCTCCTTCGTTCTGTATGGTGACTTCATTTTCAAGTTCTATATGCTGACAAGCTAGCTATAGTAGTTTCAGCTCCATATCATTCCAAATTCAAATCCAGTATTATCCAAAGAGAAGACTTGTACTTAGCTGATTAAGCAAAACCCTGGAATTAGTTCTAGTTCGGCTTGGACTGTCTTGACTAGTGTCAAGGGCCCATTCCTGATGGTTTAGGCAGGGAGATGGAGCCCAAAGGAGGCTTGTGGACTAAGAATGGGAAAGGATATGAGTCCTTGGAGTAAAATCAGAATACTGCTAGAGAATGGAGGATGGATGATGGGTGACAAAAGCAAGTATCAACTCCAAGTTTGAAAGAAGGTAACTGATGGATTGAGGCCCAGAGCAGAAAGGTGGGAATACAGTCAAAGCACATACATGGAGCTGATTTCTAAAGGAAGACATATCCTCATGTCTGAGATGAGAGAGAAGAGATAAAATAAAATAAAATAAAAATGAAAGATGATACACAGGCAATGTGAACCTGGATGGGGCCAGCTGAGGGTATGTATGTTAAATTGCTTTAATTTTCAAGTTAAAAACCTTCAGTGCTATTATTTTTGGAAAATATGTTGAATCTATTATACAAGTTACAGTATAGCAAATACATAGAAACAAGTAGAAACTGAAATTCCACAGATAGCATACCAAATTCTTTCATTCATCACTTTATAGACTAATCTTTACAAAGCTTAAGCACACATTTTTTTTTACCTCACATCCATTGTTCATAATATGTTAAATTGCACACTATTATTTCATAGAGTAGGTGTATCATGATCATGTAGCCACTCTATTAAAAACAAAAGGACATTTAGATTTCTTCCATTTTTAAAAATTAGAAATGCTATGATGATGATATACTTAGTTGTTTATTTTTCCAAGCTATTTCTTTTTTAAAATGTTATGTATTTTACATTTTGAAAAATGTATTTATTTACTTCTTCCAAGAGAAGAAGAAAGAGACGCAGAGGCAGTATTCCCAACAGGGTTTGAGACCATAATCCAGCCTGACTCCAGTCAGTCTTAATCACAGGCATACGTATTGAATTTGCCTAGCAAACACAGGGAGGTCCCCAGAACCTTCCCATGTGGTTCGGCCTTGCAGAGCAGGTGTTTACTGCTGTGCCACCATCTGGCCCCTCCCTGATTATTGCTATAACAAAACTTCCCATGAATGGGACGATTATGTGAAAGGAAATGAGTAGTTTGTGCCTCTCCAGTGTGTTACAAAATCTCCTTTTGGGAACCAGCAGTTAGTGTAATGACTATGTCACTGGACTCCCACATAGTCGACCGTGGTTTGCGTCCTGGACCCGGTGGCTTAAACTCATGCCAGGCGCGAGTGCGTGCGTGCCCAAGATCCTGAGAGGAGAACAGAGGAGAAGGGATTGCGGCGTGACCATCCCCCCTGAGGGGTGATTTCTCGCTTTCTGTCTCTATGTCTCTCTCTGTCTGTCTGGTGAGCGCACGCGCCCTATAGCAAAGAACCTCTCCAAGAAAAGGAGAAAAAAAATTAAAAAAAAATCCCTCCTTTTAAAAGATAAGTTCAATTGTTAATGCTTAACCATATATGAAAATACTGGATTTTAGACTTTATTCATTAATGCTTTCATATAATTAATATAATATGCTGAGCACTTAATGACTGCCTGAATTTCTTCATGTAAATTCATTTAATTCTCACAATAACCCTATGAGGGAATAAAGGCTTCTTATTATCCATGTTTTTACAGATAGGGAAACTAAGATACAAAGAGGTTAAGTAAACTTTTCAAGACCTTACAGCTAGGAAGTGGTAGAACTGGTATTTGAACCATGAGAGTTTGAATCCAGAATATGCAAACTCAATCCATAGGCATATTGTCTTGTGATAGTTTTATTTTTTTTTAAGTTTATTTATTTTATTCATATTAGAGAGTGGAGATAAGGGGAAGAGTGAGAGGGCGAGAGAGAGAGAGAGAAAAGCACACCCAACGGGGTCTGGTCATGCCTTGATCTTCTTCCCCTAGCCTTCCAGCTCACCATAATCTTGGACATGAGCCCAGCATGTTTCAGGTGAGGTCAGCCAGGGCTAGAGGTCACAGTTGGCCATGTGGCTTCCAGTACCCTGCTTACTGGACCCCAGAGGCTGGGCTATGTTTGTGATAGTTTTTGACTGACATTTGCCCAAGTGTTCTTAACAACTCATATACATTCTATGATAATTTCATCATTTCTTTCTCTGTAATATTCTTTTTTGATGATTCTGGCTCAAAGATAGGATATTATTGAGATAATTCTTATAGATTTGGATACCTCAGATGAATGAGAAGATTTATAATGTCATACATGTTTTTACCTCTTGCCAGTATGTAAAGTTTGGTAACTAAGAATTACATTGCTAAGTATTTCACATAAATGCAGTTGTTTCATCCATCCAGGGTACCCCAGGCTTTCTGGGGACTCTGATGGTTCTATGATCTGATTTAACCCTGTGTGTTACCTTGGGAACATACCTTCTGGACTTGCTTGAACATCTGAAATGTTGGGATTGCTTTGATGTGACAAACTTCAGCCAATTCCTGGGAAGGAAAGAAATGGCATGAAGTTGGTGTCCACTCTGTACCAAGCATATGAACTTGTTGACTTCTCAGGAGATGTGTCTTAAGAGCCAGGGACATTTTTTCTCTTTAATTGTCAGAGGGTATGTGTGCTCATTAGAGACGGGGAGGGAGAGAAAGAGCAAGCAAGAGAGAGAGGGCGCAATGGGATATGATCATGCCATTTTCCTCCATCCCTCCTGTATGTCAGGATTGCTTCTCAAGTCAGGGTGGCCAGGACTGAGACCTTGGTTAGCCATGTGGGATCTAGCCCCTCAATGCATTACACTTAACCACTGTACTCTGGAACCAGCCCTAAACTCAGGGTCATTTGACATTCTACATTCAAAGCCTGAAAGTCACAATAGAAAATGACTATTCCAGCATTCCTACGCTTTTTCATATCAGATGTTCACACTGGAGACATGGGATAGTATACTAGCCTAGTGCTTTTGTTTGTTTTCTAGAAGTACATGTGCTCACCAGAGAGGCAGAGAGAGAAAGAACAGGAGAGAGAGGGAAGGAAGACAAGAAAGCATCTCCCATGGGTAAGAGAAAGAACAGGAAAGGGGAAAAGAAAACAAGAAAGCACCTCCTGTGGGTCATGGTCAAGCTGCAATTCTTTTTCTTCCATTTTCCCCTTCTTTCAGGATTTCGGATATGCACATGCACCTGGTATGCTTTTCTTTCTTCTTTTTTTTTTTTGTAAGAGAGATTTTTGCTACAGGGTTGGTGCACTCTCCAGAGAGACAGCAAGAGATAGAAAGCAAGAAATCAGCCACCAGAGCAGATGGCCACACCATAGTCCCTTCTCCTCCGTTCTCTCAGGATTTTGGGCACACATATACATGTGCCCAGTGTGAGTTTTCAGCCTCTAGGTCTGGAATTTGAACTGCGATTGACTATGAGAGAGTTCAGCAACCTGACCAATACACCATCTGCTGGTCCCACACCCAGCGTGTTTTGTAAGTCCAGGTCTGGGGCTTGAACTGTGTAGTTGGCCATGTGCGATCCAGTCATCTTAACCACGATGTCATAGATTGACTCATGGTCTAGTATTTTAAGTAAGGTTTATATGTTTCTTGCTTTTAAGTCCTACACTCTCTTCACTGCCTTTCTTTGTGAAAGGTTTAGAACTAAAAGATGAGAAGATATGCCAGAATCCGAATTGTTTAAAATATTCCAGACTGCTTCAAATGGTAGCTTTTGTTTATCTTGTTTAGGAGTCAAAAGAAAACTAGCCACTCACATGATCAACAGAACTGGACATTTTTCTCATACACCTTACTTTATTAATATTAGATCTTTCCTCCCTCACCACCTATCTCACACACACACACACACCCACCCCACATTTCTAATTTCCATGACTGCAGCAATAGGACTAATAAACATGAGAAAACTGTGCATTTTTTTCACCTAAAAGACAAAGTACTGTACCTACACAATAACTCATGTTGGCAAGGCTGTGTAGAAATCAGAACTACTGTGTATTTCTGGTGGAAATGTAAAGTGGTGCAGCTGCTTTGGAAAATCATTCGCTAGTTTCTCAGAAAGTTAAACATGGGGTTACCATATGACCAAACAATTCTAGTCCTAGATAAGAGAAATGAAAACTTCTGTTTGCAGAGAAACTTGTACACTAAAGATTATGCCAGCATTATTCACAATAGCTAAAACTACATCAATAGATGAATAGATAAATGAAAGGTGGTATATTTATAAAATATAATTATATTGAGTAATAAAAAGGAATCCCATATTGAATACATTCTATAGCATGGCTAGACCTTGGAAACTTAGGCTGAATATAAGAAGTCAGTTACTAAACATCATTAGTTCTATAATTCTATGTTCTATCCTATTCTATTTATATGAAGTGTTCAAAATAAGCAAATCTACAGACTGGAGGTAGATTCGTGGTTGCCTAGGGTTAGGGTGGAGGATGGAGAGAACTGGGTGTGACTGCTAAAGGGTAAAGTGTTTCTCCTTGGAATGAAGATTGATTATAGTGATGGTTGTACAATTATGTGAATATAAAAAAGACAAAGAGATAATGATCATAGCTGTGTGTTCTGAATTCATAGGATTCATTCTAAAGTGCAATTAAACAGTTCAGTGAAGCTTCAGGGAAATGGAGAAATGGAATTTCCACTATGCTCTGGGCACCATGTTATGCTTTTTTTTTTTTTTAAGAATCATTTACTTAATTTTATTTATTATTATTATTATTATCATCATTATTATTATTTTAATTTGCTATAGGGCATGCACACTCACCAGAGAGAAAGAGAGAGAAAGCAAGCCTCCAGGTCTGTGACTTGAACTGCAGTTGGCCACATGGTAGTCCAATGCCTTAACCACCATGTCACCTGCTGGCCCCCATGTCATACCTTTTATGTCATACCCTGTTTCATAGATGAGTAAACTGAAATTTATAGAGGTTAAGTGATAATAGGCTACAAAGCTATTAAAAGGTAGAACAGTGAATAACAGATTTTTTTTTTATTTCAAGCTCAAATTCAATCTAATGTATGAACAGAGTCACTTGGTATTTGTGTGCATATTATAACTGAACTAATTTTAGGAAGTATAGTTTTATAGAGATATTATACATATTAATAAGATATATTTTGAGGTTATGAGACTGATTATTTGGGGGAGACAGGGTAGAAAAAGATGACTCCAGAAGCATGAGGGAGGGATTTCCTGACATTTTTTGTGAGGCAAAATTTTTTTTCCGTAAAAACACCTACAGAAAGTATATGAGACAGCAAGAGGAAAGCAAAGACTATTTAAATATTGTAGCACATTGAGTTAGGTTTTATTTATTTTTATTTATTTGCTTTTTAATCTTGCCAGAGAGCACATGCATTTGCTAGAGAGAAACAGAGACACACAGAGAGAATGAGACAGAGAGAGAGAGGGGGGGGGAAGAGAGAGAGATAGGGAGAAAATACCCCCAAATGGAGTATGGTCACATTGCAATCCCTTCTCTTGCATTTCTCCATTTTGTTGGGATTTGGGACATGCACACACACACACGACTCGTGTGATTTTCAAGCCACTGGGGCTGAGTGTTGAGCAATGTAGTGGGTAGATGGTATCTGGCTCCCTTAGCCACTAGACCACAGGAAGGCCCTGAGTTAGGTCTTAAACATTTATAATTTATCTTAGAGTGAAAGTAATTTTTCACCTTGATTCTAATTTCAGCTGATGTGGTCTGCTTAATGCAACTCGGCTATGGATTCTGGGGTAGAGTCCAGGGCAAGTGGTGAAACATGTTGACTTCGGTTAGTGAAGTCTAGTGGTTAGTGCACAACATGGGAGAGAAGGTACAGCAGGAGAGCTGTATTCTATCTGTTAATATTTATTATTATTATTTTTTAAAATAATACAATATATATAAGTGCATTGGGGCCAGCAGGTGGAGGTTAAGGTGCTGGACTTTTACATGGCTGACTGCAGCTTGAGTCTGTTCCTGGTGACTTGAAAATTATGTCAGGTGCGTGTGTGTTGTGTGTCCAAAATCCCAAGAGGAGAATGGAGGAGCAAGTATTGCACTGTGCCCCCCCCTACCCCCCCAGGGAGGTGATTTCTCACTTTCCTTTTCAGTCTCTCTCTCCCTCCTATGAGTGCGCATGCCTTATGGCAACCCCTTCAAAAATTAAGAGTTTACTCCAGCTTATTAGAAAAAAATTGTGCAATTATAATTAATTTGAAGTTGATTATTCTAAAACTGAGATAGTACTACTCAATTATATTGCGTTCGGATTTTAAGTATCAACATGTAGGGGCTAAGATTCTTACCGGAGAATCGTTCACATCCACATTGGCAAACATTACATTTTGGTATTGCAGAGACATTGCCTTCAAAATCAAAGAAATAAAAATTCCCAATTAGTTCAGTGATAATATTAAAATAAGTACTGAAAATGTCTTTTGACAGAAAACAAGAAGTGAGCAAAAATACTGTATTTTGATCAGACTAATATGAAGTATATTCATGCTGAGAAAATTCATTTTGTGGACTGTAAAGATGTACAGTAATTAAATAAGAAAATAAATGAATAAATATTAAAGAGAGAGAGAGAGAGCTAAGCATCATACTGGCGTTTCACTACTGCCTAAAACTTGAAGCACAGTGTCAGATGCCAGATGATGTCATGGTCAAGCAAGGATCCACAGCAGAACCGCAGTCAAAGAACCCAAGTGAAGAGTTTCAAGGTTGGAAAAGGACACAGAAATAATGAAATGTGTATGGTAGGTCCAGACTTGTCTTATTGGGTGGGGAGGGATAATTGCTTTTTCCCTGGAGAAGTGTCAGAGGAGTCTATCTTCAGTGGTCTTCAAGATACAGCTTTCTGAACCAATGCCCAAATGGCACCTTCTCTTCTTTCCTTGGCAGGCTTTACCAGATGTTGTGGTGCTTGCTGGTGGTGGTAGAAGGCTGTTTTGGCTGAGATGGTATTAACACATTCATGGTGACCAATAGCCTAAGTGCTTTCCACTCCCATTGCTATTCTGTGCTCTTCTATGTATTGAAACTAGATTTCCTAGATTCCTTTATCGGCTGATTTCCAGGTAGGTGCTGCCAGTGGGAAGCATTTGCAGGATATGGAAGGGAAGTAGAGAGAAGAAGGAATTCTCTGGCACTTCTGTTTGACTCTGGAACCATATTTGGCAGCAGCGGTGACAATAGTAATGGTAGTAGATCTAGGGGTTGAGGAAGCAGCAGCAGCATTTCCTGTAAATGCTAGCTTCTGGACTTTTTTTCAGGCAACTGTGTTCATAATACTTGAGGGACGCTTGAAAGCATCTTGATTTGTTTGCTTAAAGTCCTCTCTCAAGCATTTCCAGTGACCTATTATATTTCAAATGTACCTAATATTTCAAGCTTGGTCAATTGAGACAATAAAAGGCAGATCTGTTCCTGAAGGATTCTCCTATGGAGAAGCAGGAAGAAGCATGGCATGGGGTATTCAGATGGTTGTGTGCAGAGCTCTGTTATAGTAACTTCTCCCCAGTTTTGTTCATGGATTATGATAGAAGTGGCAGTTCTTTCTTCAATGTTCCATCCAGATGATAAAGTTGGAGAAAACTCTTAGATAATAGACATACACAAAGATTTTGTAGTTTTGGAATATTTTACATATTAAAATGGTGCCAGTTTTGGTTAGCACCATCTTCATGCCTGGCAGGAAAGTAGTATGACCCAAGAACTCTGGGATAGGCTAGCAAGTGGGGTAGTGGTTAAGGTGCTGGACTCCCACATGGCCAACTGTGGTTTGAGTCCCAGACCGGGTGGCTTGAAACTCATACCAGGCACATATATGTGCATGCCCAAAATCCCAAGAGGAGAATAGAAGAGAAAGGAGTGTGGCATGAACATTTCCCCAGGGGATGATTTCTCAGTTTCTGTTTCTTTCTCTCTGGTGAGAGCACGTGCCTATAGCAAAAATCTCTAGGGACCAACAGATGGTATAGTAGTTAAGGTGCTGGACTCTCACATGGCCAAACACTGTTTGAGTCCTAGACCTGGTGACTTAAAACTCACATCGGGTGTGTGTGTGTGTGTGTGTGTGTGTGTGCCCAAAATTTTAAGAGGAGAATGGAGGAGAAGAGATTACGGTGTGGCCACCCCCTCTGGGGTGGTGTGTGTGATTTCTCGCTTTCTGTCTCTGTCTCTTTTTCTTTCTCTCTCCAGCAAGTGCATGCGTCCTATGGCAAAAACCTATATTCATATATATTTTAAAAAACTACAAAACTAAAAAAGAAAAATAACTCTGGGGCAATAAATAGACACACAGCTTTCATATCTAGAGGTGAGAAGATGCTCCCCAATAGGATTCATGGGAGCGGACTTGTCCTATATGGAACCGATTCCCTAAGATCAAGTTCTATTTGTGAAGTTTTCAGAGTCTTCCAAGTCTGTTGGAATATGAATAGAGATACAACGTCTGTCCTATTTGTACCAAGTAGTAGCCAGGACACATGGTACTGATTGCTAGATTGGAATTTCTTTATGGAGATGGATTACCCTCACTATCCCCTTCCATCTACCTACAATCTCCTCCCTCACTCCCAAGCAACAGTAACTCTTCCTTCTGCTCTATTTGCCCTTATGTAACCTGTTGTCATTGGGTCACTTATGCTGTAGCTCTTAACTCTAAAATGTTACTTGAGTTTGATCTCTCCTTTTCTCTGAAAGCCACTACCATAGCTTTGAGAAAACTATGAGATTGTCATTCACCTTGGGTTATCTGCCTTAAGTCTTGCCAATCCATTCTTGTACAATTGCCAAAAATATTTCTAGAGCCCATATTTGGTTATAACAAAACTCTTCTTTAAGTTCTATTTTGACTCTCTATAGCAACTTGTTAAGTCATAACACAAGGTACTTCTTGGTTGGGCCTCAGCTTCCTTTAGGAGGCCCACTTCCTGTTACTTTCATTGTGTACATAGTAACTTAGCCTCACAGATGACTTGCCCTCCTGTGATCACATCACTCAATGTCTCAACACACTTATAACTTCTCCTTTTGTAGGAATGCTCTTTATAGAGTTCATTATCCTGTAGCCCAAGGTTAGCAAACTACATCCTGTTGACCAAATCCAACTCTCTACCTGGTCTTGTCAATAAAGTTTTATTTGTTGGAAAAAATCTTAGGCACTATAAGTTTCCAAAAAAAATTTACACTTACGATACATGAATAAATCATTTTGCAAAAACTCAAGAATTATGAAAAAAATAAAGCAAAGCATGAAATTCTCCCATTCGTAAACTTTTCCCAAATTTTACACACTTTCACAAAAAAACTTGTTTGAGATGTATTCTTCTGCTCTCCCTTTCTGTATATATTTTGCTATAGGATGTGTGTGTTCACTGGAGAGACAGAGAGACAGAAAGGGAGAAATCACCCCTGGGGGGAATGGTCAAGCTGCAATCTCTTCTCCTCCATTCTCTTCTTGAGATTTTAGGCATACATGCACACATCCCTGGTGTGAGTTTCAAGCCACTGGTCCATGACTCAAATGGTGGTTGACCATGTGGAAGTCCAGCGGCATAATTTTTATGCCATCTGCTGGTCCCAGTTTGTTTGTTTTTTTTGGGAGAGGTTTTTGCTATAGGGCGCTTGCGCTTGCCAGACAGACAGACAGAAAGCGAGAAATCACCCTCCAGGGGGGATGGCCACGCCGCAATCCCTTCTCCTCCATTCTCCTCTCGGGATCCTGGGCACGCACGCACACGTGCCCGGCGTGAGTTTTAAGCCACTGGGTCCGGGATGCGAACTGCGGTCGACTACGTGGGAGTCCAGCGACACAGCCATTACACTAACTGCTGGTCCTGGTCCCAGTTTTTTTTGTAATTCTTATTTTCCATGAACTTTCTGAAGACTATATATATATACACTAGAGTATTTTTGATTGTGAAGAGGAATCAAAAGTTAATATTTGGGGAACCAGCAGTTAGCGTAATGGCTATGTCGCTGGACTCCCATGTAGTCAATCGTGGTTTGCGTCCCGGACCTGTTGGCTTAAAACTCATGCCGGGCGCGTGTGCGTATGTGCCCAAGATCCTGAGAGGAGAATGGAGGAGAGGGATTGCGGCGTGGCCATCCCCCCTGGAGGGTGATTTCTCGCTTTCTGTCTCTCTGTCTCTCTCTGTCTGGCGAGCGCACGCGCCCTATAACAAAAATCTCTCCAAAAAAGAAAAAAAGTTAATATTTGAAGGAATATACTTCACAAAATTGACCATAAATAAATGTGACACTTTTGCAGTATGAGGAGAAATAAAAAGAAAAACGCCCCGAGATTCATTCTGCTCTGTGTTATACCAAAAATAAATAAGATCTGTGTGGCAACAGAGAAAGTACCTATATAAAACATTGTATAAGTTTTATATAGGTAATTTAATAGGTAATTTAAGTTTTAATTTGGAGACACTGTAAGAGCATGACTTTGTGCTGGCTTCATAACTCAGTGGATAAGTACTGTGCAGAGGACATATGGTTGACTAGGGTTTGAGTCCAGGCCATGGCGACTTAAAAAACATGATGCATTTATGTACATGTTCTCAGGATCCTGTTCACCCTCAGCCACCCATGGATGAACTCAATTGGGAGG